>NW_027551578.1:5436582-5490940 GCF_008692635.1 Crocuta crocuta | reverse complement strand
GGGCTTGAACCCACGAACCACGAGATCATGACCCAAGCGAAAGTCGGACGCTTAACCGACTAAGCCACCCAGGCGCCCCCGGGGGCTCTGTTTCAAACTCTATTTTCCTAGGCAGCCCCTCCTTAGAGGATCTATTAGGCGGTTCTGGGTTGAGGCCCAGGAATCTGTATATTTATCAGCCTCCCCCTGCCCGGTGATTTTTATAATCAGGAAAGATTATATCAGGAACAGAGGGCAGGCTCCAGGCTTGAGGCTGCTGCCTTTCAAAGTGAAGAAGTAGCTTGACAAGCCAGGTCCAAATGAGGGGCTCTGGGTCAAAAAGGCAGGAACCAAAACAACATGGATTTTAAAAAAAGAAAAAAAAAAAAGAGCGTTGGCAAAAAGCAGCTGTAGCCCACATCGAATGATTTCCCACGACTTCCAGAAAACAGCTGAGTCCGCAGACCCCTGTTCACACGCAGGATGAATGGAGTCTGTGTGCTCTTCGAGATGCCCCCACAATGCGCACATTATTACCGCGGTGCTCCAGTGAGCCGTTGCTTATGAACTTCCCGGTCACCCGAAGGCCCAGGTTGGTTTTCCTTGGATCATCTCCCTTCTCCCTTCTCGGAGGCTGTTCCTCTGGATCAAATGACCACGTTTCTCTGTCCTGGGCCTCCTGAAGGCCTGGCCTGGTGACTCCCATGGGAGGGCCAGAGGCCTGCTGTCACCTGGAGTGCCAGAAGCTTTGTCCTGATCACACCTCCAAGCAGCTGATCCCACTGTGGGTGTGAGGACCTGGGGCCTGCAAGTATTTGTGGGCTGATATCGCCGGAGGCCTCGAACATCCTAGGTTTGCTGCTGACTGGTGAGCCCACGCTGGGAGCTAGCTGCTGCTGCAAGTCACCCAGCCCAGATAATTCCAGAAGGAGACAGTGAAATGGCTGAAATCCTTGAGAGTGATAACAGGACAACTACCATTTATTAGCCACTTCTGTGCTGTCCTTTTCACATACTGCGTTTTAGACCCCAATCTCTTGGGGTTAGTTACTGTTATACTGATTTTGCGGACGAGGACGAAACCTCAGCCTAGTTAAGGAACTTGCCACCATCACGGTTAGCTAGTAAGTAAACTTTTTAACATTGAAATATAACATGCATAAAGAAACGTGTGGTGGATTATCACAAGTGTGAACACAACGCCCAAATCAAGAGCTAGAAGATTACCAGCACGAGAGAAAGCTCCCCATGTCCTCTCCGATAATCACCTCTTCCCCATAGTAAGCGTTTTTGTCACCAGAGATGAGATGGATTGCGGAATTTATAGAAATGGAATCGTACACTATGCATTCTTTTTACCTGGCTTTTTCTCCACTCAGTATTAGGTCTGTAAAGTTGACCTAATACTGTAAAGTGTACAAATAGTTTTCTCATTTTTAATGCTGTAAAAACTTCCATAGTATGAATTTACCAAAATTTATTTATATTTTCAAGGACTGCTGGTCATTTAGGTAGCTTTACATGTGAGTCTATCGCAAATAATGCTTCATGGAACATTCTTATGTATGTCTTGTAACATAAACACTTCTATGGGGTATATACTGAGGAATGGGATTGCTGGATTATAGGACATGCACACTTTGGTCTTAGTAGACACCACTACACGGCTTTGCAAAGTGGCTGTACCAGTTCGTACTCCTAACAAATAGTTACAAGAGTTTGGGGGAATCCACATCCTCACCAACACTTGATATTGTTGGGCTCTTCTCGTTTTTACCATTCGAGTGAATGTATCCCAGTTTGTATTTCCCTGATGACTAATGAAATTGAACACACTTTCAAACGTTATTGGTCATTTGGGTATGTATTGGCCTGTTTGGGTGTTTTGCCCATTTTTCTATTGGGTTGTCTGTTTTTCTTGGTGACGTATAGGAGTTCTTTACGTTTTCTGAGTATGAATCCTTTGTCATTAATATGGATCACAAATTTCTTCTCTCTGGGCTCCCTTCTCACTCTTAATGATTTCTTCTGATGGAACAAAGATTCAAACTTTAATTTAGTCCAGTTTATCAGTGTTTTCTTTTGGGATTGTCCTTTTTCTTCCTGTTATATGTAACTGACTCTTGTATACTGACATTTTTTATCCAACACACTTGCTTGGTTTACTTATTAATTCTGATCGTTTTCTATAAAATATTTTGTACTTACTACATATGCAACTTTTCTTTCATTCCAATTCTTAATATTTTATTTGATTTTACTTTATTGCAAAGTCTAGGACCTTAAGTATAATGATAAACAGAAGTAGAGACAGGGAGCATCTTTCTTTTATTCCCAATACTGGGGGACAAGTATCACCATTTGAACATTAAGTATGATATTTACTAGAGGTATTTTTATAGATAATCCCTCATATTAAAGTATTTCCCATCTATTCCTCGCTTCCTAAGAGAGTTCTTTTAATTATCACTAGGGGTTTAGTTTTGTGAAATTATTTTTCTGAATCCCTTAAGTTTATCAATGATTTTCATCTCTATTCTGCTACTGTGGTAAATTACACTGACTGATTTTTGGAACATTGAGTCTTCAAATAAGACCCATTTTGCTTTGGATTTGGTATGATAATGTTTTGTTTAGGATTAGCCTCCATGTTTGGGAGAAAGAAATAGCCTATAGTTTTCTCTCCCAATCAGGTTTGATAATAAGGTAATATAACTCTCAAAAATGAGTTGGCAGGTCGCTTATTTTCTATTCTTTGAAATAGTTTGTATATGACTAATTATATCTCATCCCTAAGTGTTTGGAAGAATTTACTGATGAAGCCGTCTGGTTCTGGAGTTTTCCTTGTGGAAAGACTTTTCATTATGGATTTAATTTATCTAATAGATAAAAGACTATATATTGGTTCAGAACAGCCTCTTATCTTATTTAATAGCTATAGCTATATTGATACGTCTTTTGTTCCCCTTCCTGATATTAATTATTTGTGCCTCATCCTTTTTAAAAGAAATCAGGAGCTCATCACTTTTTATTGGTCTTTTTGAAAAGATAATTTTTGGCTTTGTTGGTTTTCTTTGTTGCATCATTATTTCCCCCTTCATTAATTTCTGCTGTTTATTATTTCCTTCCTTGCCGTATCTCCAAGTTTAAGTTGCAATTCTTTTACTAAAATCTTAAGATGGAAACTTGGTGTGTTGTTTCCTGATCCTTTCTTCTTTACTAATGATGCATTTAAGGCTATAAATTTCTCTTAAGCATGCTTTGGCTGCATCCCATAAGTTTTGATATGTTTCAGTTTTATTATCCTTCATTAAAATATTTCCTAATTTCCATTGTGATGTCTACACTGACTCATGGGTTGGTTAGGAATGTACTGCTTCATTTTACATCACATGAATCCGGTCAAGCACTGAGCTCTTAAAAAACGATTCAGGATTTCTGCAGCCAGCTCTCATTCTGGATCACCCCTTCGGGGGGAGTCTCACCTGAAGGCCTGAGGTGTCTAACTTGGCCCTTCCTTCTGAGTTCCCTTTGTGTCACCCCAGCCCCAAAAGACTCCTAGAAGCTCTGCTCAGCTTAGCTTTTCATCTGCTGCTTGGGAAATGCCAAGTGCCATGGAGAAACATGGTGGACACTCATGATCTGCTCACGCCTAGTTTCTGAAATCTTAGCTCTTTAGTTTCTCATCTCATTGGTAGTGTTTTGATGCCTTCAACTGGATTTTTAAAAAGATATCTTGTTCACGTTATCCAGTGTTCTCGCCATGGAAGGTAGTCTCAGATGAGCCAGTCTGTGGTGAGCGCAAGGGAGGGTGTCCTGGAGCCCGGAATTCAGGCCCAGGTCTGCGCATGCCCGGCCTCCAGAGCCAAAACCACATGGGAGGAACCCAAACATGGCATTCAAAGGAAATGGTAAGCTGTCCTTACTGCTCAGCTCCCTGCTTTACCTTCCTTGTTACTCTTGATCTAGTCCTTTGGATGAAGTATTGTCATTCATCGAACCTCACTTTTAAAATGTGCTCAACACAAATTTTCTAATTAATTTCTTAGAAAAATTAATCTTTTGGGGGGTCACTTTCTGATGGTTCTTCACAGGACCTCAGAGATCCCTGATGCCTCTTTCCCAAGATCATCCTTTCCGGGTCTGAAACCAATAGCAAAATGTAGGGGAAATAGAAGCAGAAGTAAATTGTCTTATAATTCTTTATCTCCCCGGTAGAAGTGGCTGGTGCCTGAGGGGAATCTTCTGTAGGGGTTCACAAGGAGCAGTTCCTACATCTCTCCCTCAGGGGCTTCCTTGCTGTCCGTGTGAATGCCTTGACT
This sequence comes from Crocuta crocuta, assembly GCF_008692635.1. Classification (NCBI taxonomy): domain Eukaryota; kingdom Metazoa; phylum Chordata; class Mammalia; order Carnivora; family Hyaenidae; genus Crocuta; species Crocuta crocuta. The sequence continues at coordinate 5,486,639 of NW_027551578.1, read as the reverse complement.
GGCCACATCTCCCTTTTCCCTTTGGCTGCCGGGAAGCCCAGAGTATAGAGCTAACTTTACAGGTCACCTCTAGCAAATAGGTCCATGTGTAGAGACTGGATGTGACTTTTCCTCCTTGGCTAGACTTCTCCCCATTTATTTCTCTTTTCCTTAGTTCAGAATGTTCGTTATTTTTATATATTATTCTGTTATTCTGTTATACATGTTATTCTGCCTCTCTCATGTTATTCTGTTATACATTCTGTTATACATGTTATTCTGCCTCTCTCTGTGATTTTCCATGAACCTGAAGTTACTCTGGTTTTGTCAATCTGTGTGTGACCACTTGGGGTTTATTGATTTAAATTTCAACTCTGGAGACATTTGAAAGACAACAGAATGGGTCCCGGAGAAACAAGGATTATGAGCAGTACTGTAATTTCTAAAATTTATTGTGAAATTAGATTTTTATGATCTTTGCCATACAAAGCCTCTTGCTTAAGATTATTCATAGTTCTATCCTGCTTTCCATGAAAAACACATTTCAAAATCAGAATAAGCCATGTTCTCCGATTAACCAGGAGCAAAGGTAGGTAGACAAATCTAGCCACGCCGGCCCGTGAGCCTGAAAATATGAAGATCAACTTTACAAAGACATGGGCACATGAAAGAAATTAATTATCAACATCAGAAACTACAGTGTTAGTCATTATTGCAATACGCTAATATGTAAGTATAAGGACCTTTCCGAAACGTACATTACTGTAACTGAAATGTAGTTTAATGTAATTAAAAAGTTCAAATCTATCATATAGGCTATAGTACTGTACTATTTACTGTATGGTTTGGTTTGGTTTGGTTTTTTGACAGCCATGACCATCCATAGAAGGATCAGAAAAAGAAAAAAATTCACTATCTGCTTTTCGTTTTGATCCATTATTAATATCGCTGCATTTATCATGATTGCAAAAAATAATGTCCTACATGGGATGCCCAGGTGACTCAGTTGGCTGAGTGTCCGACTTCAGCTCAGGTCACGATCTCCAGGTTTGTGGGTTCGGGCCCCGCATGGGACTCTGTGCTGACAGCTCAGAGCCTGGAACCTGTTTCGGATTCTGTGGCTCACTCTCTCTCTGCCCCTCCCCTCTTTGCTCTCTGTCTCTCTCCCTCAGAAAGAAAATAAACAAAATAATAATAAGAAGAAGAATGTCCTGCAGGAGCTGGGTAATAACATGTCCTCTCTGGAGGTCACTCCATAAGCCAAGCGACGGGCACCTGCCAGGTGCTGAAGAAATCTCTGCTAACCCAGAGTTCCGGCGCCTTGATGTTCTCTCCCAGCAACGCGCCCGTCCTTCATTCCGCTTCCTCAAGGATAAACGTGTTCTTTGCACACCTGTCCTCAGGCCAAGGCTCTTCAGTTTCCTCTGCACTGGCCTTTGTTACCGAGTCCGGTCTCCTCCCGGGAGAAGAGCTCTCTGTCTGTGTTCTTCCTGCCAAGGAGCTCTGTCAGTCAGCTGCCTGGGCCCCCTTCCTGGCCCTGCCCTTTCTTACTGTGTGGTCTTAAAGCAGGTCACTTCACCTCTCCCTAGCTCTCTCTGTAAAACCCAGATAATAATACTTCCCGAAGAAAGAAAGGGTTTTCTTTAAGCCCTTTGAGCTTCAGACGGAGCGCACCGCAGCCGGGCCCAGGGCCGCGCCGGGCCGCCATGTGATTAGGTAACGTGAGATGCGGCTCATTATGCTTTGTCTGCAATGAATGCTGCCTGGCCACAAAGCTGCTGGAACTTTCGGTTACATTGAAACCCGGCGGTAAGCTGGGATTGCCTTACACTCACATAAAGCGCACCAGAAAAGAGCAGTCATTTTGACTAACCCAGTCCTCAATGAACACCCTCATGTGATTTCTTCTGCTGAGTGGAGGACCGGTAAGGAAGACACGACCCATTTACAGGTGGGGGACCTGTCTCCCCAGACCAGCATCCTCGGGAGCTTTCTCTGCAAGATGCAGCAGACCCCTGGGCAGTGGGGCCGCCCTGGGCAGGGTGGACCCGTGCCTGTGCAGAGCTGGGGAGAAGTCAGAGGCTACCATATACTGACTTCCTACTACGTGCCAAAAACTATGCTAGGTGTGTTTTTCCATCCCAAACCTTCAAGGCAACTGTACTAAGCCCTCACTACATTCTGAAAACAAAAGGAAACAAAAACACCTGCTGTGAGGCGCCTGGGTGGCTCAGTCGCTTAAGAGTCCGACTTCGGCTCAGGTCATGATCTTGCGGTTCATGGGTTCGAGCCCCGCGTCGGACTCTGTGCTGACAGCTAGCTCAGAGCCTGGAGCCCGTGTTTCAGATTCTGTGTCTCCCTCTCTCTCTGACCCTGCCCTGCTCATGCTGTCTCTCTCTCTCTCTCAGAAATAAATAAAAACATTTTTTAAAAAATAATTAAAAAAAAAACAACACCCACTGAGCTGTATACATTTTTCACCATAATGAAAGCCGGCCCATTTGGGCCCAGAGATCTGAGCCCACAATTTTGGCCCGACGCCTCCTCCCTGATCCCGAGGCTTTAAGACCACACGGCATGGGTCAGCAAACCACAAAGGGAAGGCTTACTTTTCTCGTTCTGACCCAGGCCTCTGAGCCTCCTTCCTGATGACGCCTTGGGTAGACCTCACTCAGCTTGACACACTTTTTACCCAGAACCCTCTGATCCCATTTTGACAAATGAAATCAAAACCCCGGGGGGCTCACTCATCTGGCTCTGATCGCACAGCCCGTCAAAGGTAGGGTGTTGGCGGTGTTCTCCTGTGAGCTGCTTATGAACTGGAGCTCTGCTGGGGAGGGGCTGGAAGGGACCCTAGAATCCGGGAAGATATGGGCACGTAGCTTCCGGCGGGGGCTTCTCTGCTTGGGCCAAGGATCGGCGCACGGAGAGAACGGGCTGGGGAGGAGATCGGTGAAGAATGTCCCTTGGTGAGAGAAGAGGGAAGGGTCCACAGGGCTGGCGGCTTGGGTCACATCCTCCCGTGATGCCCAGAGCCAGGGGCTTCCGGGGGTCCCCGGTGAGGAGACTGCGCTGCTCCCTGGGGAAGAGTCTAGTATGTCGACTGGTGGGAAACATGCTTACTTGAACTGACTCTCTATTGCCCGGTGTGTATGTGGGGGGATCCTGTTTTTAGGGAAACCATGGAGGGGAGGGAAACAAACGCTTTGGGTGGGTGCTGTACTCCCCTGGTGTCCGCCTGTGGGGGCCGATTGGACAGCCCTCCCAGATGTCTCATGTCATGCAGGCAACTATTGCCCAGAGAGCCCAGGGCCGCCTTGCTCTCTCGGGAGCTGACGTTTCGGGAACGGTGGAAACAGCTGGTTTATGGAAGCAGCAAACAATGTGAGCCGCGCAATCTGCCAAATCCCAAACAGTTCTTGCCAGGCACCCTCTCTTCTAGATCTCCAGCTCATCTGTGTTTCAAAAGCAGTTTTGTTTAAATGGCGTATGCCCATTACTCCCCATCTGTGGGAAGCTGTCACGCGCCGGAAGGAAAGGGACTCTCTGGGATCCATTCACGAAGGCTGCCATGTGCCAGGACCCGGGCTGAGGCTGCACAGCACCAGGGGTGTGGGAGCGCAGGAGTCAGGGACCCCCGTTCTGGGGTGGGGGCGCCCTGCGAGGAAATACAGCTGGCAGGTGTGTGGCTCCGTGGTCCTCTGGCTTAGGTCTCAAGGCAGATAATTCTGCACCTTTCAATTCCTAACCCAGCCAGCACTGTTTGTAGTTGGGACACGTCATTCAAGAGTGGGGACGGGGAACATGTCGTGGTTATCTTCACTTCTCTAAGAAAGCTGTGGGGCCTCCCTTGAATGGGGACTTGAATGAATGAATGAATGGGCTCTTGGTGTTGGCCATTAGCTAATTCTGTAGCTCCCTGCCAACCCAAGGACTTCTCCAAGGAGCCTCTGGATGCTTCTTCCAAGGAACCTGGTCCTGAGGCCATGTGACATGGTCTTGTCCAGACCCTAGGGGCTCTGGGAGACAGGGGACAAAAACAACAAAGCACTGGTCCAATTCATTCACCATGGCGACTTTTTCATCCGTAGGCCTGGCACTGCCTGGGCAGTTCGGTCTGTGAAGGTTCCCTTTCAAGTAGGACAGCTGCTTGGTGCTCTGGGCTCACAATGTGGAGGGCAGATGTGACATCCCCTTGAACACACTTGGTGGTGGGCAGCAAAATAGAAAGGCAAACCCCCACAAAACCTGACTTCTTCTTCTTCTTCTTTTTTTTTTTTTTTTTGACTTTCCAGATCTCAGGACCCATCTGGATACTTCATTAGGATCCTAAGACATCTGGGGACCAGCGATAGAAGACACATGCTTCTGTCAGGTGCCTATCACATGCCCGCGTTGTGCTAAGCCCTTTCCCATGTGTTATCTCAGATGATCCCCCACCAACACAAGAACCTAAAAAACCCTGCCCAAGTGGAATTATCATTCTCATTTTATAAATGAGAAAAGAGGCTCAGACAGGCTCAGTGACTTGCCCAAGGTCACATAGATGGGAAATAGCAGTTCCTGAATTTGAACCAAGAGAGTGACATCATCGAGGGGCGGTTTGGGAGGTTTTCATTGTAGCCACCAAAGGCAAGCCCCTTCCCCACAACGTTGCCTCCCCTGAATAAACACACCATCTGAGTAAGAAGACGGCGCAGGGGACGTGATGACACTTTAGGAGTTCCCCTGCCTCCTCCCTTTCAGAGAGATGGCTACCCCAAGCCCAGTCTGCACAGACACCGTGGAGTCCACACTAAATCAGGATTTGTCTGACTCTCAAGGACAGGTGCCTCCCAATAAAACCGATATCAGTTCTCTTAGATGCCTACCAAAAAGACCTTTGCTTTCTTAAAACCTTTATGCAGAAGAGCCAATCCATCAGTGTAGGCACCGATTCCAGAATGTCGCCAGCCCGCCCAAGGCCACCAGCCCATGAAACGCGCCACACTTCTCAGGGAATGCTGACGCGTCACATCCTGGTGGGGGAGGAGCGTCCACATAATGAAGCACAACATTTGTGACGTAGATTAGAGTTTCCATTTACGTTGAGACATCTGCTAGCCAAGGTCCCGTTCATTCTGGGTTCCAACTAAATTTATTCAGCCTTGGGGTGCCTAGGGGGCTCGGTTGCTTAAGTGTCCGACTTTGGCTCAGGTCGTGATCTCATGGTTCGTGGGTTCGAGCCCCTCGTCCGGCTCTGTGCTGACAGCTTGGAGCTTAGAACCTGCTTCGGATTCTGTGTCTCCCTCTCTCTCTGCCCCTCCCCTGCTTTCACTTTGTGTCTCTTTCTCTCTCAAAAATAAGTAGACATTAAAAAAAAATTTTTTTTTTTTAAATTATTTGGCCTCTAAGTGTAGAGACCAGGGGTGTTGAATGTGGCTGTCCCGACATGGGCTATTTCTTCCTTCAGTGCCGTGCAGCCTCCCCCCTGGAAGTGGGACAGGAACCTAGGGTCAAGGGCAGCCATGGCCTTGTTTTCAGATTAAATGTTCACAAGCGGAGGGATTGTCATGGGCTAGCTGGGAAACGCAAAAACCAGCCAAAATCCAGGGAATTCAGAAACATACACAGATGTAAGTATGTTTCTCTTGTTCCCCTCCTTTCCTCGGGAAGGCTGTACCTGAAGCTGTTACTGCTTTATGCTCCTCGATCTCCGTACAATCGCAAAGCATTTTCACAGACAGGACTTAGTTTTGATCCACAAGCGTTATTGTGCCCATTTTATAGATGAGAAGTTGGAGATACCAGGAGGTGAATGGCTTTGCCCAAAGCCACAGGGTCAGTAAGTCCAGGAGAGGAGAGGCTCAGGTCAGCCGATTTCATGCCGGGCACTCTCTGCCTCCAATCTGGAGTGTTCTCCCTCAAAGGGCAAAGGGCTAATGTGAGCTTTGAGGAGCCTGGTTAGTTGGCCTTGGCCCAGGACCTGGTGCTTCTGAGTTGAGTTGGATGCTTTTTTTTAGCCATGTGGCCACCCCATGCAGCATCTATGTCCAGGTGTGGGCTTCTGGTGAGCCACGCACCAGGTCACCTGAAGGGGGTTTGTTGGCTTCCATCCGATGGGAGCTGATGGAGGTGGGGAAGGGGGATATGGTGCCTGGGCACAGCGATGGTCTCCACTGGCTTCTGAATGACCGGTGTCCTCCATCCCTCCGTCTAGTAGGAGCCTGAGAAGGTGGTGATCTCTGAGGTGGTATTTGGGTGCAAGCAAGTGCGCTGCCCAGGCCTGATCGTTTTCCGCTGAGGCCGTCATGGGACCGCTGTGGGCTACCTAGAGCGCCATTGGAGAAACTGAAGGCTTATCGATGTCGCTGTGGCTCCCGGGACAGGAGCTGAATTAGGCTTCCTGCTGGATGGGGCAGGTTTGTCTCCTTCTTGCATGCTGGTCCTGCCCAGGCTGGCTCAGGGGCTGGCGGGAGGGACAGGGTGCCGTCCACCACCCCGGGGGCTGACCAGAGGAATGTACCAGAAGGGAAGCCGCGGCCCCATTGGCAGAAGCTACTTGGCACCCCAAAGATGTGGGAGACCCCCCAATTCCTGCACCCTCTGCTGTGTGGGCAGATGCCCCTGAGGACAGCAGCCCCTCCAGGCCTCTCCCCTGCCTACCTTTCACCCGAGGAGCTCAGCTCCTTGAAGTAAGCCCTCCTCCTTCCAGCCAATGATTTCAAAATCCTGCCGTTTCCAGGGCTCCACGTACAGCGGGTGCTCAAATATCCGACGAATAAACGAACAAGTGTCTCACGTTACACCCATACAGTTCTGCAGGGTAGGTAATAGTACCCTTATATCCTGAGGATGGTGATGAGCCCCCCGCCTCACAGCAAGACTTCTGGGGTCACCTCCCCTCAGCTCGCCCCACCTGCCCAGGTAGACGTCAGTGTGAAGAGTCGCGGGGCCACAGGACCCGCCTGCCTAATTGCCAGTCCTGTCCCTGAGGTGTCCTTGCCATCGTCAAGATGCACACCAGACGCAAGAGGCTGTAGACAGCCCTGGGGGGTGGTGGGAATCGCAGAGAATGCTCTGGAATGTCCTGTGTGGTAAACACCGGCCCGCGTGGTCAGGGCTGCGACAGAGTGTCACTTGCTGAGGTGGTGACAGGCTGCAGCCCTGGCGTGTGCTAGAGGGAACCCACCCAGAGGGCCTGGGACGTGCCCCTGGGTGTTTCCAAAGAACAGCCCCGGAGGTCAGGGGTCAGGGGTCAGAGGTCGGCATCCAGGAAGCACCCTGCTTTTCAGAGTGAGGCTCTACTTCCAGATCCAGTCACTTGTTCCTGGCCATCCCCTGTTCTCCCGCACCCCCGATCATGGGGTTGGCAAAATGTGCTTCTTCCTGAAGCGGTTTCCTCTTTTACGTGCAGTTGAAAACCCTGACCACGAAAATGACTTCCACGGGCCACTGTAATAGGCACTTGCATAATGGCGTTGGGGACAGCGTTTTGGGGAACACGGGGGTGGCTGCGCTTCTCCCTCATTTGTGAGGCTCACTTTGGTGAAGTGACGCAGTCTCACCAGGTCCCCCCAGGCTGGGGGAGAAGGGGTCCCCTGGGAAGGAAGCTCCTTTACAAACCTGCCTTCCTCCCTCTCCTTGCGCTGCTGACTGTGCGTCCCTTTCCCTCTGCCAAAGGGAGACTTTTGACATCTTCAGATTCCTCCGTGTTTGCCTTGCAAGGTGTCACTGTCAAGGTGACGCTCAGGGACGCTGGAGTCAGAGGTCAGACTGAGGGTTCAAATCACGGCGGCAGCACTTACCAGCTTTGAAACTTCGGGCGTGTTCCTTGATCTGCCTCGGTTTCCCCGTTGTCAAATAGGCTTGCTGTGAGGATGGGACGACTTAATCCCCAGAAAGCTGTCAAAAGCGTGCCCGGCCCCGTTTCACTCCTGCTGCCGTCTCTTGGCCTCTTCCCGAAGAGACTACTTTGATGATTGTTTGACCTTTGAGTTTGTCCAGTTCTCGGTAGCCGGTCGGGCGGATTGTCCCACAATACTGTGCGCTGTGCCTCCCCCCTCCAGCACTGAGCAACACCCCCTNGCCTCTTCCCGAAGAGACTACTTTGATGATTGTTTGACCTTTGAGTTTGTCCAGTTCTCGGTAGCCGGTCGGGCGAATTGTCCCACAATACTGTGCGCTGTGCCTTCCCCCCTCCAGCACTGAGCAACAGCCCCCAAGGTTGCCCACCTCGGGGGCGAACGTAGTAGGGAAACCGCTGCTGGTAGAGAGGGATGTAGCAAACAGACCACGCGGTCCCATGAGGTTTGCAGTTGGCTCAGGGAGGGGGTGTTGTTGCTTGTGTTTCACTGCAGGCCCAGATCAGGTTTCCCTCCAGCCGTCCGCCTGCTGCCAGGGTGAGAGGTCAGTGTGCCCAGCGCCCCCAGGTAGGATGCGACGAGGTTTCCCCGGGGAGACCCGGAGCTCACTGGCGTCCTGCCTGTAGCCCCCGAGGGCCAGNGTGTTTGGCAGATGCCGGGGAACACAGGGGTACACAGTGATTGCAGTGACGATAGGCAGCCAAAGCAATGGCATTATATCGTGAGCAACTTGATCAACACAGCTAGCTTATGCGAAACTGTAAAATGCGGGGCCGGGTTATGTGCCGGGAGCATTTTATTCAAGCAAAAGTAGCCGGAAAGGAACGCCCCTGGCACATGTCCCCCGGGTCCCACTTGCAAATGCCCACTTCCAAGCGCAGATGCCTGGGGACACCCGATACAGGTACGGCCTGCCTACCCCTGCACGCCTGGGGACCGGGTGTCGGAGGCCGGGCCACCTTGCACTTCCCTCCCAGGCTGCACAGAGCTTCCACACCCAGCCGGTCCCTGGGACCCCTGGGCTTGTCACAGGCATGTACATGCTGTACGGGCAGCATGCATGGTCACAAACGGCCCCTTGTGGCCTCCGCGGCGACCATGGCCATCCTGATGGTGATGTGCAAAGCGAGTAGCGGTGACCGCTGTCCAGGCCCCACAGACAATGAGCTCCTGTGTTATCACGGTCCCCCAGCACAGCTGTCCCGCCTCAGCACCCAACGGTGCGGGGTTGGTATTCCATTTGGCAGTTCAGGTGCCCGAGGCTCCGCTAAGTAACCTGTCGGGGCTACAAAGAGAGGAAGTGGCCGAGCCGTGATTCAGCCCCAGGCCTGTCTGATGTCACAGCTCATCCCTTGCTCCACCAAGAAAAGAGGCCTTCTCTTCTCTCACGGCGCACAAAGTTCAGATGAGAGTCAGCCAGCTTTCTAGGTGAGCCTCGAGAAGGTGACCTAATTGGGGGGGGGGGTGGCTCCTCCATGGGAATGGGCATCTCAACGCCCCAGAAGTCAGAACCCAGGGCTTCCCACAGCCCTGGTCCTGGGCTGCGTCTCCCCCGCTGCTTGCTTCTGTCCTTGGAGGAAAACCGTCCTTCATCCCCCGTAGCCACTATTTTTCGACACCAGTTTTAATTTGAGGCACCCTCTCTCCGGGAGATTGCAAAAATTAAATCGTTTTTAAGCAACCAAACAACGCTTCTGGGGTTTGTAACAAACTTGTGAAATTTGCGGAACTTGGCGGTTGAGGCTCCCTGAGCTTTGCTTCCCCGGGGCCCTGAGGAGCTGCGAGTTGGCTCTCTGTTCTCTCTGGTTTACAGCTGATCTTGCCAACTGGGGCCCAGCCATTGCGTCTTGGACCAAGGACGGCAGTGGGTTCAGAAACCATCAAGGGGCTCCAGGAGACGACCTCTGGTCTGGGCTGCTGGGTCACTGGGAAAGTCATGCAGGCTGTAGGTGGGTGGGTGGTCCCCTCTGCAGAGGACATCTCTGTTGTTCCCGCAGGGTTCCACCAACCAGGGACACACAGATGAGCACTCAACGTCCCCTGTGACACTCTGCTCTCTCCCCTTCAACCAAACTGACCCCGGGGTCTCCTGAAGGTGGCCTACACTTGTTTCCTCTCCCATGCAGGGGCCCTCTCCACTCATGGCACAGAGCAGTGAAGCCACTTCCATGCCCCAGGTGCTCCTGGGTTTCTATTGTCACGGTGTAATCAGAGTGTGCAAGGCTGAGTGTGTCTCTGGTTCCTCCAAACGCTTAGCTAGAGACTCAGATCCTTGTGGTCAGGACTTGGACAGGGTCAAGGCCAGCAGGATGAACGTGACTTTATAACTTACCTTTCCTTGCTGTGTAAGGGCCTTTGTCGTAACAGAGGGAGTGCTCTCCTGTGCAGGAGAACTTCCACGGAACAGGCAGCCAGGAAGCCTTCTTGCCCTTGGTATTTTGAAGGCAAAGCCCCTCTATTTATTTTTCTCTTCATAGTAACGAATTTGGAGTCTGGAGCAGAAGATGCCAGACCCTTTACCAGCCATGGACATGGTACTTTTTAGTCATTTATATGGTGGGGAGAATACCAGCACCTGCTTCAGGGGATTGTTGTGAAGATTAAATGCACGTGAAATACTTACAACGGTGCCGGGAAGATAGTAAATGTGTATTATTTGTATTACATCATTCCAAACAAGAACTGATCCTGTGCTCAGTGAGGCTCCCGGATAAAGGATACCATGGCTCCTCACGGAATAATGTGCACATCCTTCCCCAGGACCTGGGAATGTGTTAGGTTCCATGGCCAAGGGGAATGAAGGTCACAGAAGGAATTAAGGCTGCAGATCAGCTGCCTTTATTCTTTTTAAATTATTTTTTATGTTTATTTATTCTTGAGAGCGAGACAGAGACCATGAGCGGAGGAAGGGCAGAGAGAGAAGGAAACACAGAATCCAAAGCAGGCTTCAGGTTCTGAGCTGTCAGCACAGAGCCCCACATGGGGCTCGGACCGAACTGCAAGTTCATGACCTAGGCCGAAGTCGGGCGCTTACCCTACTGAGCCACCCAGGCTTCCTCAGCTGACTTTAAGATAGGGAGATGATCCAAGATTCTCCAGGTGGACCCAATGTAATCACCAGGGTCCTCACAGGTAGAAGAGGGGGCAGAAGATGAGGGTCAGAGGAGGCACCATCATAGAAGAAAGGGACAGAGGGAGGCACCCTGGGTGGAGTAAGGCCACTAGGCAGGGAATGCAGTGGAGGTGAGGACAGAGAGTGTCCCTAGAGCTTTCGGGAGGAACCCAGGCCTGCCATCCTCCAGTGTTAGCCCAGAGGCCGATTTCTAGCCTACAGAAACATCGATGTTTAAGCCGCCACATCTGCGGTGGTTTGTTTCAGTCGCCGTAGAAGAGAGGACTACACGGAGCTATCCCTGTGAGTCCCACGTGCTGCCTTGGTGACTGATCCCAGATGCTCAGAGCTGCCTGCCCCGTGCTTGGCTACCCCCCACCCCAGTGCGCACCGCGCCGTTCTAAAGAGTGTGCGTTCCTTCATACAGCCCTCGGAGAAAACGCAATGCCACGGGCAACCTCCTCTCTTCTGGAGCTGCTTAGTAAGCCTCCAGGATCAGGGGCGCCTGGGTGGCTCGGTCGACTGAGCAACCGACTTCGGCTCAGGTCATGATCTCATAGTGCGTGAGTTTGAGCCCCACGTCAGGCTACCTGCTGTCAAGATCCTCTTCCTGTGTCTCTGTCCCTCCTTGGCTTGTTCTCTCTCAAAAATAAATAAAACGTTAAAAAATTAAAAAAAAAAAAAAAAAAAAAGGCTCCAGGATTTTCTTTAGATTCTTTTAGGATTGGGAGGCTGCTGGCATTCGTAATGGCCTGTAATATTTGGGACATTCCGGTGGCTTATAAGGGCAACTAACGAGCTCAGGGTTCTTCCCTATGTTATGGGACTATATAGATTTCAATTCCCCCCACGATTCCTTCTCTTTCAGGAAACTGTCAATTCCAATAAAAACATCAGTACAGAATGGATTCTCCCATGAACCCGCTGGTGATGTCCTGGAAAGATTTCCCTCCATAGAGGGGACGCCAGTGTCTCCCTCCGCGGGCTCGGCATCCCTCCCTGGGCCTCCTTCCTTTCCCAAACAAGGTTAGGATTTATAACTTCTTTCGTGGCAACATCTGGCTCATTTCCCTCAAGTTCTTGTTTTCTTTCTTTCTTTCTTTTAATCTTTCATCTTAAGTCATTTGATTTCAGTTCGCTTGTATCTCCTGCCTGCTCCCCACCCCACTTTTTGTTCGTTGGGCCTTTGGAGATAGCGAAGCAGAGGCGTGAGGTCGCACTCCCCACAGCTGACAACTCGGGTTAGAAGTGAAAGTGCTGGCTGGGACCCGACTTCTTTCTTTCTTTTTTGGCCACAGAGCCACAAGGCTGGGTCCCCAGCGAGCTGCCTGAGGACATCTTGTTACACCATCTGCCTGCTCCCCACCCGCCCCTTACCAACCGCCGGGTTCTGTTGTCATCGCTGGGTTGTTTTTTTTTTTTAAGTTTTTGTTGGTTTTAGAAATCCGCTAGCTCTGTACTTTCTAGACTGGGCTTGCTAGCATGAAAGCAAAACCGGGGCCAGGAGAACAAAGCGAGAGAGGCTGGCAGAAAGCTGGGGCACACGACGCAAGGCCAGTGCGCGGTCCCGGGGCGGGAGGGGTGCCGGGGCAAGCCTGAAGGCCTCTGAAAACTTCTCGTGGCCCGAGGGTTTAAAATACCCACACTTCCTGCGCCTCGGAGAGGGTATGCGCAGAATTCGAGTGACTCACCAGTGGTGGTGGTTTTCAAATGTGTCTGTCATAAGGAGGTATCATCAAAAGCCCATCCTGTTTCAGATCTTATTTTTTCCACTCTCAGCTCTGCGGACTATAAAAGCCGAACGCTGCAAAGCAGTGTTTGTTTTGAGTGCAGAAAGTGAAGGGCGAATTAATTGTACTGCAGCAAGTAAAAACCCAACTCTTAAAGGAAGAAAGAAAGAAAAAAAAAAGACGTGTAAACAGTGCGGGGATTGAGTTTCAAAGCCCTTGTTTTCGCAAAGTTTAATTATATTTCAACTCAAGCCAAACTGTCAAAACATGGTGGGGGGGGGGGCGGTGATCTGTCTGCTTTGAAAGCGCATTAGCCTTCTTATGTAAAAGCCTATAATTGATATCCAAGCCAAAACTAGAGTCCGAGCCCAGAGAGGGGATGGCCGCTTACAACCGCCCAAACAGCACCTTCCCTATCGACCACGTGCGGCTCTCCCGAGCTCGGTTCGTCAAGTGGGAAACTGGAGAGGAGAACAAAGGAACACAAAACGCTCCATGAACAGAGAGGGTTTAAAATATCAGGCCTGGTTTATGCAACGCGTGGGCCTGGTGCCTTGCTGCTGATCATTTACATAAGAGGAAACCCGAGAGAGCTGCTCACCGTCCAAACAGTAGGGGTGTAGGNTTCAGGCTCCTCCTCTTCTTCCAGATTCCACTTGGTCACTTCCCCCAGAAAGGGACCCGGGGGGGTGGAGGCTTTGCCCTCCTCACCTGGGCTCCTATTCCTGTCTTTCCTTTGGTGATCTTCTAGAACGTTCTGGTTGCCGCGGCAGGCTCTTCATCCTATTTGTTTGATGTCCGAGAGTTCTCTGTATTCAGAAACCGTTTTCGAGCAGAATCAGATGTGAGCTAAGGGAAAATGGACGGTGTCAGCCACATGACACGTGTTTGGCATGGGGCTGGAGGGGGCGTCCAAGGAGACCGTGATAGCAATAGCGGCAGCAGAAGGGAAGGGGTTACTGGACTAAGGTGTGAGTTCTTAGAGGTGGCCGCTGGTTTTCCTCCTTCTACGGTCAGGCCTCTGGCCTCTAAGCAGACCAGGTTCACCCAGCAGGCTCTTCCTGGGACCATCTCTGTCATTTCGTTTTCCCTTTGGATGCTGATCATTTAAAACGAGCCTAGGTGCCTCCAGTGTGGATGCTTCTGTGATTAGAGCCATGTCGTCCTCCCTCCTGGTGACCCACAGCCGTTCTTCTTCCTGGTTTTCCTGACCTCCCCCAACGGCGATGCATCCCTTGCAACCCGCCGTCGGGTAGAGTGGACTTCCGGTTTATGGCCTGGGACTCTCCGTCGATCTCAGAAGAGAGTTGCCAGATAAATACAGGACGCCCAGTTCATTGTGAATTTCAGACAACAGGGAATCGTTTTTAGTGCAAATATGCCCTAAATACCAGGTGAAGAAAAGTAGGTCCCATGAAATATTTAGGACGTGCTCACACTCAAAAATTACATGTTGTTTGTCCAAAGTTCACGTTTAACTGGGTATTTTGTTTGCTAAATCTGGCAGCTGGCCTGGAGCCCCGTGTGTGCTAAATGAATGTGGGCTCCGCCAGCTATGTGCGGGAGCAGATTCTAATCCGGATCAGAGCTTGGGAGAGGGGAATGGCTGAGAGCTGTATTTTTCCTGCAAGTGCCTAGTGAATACAATCCACTGGGCCAGATTTTCCATGGTTGCTTCCTCTTTGGCCTTGTTCTGTGTCTAGGGGTACGCAGTCTACACCTCTATCACAGCATTCGCTAGTCAAGGTTTAGCCCTAAGAGCTGCTTCTGGCTGAGACCAGTTTGTTCATCTGTGGGCCTGGCAGAGCTGGTGGCCTGGGAAGAAGGTGGTACCAGGCTCCCTAGGCCATGCCTGGATCTCAGAGTCGTCCCTCTGGCCACCTCCAAATGACTGGGAAGCCAGCAGAAGCCCCATGCCGCTCACAGAATGATAGCTTTCTCCTTTCTTATTCCAGAAGGTTTGGAATGGTCTTTAAAAATTGATTTAAAAAAAAAATCACTCTTAGGGGGTGCCTGGGTGGCTCAATCGGTTGGGCGTCCAACTTCGGCTCAGGTCATGATCTTCAAATAACCGTTTCCTTCCATAGTATATTTAAGAACTCTGTCTTCTTGGGGTGCCTGGGGGGCTTGGTCGGTTAAGTGTCCTATATCGGCTGAGGTCATGATCTCGCAGTTCATGGGTTGGAGCCCCGCATGGGGTTCTGTGCTGACAGCTCAGAGTCTGGAGCCTGTTCAGATTCTGGCTCTCCCTCTCTCTCTCTGCCCCTCCCCTGCTCACACTCTGTCTCTGCCTCTCTCAAAAATAAATAAACATTTAAAATATTTTTTTTAAATCACTCTTGGGGATGCAGCAGAGGGTGCAGGAAACTCCAAAACCAGCCGCCCGTGGAAAACAGGAAAGGAGCACCTCTAATTAAAAGCAGCTCCCAGTGCTATCTGCAGCGCTGGGGACCCCTCTGAGAAGGATGGCTCCTCCCCTCTCCGGCCATTGTTGGGGACAGGTGGCCTGGACAGACCCTGAGAAGGAGCACTTGGGCTCCTCAAAGAGGAGAGTCTCCACATGACATCTTCACCCTTAGACCTCTACAAGTTCCTTCCTCCCCCCCGCCCCCCTTCTGCCCCTACCCAGAGCCGATGCGGCCTCCGAGCCGGGCGCTCAGACAGAGTACGCACAGCTTAGAACTGCTCAGAGCCATCCTGTTCCTTTCATCTCAGATAGAAAAGTCCTCTTTCAAGTTCTCCAAGAAACGCTCTCAGCAGAGTGCATTGACTGCTGAGCACTGTTGTTGGAGTCTGTATTTCCAATATTCAGGCAACAGCACACATATTCATACACAGCCGTGCTGTGTGACAGTTTGGCAGCATCGAATTTATTTCACAGATCCCAGAGGGGGCCCAGAGATGGTGAGCGACTGGCCCATGGTCACACAGCAAGTTGTTCATTCGTATCATAGATGAGTGGTAGTAGCATTGAAGAGTCAGAGGGAGGAAAAGGTATCATTCCCGGTAAAATAGCCCAGAAAACAGGGACATCTCGAGCCAACAGGAATACAGCGGGCAGAGGGACAGGGGGACAGCATGCCGGGGGGACAAATTACATCAAGAGCAGAGAAAGAGTGACTTTGTTGGGCAGGGGGCCTCGAGGGAGCATGGCCAGAGCCACAGTACTAAGGTCACAGGCCAGAGCGGGGGTGTCTGGTGCTGAAGTTGAGCCTCTGGGTCGTGGCTTGGAGACATCAGGCCAGTGGTGTGGTCAGAGCGCTGGCTGGCCTGTGGCCACGTGGTACGGACAGAGGGGACATCAGGATGCCTGCTAATGTTGCCACTGACATTAGCAGAATCGGACAGGTTGCCTCACCTCTCAGGGCCCTCACCTGGGTTTCTTAATCTGAAACCAATGAGGGGACTGGATTTGACCACTTCTAAGATCTCTCCCTAGGAGCTCCGATGTTCCAGACTTTGCTGCGAAGCCCCAGGCCACAGCCCACTGCGTTGACTCAACAATGGAGATGATCGTGCAATTGCTCTGCTGGTGTTTACTGAACACCTACTACGTGCTGGGCTGCAGTGGGGTCAGTCCATTGACAGAGGCTGTAGGAAACACGCTCCAGAACATGCTCTTTGGGGCCAGTTCTTGCTGCCCGCTGCACACTTGCTCACCATCTCTCCTGCTCACCGGGGGAGCACAGAAGGATCTCTGGGTAGTTGCAGACACAAAGCCTCAGCAAGCTCTAGCTTTGATCTTAGCAAAGTTGAGCTCAGCAGCTCTTGTGCGCTCAGCTCCTCCTCAGGGCGGAGGGAGCAATTTTGAAACAGATGAGTGCAAGCAGTGCCATGTTGAAGAGACTTTTCCGAAGCCTGTGGCCAAGGACTTGGGCGACACCGGAAGGACAGACACCCCCATCAGACCATCGAGGTGCTGCCAAGGGCTAATGAGAGCACGTAGTGCCCAGAAGAGTGTCCCTTGCAAAGGGGATTGCCCAGGAAAGCTGGTGGTAGTCAGGAAAGAGCAGGTGAAACAGGCTTTCTGATGCTGGTATCCGATGCAAGAGACCCAGAGGAGAATGGAGGCGTTTAGGGAAAAGGCACAGGTTAGACCCAGGGGCTCAGGATAGGGGCAGGGGAGGCAGAGAGGCCAGTGACGATGGTGAGGCTGGACTCCGTAGGAGGGGCTGGGGACCCTCGCTTCCTTATTTGATGCATTAAAATGCTAGATCATGACTCAATTCCTCATGGTTAGAAGAAGCAATGTCTAGGGGACTTGGCGTCCCACTGGCCTGGACAGTCCCAGCCCTGCTCTTATAACTGTGAATCCCCTCCCCCTTCCATTCTCGAAAGCACACTTGTTTGAACAATGCATCACATGGTCACCCTTGTAGCGCTGAACCAGATCATCATTTGGAAAGCTCAGGTGACTCAAACAGGTCAGGTGGGGTTCTGGAAGAATGACACCTGAGTTTCGCTACACGACTAAGAGCTGGCCCCTTTCAAGGCACCCACCTCTTTCCAAGATGTTCCAAGTGCTTCTCGTTAAAGACTGTTTGTCCTCAGGGCCTTACCACTGCCCAGTGCCAGGTTTACACTAAAGTTCTGGCCCCTAAGGCAAAGATTTTTCGAACCCCAAAAACCAGGTAGCACTTTGGAAGCTGTCTTTGATTCTATCTCTCTAGACGCTGACCCTCCACTCCTCCTTAAACATTCATTCTGGAGGCAGCTGAGTGGCTCAGTCGGTTAAGAGGCCGACTTTGGCTCAGATCATGATCTCGTGGTTCATGAGTTCGAGCCCCGCATCAAGCTCTGTGCTGACAGCTCAGAGCCTGGAGCCTGCTTAGGATTCTGTGTCTCCCTCTCTCTCTGTCCCTCCCCTGCTCATGCTCTGTCTTTCAAAAATAAATAAACATTAAAAAAAATTTTTTTTAAAAGCATTCATTTTCTCCATTCCATATCTTGAAAACTTAATGCTATTAATGTGAAAAACACCTTTTTTACCTTTCTTTTTTTATTTTTATTTTTTTAATTTTTTTTTTTTACAAATAGTTTATTGTCAAATTGGTTTCCATATAACACCCAGTGCTCATCCCCACAAGTGCCCTCCTCCATGCCCATCTCCCCCCTCCCCTCCACATCCATCAGTCCTCAGTTTGTTTCTCAGCATTCAAGAGTCTCTCATGGTTTGCCTCTCTCCCTTTCCCCCACCATTTCCCCCCTTATTCTCCCCCATGGTCCTCCTTGGGGAGGAGTTCCTCCTAATCCTCCTATACGTGCAAACATATGATATTTGTCTTTCTCTGCCTGACTTATTTCGCTCAGCATAACACCCTCAAGGTCCATCCATGTTGCTACACATGGCCAGATGTCATTCTTTCTCATTGCCATGTAGTATTCCATGGTATAGATAAACCACATCTTCTTGATCCATTCGTGAAGAACACCTTTTATTAAGAGAGTTCTGTACAGAGCTGTTCTAGGGTAATCACACTCAAGGGGAGGTCAGGGGGCCCTTGGGAGGTGGTCTCACCTCGTGGAGAAGACATAGACCCCAGAGTCCCAGCCCCTGCTACACCTGCTCATGGATGGGTTTCTCATGAGTCAAATGGGTATAAGGTTTGTGAGAGGACCAAACAAAGAAAAGAATTACTAACGGTAAAACTTAAGAGATGACAATAGGTTAGATAGCGGTGAAGCTGTCTGTGGTCCTGAGGCCTTCCTAAAGCACTTAGTCACCTCTGTGTGCCCTCCCCACTCTGCTGACAGGGCTGGCTGGCTCTGACCCCACAAGTTAAGAGTTATGAGGCACAGACCACCCCAGAATCCCAAAGCACTGACTGACTCCACCCCCATGTCTCAGCAGTGGATTTTCAGTTTCTCCTTCCCTTGTGCCCTCAGACCTGAACTGGCCTGGAGACAAAGATGTGCCAATGCATCCCACGATGGGAAGGGCTTCTGTCGCTCTGAGTTCTGAGTTCAGTGTCCCGCACTGTTCCACGCCCTGGGGATACAGCCGCCATCCAAGCCCCCCCTGCCTTCACGGAGCTTACACTTTAGAAGGAGGGATAGACAACCAGCAGGTAAACAATCAGATCCCGTAAGGGTAGGCAGCATAGAGCCTGTAGAGCAGAGGTGTCGCAGAATCAGCGACTGGGGGGTGGGGCTTCTGTCTCAGGGTCGTTGGATGAGCCCTCTCGATGGGGCGGCATCTGGCATTTGCTGGTATTTAACGTGATGATTTGTGAAAAGCACCTTGCAGGGCAATAGCCCCAAGGCAGGACCCAACAGCTATTTGAGGAAGAGTCAGGGCCAGAGGGGCCAGATGCGCAGATATGGGCGAGAGGATTAGGACAGGAGGCCATGCGACGGTTGTCTCATCATAGTAATGATTTGGGGGTTTTGTGGGCTTTTTCTCTAATTATGATGAGACGTCATTGGAAGTTTTGACTGGAGCCATTGGAAGTCCTATGACTGACATTTTGAATGACTATCTTTAAGCTACTATATGAGAACTAGGTGGTAGGGGTGCCTGGGTGGCTCAGTCGGTTAAGTGTCTGACTCTTGATTTCAGCTCAGGTCATGATCTCTAGGTTCATAAGATCGAGCCCTGCATTGGGCTTCATGCTGACAGTGTTGAGCCTGCTTGGGATTCTCTCTCTCTCTCTCTCTCTCTGCCCCTCCCCACCTTGTACACGCTCTTTCTCTCTCTCTCTCTCTCAAAATAAATAAATAAACTTAGAAAATTGTTTTAAAAACTTGGTGGTAGAAGGACAAGACGTGGAGACATTTTAGAAGATTATTGCCGCAGTCAAGGTAATGGTGCGTGGGGTCCAGTGAGAGTGGTGGGGGTGGTGAGAAGGGATATCTTTAAAAAAAAATTTTTTTTAATGTTTTATTTATTTCTGAGAGAGAGAGAGAGACAGCATGAGCAGGGGAGGGTCAGAGAGAGAGGGAGAAACATAATCCAAAGACAGTCTCCAGGCTCTGGGCTAGCTGCCAGCACAGAGCCTGATGCAGGGCTCGAACCCACGAACCGTGAGATCATGACCTGAGCCGAAGTTGGACACTTAACCGACTGAGCCACCCAGGTGCCCCATGAAGGATTTCATTCTGGCTGTATTTTGAGGGTAGAGCTGATAGGATTTGCTAATGGATTCGTTGTGGAAAGTGAGAGAGAGAGGGACCCACTGGTGATGTCAAGGGTTTTAGCTTTGGCTGTGTGGGGAGTCCATCCGTGGAAGTTGGGAACATTGGGGGGAAATCAAGACTTTGGTTTTGGCTATCTTGACTTTGAGATGCTCACTAGACACCCAAGTGGAGATGCTGAGTAGCAGTTGTATGTATTTTTGTAAATCTGAGTAGCAATTGTGTGATATTAAAAATATTTAACACTTCCTCAAAAAGTTAAACATAGAATTACCATATGATCCAACCATTCTACTTCTGGGCATACACCCTCAAAGAATTGAAGGCAGGGACTCAAATAGTTGTTTGTACAGCTGTGGTCATGGCAGTACTACCCACAATCGCCAAGGGGTGGAAACGACCCAAGTGCCCATCGACAGATGAATGGATCAACAAAATGTAGTCAATATATATAATGGGATAGTATTCAGTCTTAAGAAGGAAGGAGATTCTGATAGAGGCTACAACATGGTGGAACCTTGAATATATTATGCTAAATGAAATAAACCAATCACAGGAGGACAAATATTGTGTGTGAGTCCACTTACATGAGGGACCTAGAATAGGCAAATTCATAGAGACAGAAAGTAGAATGGTGGTGGCCAGGGCCTGGGGGAGGGGGGCATGAGGAGTTAGTGTTTCATGGACACAGAGTCCCAGTTTGGGAAGGTGGAAAAGTTCTGGAGAAACGTGGCGGTGGTGGCTGCCCAGCAGTGTGAATATATGTAATGGTACCCTATGTACTGTTCAAAATAGTTAAGATGGTAAATTTTGTGTTATGTATATTTCCCACAATAAAAAAGAATTCACTGTGGCCAGGAGTACCAGCCAGTCAGAATGGGCGCTGGCCATGAAGATAGGCCCATTTGTAGTGGTGTCCTGTCATTCCCAGCCCTGGTTAATGTGTATATAGTTGAACGAGGAAGTCCAGGCCCTTGTGCAAACTTGGCGTTATAACCAGGGCACTGGTCAGATCCCCTGGGAAGAGGGTGTAGGTACAGGGGCTGGGGGGTGGGCAGAAGGTAAAAGAGACCCTCCAACCTCTCCAAGACCAAAGTTCAAGGACAAGAAGCTCTCTAACGAAGGTGCTGGATGGCAAATCGGAGATGTCCCTCTCCTCCAACGGAGCACACCCAAGACGAAGTGCATTGATTTCCACACCGTGTGTTGCCCCTTCAGCTAAATGCACATTCTTCCTTCCACCCGCGTGCGTCCACACCCTCTTTGGACTATACATCCTCCTTGCCATCCGCACACTTTGTCGCCAGCACACTTGACTGCGGCACACACTTAGTTTCTCTCCACTGGGTTTCTCCATGCTGTTCCCAAGTCTACTGCCCTCCAGAGGCTTTTTGCTTCTTACCCGAAAGAAGTCACAGCCTCCTCTGGCCTCCTGGCCTAAGAAGGCTGGAAGCAATGGCGCCCAATGGAGGCGAGGTCAGGGGAGGACCGAGCTTCCCGAGAGTCAGCCCCTTGGGAGGACCGTGAGGGGGTATGGAATGCAGTTCCGGAGATCAAGAGCCCGCAGGTAAAGCTGGAGTGAGGACAGATCCGAGCAGCCAGGATTCAGAGAGAAGGGCTAATGTCACATCTAATGGCGAACAAGATCGGGGCTGGAAGAGGAGTCCGCATCGCCTCAGAGCTGGTGAGTCAGTGATGTGTGTCTCTGTCGAATGTCCCCCTGTTCCTGTGCCAAAGAATCCTAAAATGCAGCATGTGGCAGCTGATGCTTCCAAGCCGGCCTCCCTGCCTCCTGTCCACCCATCCCAGAGCTGGGCTCTGAGAGGGACAGTCCCCGCCTGGGATGTGCAGCTCTTCAAAACCTCTTGCTGCACAGCTGACGTAGAGATGTCTTACCCCCACGTTCGCCACCTCTGTGATTTGCACTTGGCCTGCCTTTGAGATCTGCCTCCTCTGCCTCATTTCTTGCCCACAACTGTTCCGCCAAGAACCTTTCCCTGCTCGACACACAGCCCTGAGCTTTCCGAGTCTTTGCCTGAGTTCCGCCTTGCAGCGGGAATACTCGATTTCCTTCATCCCTTGTATCAACTGTTACCAAGTCCTATTTGCAGAGGTGGGATTCCCATACGGTTAATAAAGGTGAAGCGTCAGGATCCCTAATGTGCATCACCCCCTCCATGGACCAGGAGGCTCCAAGGCGATCAGCGTGAATGGGTGTGTGCTTTATACAGTTCGCCAAAGCAAAATGAGTAGGTTAAGATTCTTGTCTCTTTCCACCCTAACTTTGCCTCCATGTGCTTCACCAGTTTTTTTTACGGTGTTGAAGTGGCTTTGAGCATTTGGAATTTCTGGCTAAGGGGAAATTGAGTTGGGGAGACAGGTGGTTTGACTTAGTAGGGTATCTATGCCATTTGCAGTCTCCTCAGCTTACAGTAAGGTATTATTCACTGTTGTGGGATAGGAGTGGCTCCCACGGATGCCCCTCTAGCCCCCACGCTGGCTCAGGTGGCATTGCCTGGGCGCGGATCACAGGACAGGTAGGTCCCGAGGCATCCGCGTCCAGAACCGGATCACTGGGAACACAGAAGCATCATTCGCAATGTGTGGAGCCAGCATCTGGACTGTGGAGGGTTCCTTCAGCTGACAGCTGTGTACGATCCTACAGAGAGACCTCTGTTCTCACTGACGCCTTGTCACAAGGAAAGTTCTCTCTTGTCAGCAATATACCTAGTATTGCAGCAAATACCATTTACACATGCACAGAGCTGACTTACAGAGGCAAGGGGGCCACCAGGGAGCCTGTGGCTGATTGACACGTGGTGGCTGTGGAGCCCTTAGAGGCTGGTAGTTGTGGGGTGGGGGTGTGGCAGTGGGGATCTCTGTTAGTTCCACTATGTATATAATACATATGTTCTATATTTTGTATGCGCGTATTGTATATATGTGTATGTGTGTGAGCTACCTAATATACACACGTATATTTCCCATGTGTATAAATTAGGAGATTCATATGTGTATATGTATTACAGATTTTGTTCCCCGACAATGAAGAAGTCAAGGGAAACACGGAGGTTTGGTTGTGACAAGAGTTGAGGAATTTGGGATTCTCAGTTCAATCCATTGACAAGCAGGGGGTCCCATGCCCCTATCCCCGTACAGCTTCCAGGGACAGTCTGATCTGTCCCTGGAGTCAGGAAGAGGCTTACGAGGAAGGGAGAGATGGAGTCGTTCTCATCGAACCCCCAGAGAACAGCCCTTTGCCTGTGCCGGGGCGATCAGGTGGGCAGTGAGGGTGGCAGAAATGGACTAGGGCTCTGTGAATGGGGTCAGGGGACCCAGGGCACGCCGAAGGGAGCAAGCAGCACCCGACACACACTGACCCTAAGGAGGACCCGTTGACACTTCAGGAGCATCTCGTCCACCTTGACGGGCTAACTGTGAGTCAGGAAGCCGCAGGAAATGGGGAGAGGCGCAGAGAGTGACACAGTCAGGCCTGAGCTCCAGAATCCCCAGCCTCTCCAAGCAGGTGGAAGACTAGAACGACCTGAGAGTTTGAAAACTGTAAATCTGCCTGAGTGTTGGTTTGCCCGAAAGGTTGGAAATTTCGGTTAAAATTCAAATAAGACTAATAGCATTGGAGTCACGAGTATAGTTTTTATGTAAATTATGCTCCCAGATCTCTGTGAAGTCAATCCAAAACGTAATTAATATTGGGTTTTTATTTCATTTGTTTTTGCTCCGGAGGATAAGTTTTGATCGTAAGGGGTCACAGACCCCTTGCCGATGTGCACCTGTGAGCACACGTGTAGTATGATAAATACACACATATTTGCCATCAGAAGTAACGGGAAAGACGAGAAATATCCCCAAGGCGGCGGTAACTGTCAGGTGAGGTAGTGGGTGACTGAACTCCAGGTGTGAGGAGCCTCTGAGCCCCGGGGAGGAAGAGGAAGTCGGCTTGTGGGGGTGGTTGTGCCTCTGATAAGCTTCTTAAGGGCGGCGGCCTGTCTACACTGCTCTGTCTAGCCCCGGGCAAAGAGCTGGGCATGACTGGCTTCTGTTTACACGAACAGCTTCAGCTCTGGTCTGGATTCAGGGTGGAGCTTCAGGAAGGGGAACCCGAGGACCTCATGACCCTGGAATCCCGTCTCTGGCCATCGTGTCCTGGACTGCCTCTCCCTGGGTCTGGGATTCCTAATCTGAGCCTCAACGACCTTCTTTTCTTAGCTCTGGCTTTGTCCTAGGTGAATTTCTCTACCTCCCCCTCGGTAAATCAGAACCAAAGGTGGGTCATCCCTGCCCCCACCCCCATACCACAGCCTGACTCCTCAGCCATCCAGGCAAGAGCTGGAGGAGATCGGGGGATGCTCTAGAACAGACTCGTGATCAGATGTGCGAGGGTTTCCTCATCTCCTCCCAGGATCCATTTTCAGGGCTCGAGAGAAGACAGCCGGCAGCTAACATAGCGGGTCCGTAGCAGAGGCTGCTGTAGATTTGGCCCTTGTGCAGTTTTTCCTAAGCTTTAAAAAATGAACACCGTAGCTTTCAGCTCTGACGGGCCGTGGCACGGCCATCGCGCTTTTCCATGCTGTGAAGGCAGCCTCTCTGGGCCGTGTAACCCCGGGCGCTTTCCTGGGCCTGACTGTGTTCCCAGGCAGGGCAAGGCTGCACCTGGTCACCTTCTAATTCGGGCTGGAGGCTCTCAAGCTTTTCCTGGTGACAGAGCTCTTTCTACCATGAAATCCAACGAGGAACCCCAATACCTAAAAGCAGGTGAGGGGGACCTGCTGTCTTTGGAGATGGGGGAGGGGTCTCAGAGGTAGAGGGTGACCCCACACCCTCCATGGGCTCCGCGGCTAACTCTGTGGAACCCCAGGGCTCTGTGGAATATGGTTTGCAAAAAACACTTATACCCTGCTGTTCAGAGCACCCCCAAACCCGGGGCAGAGGCCTGCCGAATGTCTAGCCCCAGCAAGAATCAACCTACAATTCCAGAAATCCAACCTACAATTCTGAAAAACCAAAGCCGCCACCCCTCATTCAGAGCCCTTCTCCCCAAGCCACCTTCCCGCCAGCCAGAATCGTCCCAACCTGGGTGCCCGGAAGTCCCCAGCTCAGCTCATTCTGCTCCTAGTGGTTGATGTGACAAGTCCCCTTCTCCTGGGTCCGCTTGTCTTCCAGAAAACAGCCAAGCCCTGAGAGCCCGCTCCCGTCCCGAGAATGTGGCTGGGATGAGGGAGAAGCTGTACAGTGCAGCCCAGATGAAATCTTTCCAGAAATGGAGACTCTGCTACTTTTGGGGCAGGCTCCTTGCACTGCTGATTTGCCCCATTGTCCTTCCCAGCAGCACCTGAGGAACATGGCACCTCGGAAGTTACCTTCCAATGCAGCGTCTGAAATTATTTGAGAAGGTAGTTGAAAATTCCTACCTGTCCACAGCATGTGTTGCTCTGTCAGCAGCTAGACCTGGAGTTCAGCAGCCAGAGAGCAAGATTCATTACTAACACAAGGAAGGTGCCAGATGGTGGTCATGGTTAATCCCCCCTGACCATGACTCACAACATGGCAGACGCATTGAAGGATCCAGGGGGTCAAACATTGCCATTGTGGTCCACTGCCCAGAGAAGGAAAGGAAAATAATGAAGTGGGGAGAGAAGGGAAGAGCGAGAGACGAAGGCTCATATTTTCTGACCGTCTGCTACATGCCAGGCGCATTGCACTTACCTTTTTGTACTATATTTATGTTTAAAAATTTTTTTAATGTTATTTTTAAATTTATTTTTGAGAGAGTGAGGGAGCGAACAAGCAGGGGAGGGGCAGAGAGAGAGGGAGACACAGAATCTGAAGCAGGTTCCAGGCTCCGAGCTGTCAGCACAGAGTCCAGCATGGGGCTCGAACACACGAACCACGAGATTATAACCTGAGCTGAAGTCAGATGCTTAACCGACTGAGCCCCCCAGGTGCCCCTGTACTATTTAATTCATACAACCACTCTGCTCGTTTTACAAACTGAATGAAGAAACAGACGCAGAATGGTTCTGTTCGTCAAGGTCACACAGCAGAGCTGTGTCCTTCAGCACTGGCAAAGGGGAGGGGCATGAAGAGGGTGACAGAGCAGTGGAAGAGGCTGAGAGAAAGTGGCTGGAAGCATCTGCTGGAAACATTTCAGAGGGGCAGTTGTACTCATGTCTGAGGGGAGTCATCAAATCCACAGCCCTTCTAGAAAGGAAGGTTGCTTGGGGACCCCTGCTCGCGGCCGGGCTGTGTGTGAGCAGCCGAGTGTGAGGGGTTTTGAGGTTTTTGAGCTTTCCCTGATGTCTTCCAGGCTTTTCTGCTACTGGCCTCTAGGACTGAATGCAAGACAGGTTTGGAACCTTCCAGAAAAGGAGGCTGTGTGCAAAGGAGAGGGTACAAGTAGAAGCTCTCAAATCAGACAGACTCAGTGAGGTCCCGGCTCAGCAGCTAACTGTGTGACTTTGGGCAAATTACTGAACTAGCTTCAGTTTCCTCAACCATGAAATGGGGATAATAATAGTATCTCCCTCATAGGGCTGTTTTAAGGATGAAATGAGGTAATGTATGTAAAACACTTAGCACCAAATCTGGCATATATTAGATGCTCAGTGTCCATTGGCTTTTATTATTTTTAGTATGTCCCAGTTAAACAGCCATGATCTAAGATGCATCACATCAATAGAAGTTTCTAGAAAAGCAGCTCCGGTTTGCTTTTTTTTTTTTGGTCCTATGTGTGCCCTGTCCTTGGCCAGTCTCCATGAAAAATTTATGGAGGAGGCGGTAGGGGAGGAACTGGTTTGGGGCAACCAGCGGGGCGGGATCCAAGAGGAAAGAGTTACTTAAGTGGCACCATCTGAAAATGCCGGGGGCGCAGTTAGATTTTAGGCAACCTCTCTTGGAACTCTGCTTTTCCTGCAATAGAGCGTTTTACCTCCCGGCCCAAGATGATGCCTCAGATTCCATCGAGATCCATTTGTTTGGAGTCTCAAAGCCTTTGGGGGCTTCAGAAAGGTCTGGAAAGAGTAATTAATGCCTTAAGCCATTGTCCCTGGCATCAGACAGCTGACATANGGTGAGTGGGACTAGCTAATTCACAGGAGCAACTGCCCTTTGCGGTTGCTTTCCCCCCGAGTTGGTCGGCGATGGGTCTCCAGCGCCTCCGCGGCCCTCAGTGGCTCCTCTCCCTAGTTCCCACGCAGAGACATCATCTCCTACCCAGTGGCTTCCAGGTAGAGGGAGAAAGTGTGCATGGTGGGAAGGATGGGGAACGGAGGGCCATGTTTTGCAGCTTACGTAAACAGCGAGCCTGGGCTTACAAATGGGAGCTCTTGGTTTTCGTGATGAAGGCTCTGCCCCTTGCCCGTTGCGGTGGTTTGCACACGTGTGTGCTCGCACACCCTGTTCTCTCTCTTACACACACACAACTGAATGGAGCACCGAGCAGGGACGGGTGTAGAGAACCGGTGTCCAGACTCACCTGCGGGTCCCCACCCAGCTGTCCCTCGTTAGGCCCCATTCACCTGGATCACGTGCTTGAGAAGGAAGCTGACGGGTCACCCATAGCGTAGCCAGAAAGTGTCGCGGAAAAGCACCGGGAAAGGAGGGTGTGCAGCAGAAACTGAGGCGTGGATTGCGAGGTTAGGCTCCAGGAAGCCCCCTCCTCCATGTGGTGGCCCTTCTCCATCCCTGGATTTTAGTCCCCTGCGGGGGTAGCGGGGTCTGGGCTACTCTCAACAACATGGAAGGGGGAGAAGCAAAGTGGATTCCAAGGTGGGTCTCAGGACTTCCTGTCTCTCCTCTACGTAGATAGAAGCTGCTACTGAATGTCTCTCCTGCCTTCTCCCGGCACCCTTAGCTTCTTTTACTTTCCTTGGTCTTTGCAGGAAGGGTAGGAGGGGACCCAGGGACCTCCGAGCGCACCCTCTTCCCGGCCAAGCCCTGCCCCATTCTGTAGCTCACTCATGAGCTCAAGTGGCATTTTCTTACATAAGTGCCCCGATCTGCAAACACTCAGTATCCTGGACACACACTTGGCTATATTAAGGCTCCATGATTCCTGGAGTGTTTGAGACGTCAGCTTTTCCGGAGTGTCTTTAGACCCACCCTGATGCCCTTCATTTTTGACCTTTGTCCCCAGATGCTCTACCTCCAGTAACTGGGATTTGTATCCTTTTTGCCAATAGGCAGCTCCAAGCCCCAAAGAATGCATAGGTTTGTGAAGTGACTCTGAGCAGCGTCCGTGACTGTCCCGGCCGTCAGATTTGCAGAAGATAAACAGATAAAAGGAAACGACTCCTCCCTTCTATTAAAAATAAATAAGATTTTAAATTTCTATTTCAGAGAGCGTTCCTCTCTTCTCTGAAAATAAATGTACAATTGTCTTGAAAACCCTCCAAGCCAAAAATACACAGTGCTGATGTTCCCACGCCATTAGGCTCCTTCCCAGAACCAGGAACCCTAACCTGGAAGCAGCATCCCTTCGAAATGACGTCAGTGTTTGTGAGTTGGCCGTGTGCCTTTTCCGTCTGTTGCCTTCATGTGAATGTCAGAGGGGTTCTTCACTCGGCGGAGAGTAAGAGCCCCTCCCCTAGGTCAACTGGGACCCCTGTCTTTTACCCCCATGGACAATTCACCCACAAAGTTCTTTCTCTGTGGGGCCCCCCAGACCCAGCCTCCCTCCCTGCTTGTCTAAGCAAAGCCAACTCCCTCATCCTTTGCCCAGAGGCATCCTGATACTCCCCTGCTCCCAGCCTCTCTCTCTCTCTCTCTCACCCACAGTCTGTTCTTGGCGATGCTGCCAGAACATTGGTTCTTGGATGCCTAGGGTTGTGGCAGTTTCTCAGCTTCTGACCCTGACTGTGATGTTTGTGGCAGGATCCCCTCGTACCGGCAGCCCCAGCCTCCTATCCACTCCCCTCCCAAACTTCTTAATGCACTGCCCTGGATGTTCATCCTGGTTCTGCCTCTCCATCGCTGTGTGGCCTTTGCCAGGTTACTTAACCTCTCAGAGCCTCAATTTCCTCATCTGAAAACGGGGATAACGTGTCTCTAGCCCCCCGTGTTTGATGAGGATCAAATGGGGTAGTACACGTAACAGACCGCGCCGACTAAATTGCTTCACTGCGGTTTCCCCCATTCTCTGCACCCCCCCCAACCCCCCCACTGTCCGATGCTGCACTTTGCAGAGCGGCCTCTCCATAAATGCCTTTGCCTGATGATTTCTCACAATTCAAAGTCACCTCTGAGGTCTGCAGCTGATGGGGTGGGCACTGTCAGGATTGTGTCCTCAGAAGGCATGGGGAAGGCAGGGGTGGGGGGTAGTGTAGTATTTAAAAGGCAGGGTGGGGCTTCAGAATCATTCAGGAGATGCTCTCTGGGATGGGTTTCTCGCTTTGTCAGCAGCATCCCAACAGGCTTGATCTGGACCCCAGAGGGAAGCCCCGAGGAGGGTCTAGAAAGCAGGCAGCTGTCCTTTCATATTAGTGTCCGGACCCCTGAGCAGCCTTTTGTCACGGGGTCACTTGGGGGTAAGAATCATCCCTNGAGGGAAGCCCCGAGGAGGGTCTAGAAAGCAGGCAGCTGTCCTTTCATATTAGTGTCCGGACCCCTGAGCAGCCTTTTGTCACGGGGTCACTTGGGGTAAGAATCGTCCCAGACCATGGCTACGCTGCACTCAGGTCAATGACTTGGGCCCCCCTGATCTCCTCGCTCTCCCCAAGTCCCTCCACCTCCTTCTGCTTGGCGTTTTTATTCCTGGTTCAGACCAGAAATAGAGATCGTGTTTGCCAGTTGATTTGTGAAAATCACAGAGCCATTATCTCCCACAGAGGGACTTCTTAAAACACGAGTCATTTTTTCCCCCTATAAATTGTCTGTTGACAACTCTTTGTGTGTCTGTCTGTAAAGCGCCGTGAGCTCCTGAGAAGAAAGGTGTTACCGAAACACAAGGTATTATTATTGTTGTCATTATCATTATTTATTAACACGGGGCTCTTAAAACGGCAATCGGTGTGGAAAGCAATTATTCTCTTTGCTTTGGTTCTATCTGGGTCTCATGACAGCAAGGTGTGATGTCTAAAAAACCAAGTCACCAGAGGACAATAAAAATACTCGGTGTTTGGATGCTTCCTGTCATCTGCAGATTCAGACATTCATTCATTAATTCCCCAGCGTCATAGAGACATGAACGGGAGTTCAGGTTTCAAACACAGGGAGAAGTTGGCCAACCTTGGAGGTACCAGGAGCAAGATCCCTACACTGCAGGACTATTTGGAACCTTTGGGACAGCTGAAAATGTCCTTTCTGGTGGCACCACAGGACCCCCGAAAGCCGACACGCTGCCGGCCAACAGCTGTTGGAAGGGCAGGGACCACTGTGCTCCTTCCGACCCCTTCCGTGAAGAGGACCTCCTTCCTCACCTTCTCCACACACAGGGACAACCCGTGGCGTCCCTGTCGCTCGGTTGGTCCCACGTGGCTGGGTTGATTACATCCCGCGGAAATAGGCCAGAACAAAACAAGATAACAACTGTCCCAATGAGCTCAACATGTTGTTGAGCCGATGCCCGTGTTGTAGGTTGTGAGGAAACCCGTGTCTCTCGGGGCTGGGTTAGGCGTTCTTGGGCAATCTGGGATCTTTGTGTGGACACAAATTCTGCCGAGACTGGGTAGTCCCTGAACCCACCTCTGGGCTCCCCCCTGGGTGGCTCAGTCAGTTAAGCATCAGACTCTTGGTTTTGGCTCAGGTCATGAGCTCAGTTTTGTGGGTTTGGGACCCATGTTGGGCTCCACACTGAGAGTGTGGAGCCTGCTTGGGATTCTCTCTCTCTCTCTCTCTCTCCCTGCCCCTTCCACACTTGTGCTCTCTCTCTCAAAAATAAATAAAAATAAACTTAAAAATGAAACCCTGACTCACCTCTTACTAGCTATGTGATTTGGGGCAAAGTAAATTCCAAGCCTATGTCCTCATTGGCAGGATGGGACCAATAAATATCTTCCCTGTGGAGTTGTTGTGAAAATTATTAATATATAGGGGGCACCAGCGACAGTAAGGGAGGTGGCCGGAGAGAAGCGTACCACTGATGGCCAGGAATCACTGTGTGTTCAGCAATGTCATGCTGGTGGCTTGAAATTGGCCACAGCAAGAGTATTTCTCCCTCCATGGAAATCAGCAAATGCTATAAAGCAAAGCTTTTCTTTTCTCCCCAAGATCCTATTTATCAGCACACTACTGCATATTAGACACTCAATACATGTAGCTATTATTAGTAAACTCAGGTAAAACCTATGTTGATTCAAAACATAGAAATAGAATACATCCATTATATGGAACACAGAATCACTGCTTGTTTCACAAGAAAAGGGATATCACCTCTGCCCAAAATTGATCACCCAGAAAGATAAATGCACAGCCTCTTTTGGGTCACAGAGCTTGTCATTGAGATCTATTGCTTTTGCTTATTGAACTTGGGAGCATATTTTGTATTGCTTCTAGTAACTCTAGTAATTGTTTGGCTTATAAGAATGTGCTGGCTAAAACCCAAACTGAGAGAGAAAAAAAAGAAAACCCAGAGAGTTTTGGAAATAGTTTTCACTATTTCCATGAATAAGCAGCTTGTCAATCAGCAAACATCCAACACTACGCTCGATTCTACGGCTGATGCAGGAAATTGGCAAGAATGATTCTCGACTTCATGAAGTTCATAGCCTGCAAGGGATAGCATGGGAGAAGGCACAGATAGTTGATGAAGCAATGTAAGAAAAAATAAATGTCAGGGAGCCTGGCTGTCTCAGTCAGTTGAGCATCTGACTTCAGCTCAGGTCATGATCTCACAGTTCATGGGTTTGAGCCCCAAATCAAGATTGCTGCTGTCAGTGCGGGGTTCGCTTTGGATCCTATGTCTCCATCTCTCTGCTCCTCCCCTGCTTTTTCTCTCCATCTCTCTCACTCTCTCTATCTCTCTCAAAAGTAAAAATGAGACAGGGTGCCTGGGTGGCTCAGTTGGTTAAGTGTCCAACTTCAGCTCAGGTCATGATTTTGTAGTTTGTGAGTTCGAGCCCCGACCATGCTGACAGATCGGAGCCTGGAGCCTACTTCGGATTCTGTGTCTCCCTCTCTCTGCCCCTCCTCCCACTTGTGCTCTGCCTCTGTCTCTCAAAAATGAATAAAATTAAACAAAATTAAAAATAAAAAAATAAAAAATAAACCCTAAAAAATAAATGTCATTTGTAAATACATTATATGCTACAATTTCCTTCCACATCTAGGAAACTCAGGCACAGAGAACTGACTTAAGAATTTTTTCAGGTCACATATCTAGTAAGAAGCCAAGCTGAGATCTGAACTCAAATTGTAGATCCCAGAGTCTTCTCGGTAATAATTAGGGAAGAAGAGATGACGGTCTTATACACTGAAATGAAAACGGGCTAAATTCTGTAGAGAGATAATCAGAGAATGGACAAATTAGAGGCCAATGATAGGATCCCAGACCATAAACCCAGGAAGAATGGAACAATTAAAAGGAGGCAGGACTCTCCATGGGTATAACTACGGTTGGGGGAGCCCCATGGAAAAATGGCGTTTTCTCCTACATCTTGACCGATCGTTTTGTGATACTTTGCTCAACCACAAACACAGCCAGGTCTACATATCTTTGTCGCAAATGCAGCAATCCATCTGCTCTCATCTATATGACCAACAAGAGGGAAGAATGCAGAATGGTGGTAGAGAAGACCTCTCCCTCTGTGCCTGGGCAAATACTAAAACATTACGGCAAAATCAGTTCAACCCAATTTTTTGATATTACAGGCCCAGTCTATTTTTCTTATTCCACAAATCTCTCTTGGCTTTGTCTCCTCCTTCCCCACCTTTCTTCGTGGTCTAATTAAAAAAAGAAGAAGAAGAAGTCGTCGATGGGCTTTTCTGACTATAGTCAACCCAAACACGACTCCAAATAATAAATATTAGAGCAAGGATGGCAACGCCATTGCTTAGCTGGGGGGAAGCAATACTTCATTTCATACATCATTTACTACTGCGCTAGGCAGCAATTCCACAAAGCCAGGGAAGATTTAGAAAGTTAAGAAAGGAGGGAAAATCACTCCAACCGCATCAGTACTCTATCTCCATTATCTTGTAAAGTTTATTGATGCACAACAAGAGACAATTTATAATGGCACCCGTGACTATTCTGATTTATACAAGTAAGGGCAAAATGGTGCTAAACAGCGTTTCTCCAGCGTTTTGTATTCGTCACAGGCTTTATTGGAAATGTAGTGATTTCCCTTTGTGACCCAAATCTGGGTTTCCTAAGAGCCCACTTTTGAATGGAAAGCGCATGTCATGCCCATGTCCCGTGGATGTCCGAGGTGGCCCTGAGAGATGCATGGGGGGGCGGGGTCTCCGCAGCAGCAAAGTAATAGAAACTTGCTGGTTCTCTTCGGCCACCACTCTCCATCCTTGGGCTATGACGAGGCCAGAAAAGGAGAAGACCAGGGACCGTGTTTGCAGCAGGAGGAAGGAGATGGAGATAAAGGAGGGTAAGGCAGCTCCTCCTTGCCACCTGGTCCCTGCCCATCTCCTCCATCCCCATCTCCCCCACCTTAGAATACACGGGCTCTCTCTCCCTTTTTAAAAAATGTTTGTTTGTTTGTTTGTTTGTTTGTTTTTGAGAGAGAGAAGGAGAGTGTGTAAGCGTGGATGGGGGAAGGGCAGGGACTGAGGGAGAGAGAATCCCAAGCAGGCTCTGCACTGTCAGCACAGAGCCCGACACAGGGTTTGAACTGACAAATCGTGACCTGAGCTGAAATCAAAGAGTCAGACGCTTAACCAATTAAGCCACCAGGGCGCCCCCCCCCCGCCCCCCGCAGACTCTCTTGATGTCGCTTGTTTTCCCCAATGGTACTCCCTACTCCCTGGTAAAATGTGACAAGCCCACGTGGGTGACCCAGAGGTCACAGTAGACTCCTGACTATCTGTGGCACACTTTCTCCACCACCGACCGGTCCCCAGCCCTGCCCCAGCCAGTCTGAGGTTTGTGAGCCAGAGGAGTGGGCATTCCTAACATACCACACCTTAACCTGCTCACGTCTGAGAGGTTGGGGCACCTCGAATGTTCTTGGAATGGAGTATCCATTTCCCAAAGAGGAAACAAAAAAAAAGCCAGAGGTGAGGAAGGCGGGTTCCGGGGCAGTGTGGTGAGGGCAGCCTGCTGGAATCAGGCCACAGTCACTTCTCCAGGGTTGGGGGGAGGGGGGGCTGAGCACAGCCTCCTGCCTGGGGAGGGGCACTTCAGAACAAGCTCCTTGGGTCTGCTCGCCGGGACCCCCCAAGCTTCCTGCCCTGCCCCACCTCCCCTTCTCTCCCTCATCTCAGGAAGGTCTCATTTGTCTTGATCCCCGGCTCCTGAGCCTGCCAGGAAGTCTCTGAGCAAAACCCCATTGTCTGCGTCCTGCATCCCAGGGGCAGGTGACCTACCCATCAGAATCACTTCCCCTCACTCTTCCTAAGAATTTAGCTGCAAACATTCCTTTCTCCCCCTCCTCTCCAGCCTTCTCAGCCCCTTCGAATTGTTCTCCTAGGAACCAAACACGCGCTGCAGGAGGCCCCCTCAAACAGCTGGGTCTACAGATGACTTGGATTTGAAACCGGTGCGATCCCTCTGGTAAGTTACCTAAGGCCTCCATGTCTCATCTGCAAAGTGGGGATATTCTTGTACCTACCCAGGGGTGTGTTCGTAAATGTGGAACCACTAGCTCTCAAAACAAACAAACAAACAAACAGAAAGAGTATAGCATTGGCTGATGCCCATGGTGTAAATACTTCCATGATAGTCAATGGCAAGCTAGCACCCTGCTGTCACTGAGTGTGGAGTTGGGAAGAGGAAGGCTCTGTGAGCTGACTCCAGTCCACCCCGGATGTTATGGGGTGCTTTAACTAGGTAATGCATAGATGGCATTTAGCCGCGTTTAGCCTAGGGCCCAGCACA
The DNA here is from genome assembly GCF_008692635.1 of Crocuta crocuta. NCBI lineage: Eukaryota > Metazoa > Chordata > Mammalia > Carnivora > Hyaenidae > Crocuta > Crocuta crocuta. The sequence continues at coordinate 5,451,839 of NW_027551578.1, read as the reverse complement.
TGGCAGGTGTATTTATTGTGCGTGTGGCTCATGCCAGCCAGAGCTCTCTGCTTCCCCGCCTTCTTGCCCTTCTGAATGCAGCTAATGGATCGTCTTCTGGGGAAAGCAAATTGCAAATGATTTTTAAATAATATGACTCTCTCTCTCCTGGCTTCTGAGAAATCCTTCTGAGCGACCTTCTTGGAAATAACCCCGGGCCAGTGCATATGCCTCAGGGTGGCTTTGGAAAGGGAACCATCCGATGCCTCTCCCTTCCTCCCACCCGGCAGCCGGGGGGGGGGGGGGGGGGGGGGGGAGGGGGTGTGAATCTGTTTTGATAGCCACACTAAGCCGCCTTGGCCAGCACCCCAGCAGCCCCGGTGCCAATCTACCGCATCTCAAACACTGTCTTACTTTTAGCAAGTTCCTAATGTGTTTGTTTCTTTCCTAAGCAACCTGTGCTGCTGGCCACATCCAACAATGGAGCAAAGCCACATTGTTCAAAGCAAACAACTCCAGTATCAGTTGAAACAAATATACAATCACACTCCCAGGCCTCAATCTTCAAACCTGGCTGGACAAAGCAGAGGGAAAAGGCTCAAGGCCGCGAGGCAGCAAACTACACCTTTATCTGCTTTCAAAGGGCCTCTATCAAGTGCAGTTCCCCTGTGGGCTCCCCCCACCCCCTGACTGTTACTAATATCCTTTTAGAAACCTGAAAATAGCATGTCTTTCCTTACTGATGGGTCCTGTTTCAGGTGACTATGATTGATTGATTTTTTTTCCCTCGCCACCCTCTGTGTTCAGAGGAGAACAAAAATGCTTCTTTCGTTTCTCTGTTCGTTCTTTAAGGTCCCCGTAGTAAGACCATCTTTTTTTTGTTTTGTTTTTAAGCTCAGTCTCCCCATCTGTAGGCCTAGATGATCCTTTTAGAGTCTTCTACCATTTTCAACATCCTACGATTCTGATTCCGAGAGCCGTAGCCCCTTTGCTGGTCTCCTGCCCTGAGGCTGCTGGGGCTGATAGGCAGGAGGAAGTACCCTGTGGAAATTCACCCTGTGCAATGGACGACTTGCAAATTTGCATGCCAACGGGTGGTTCACAGCCCACTGAATTCATGAGGCTGGGCACTCAAGGACCCTTCTAGAGAACAGCTCCCTGGGCTGCCTGAGGGTCAGGAATGCATAGGACGAAGCCACCACCCTGCAAAGGGGAATGGGGGAGGGGCTGACTATCTCACCGAGTAACAGAGGTTGGAATGAAAAAGGAAAGCAGACTGGCCCTTTGCCAGTCCGGAGTACGTGGCTTTGCCTCTTGCACACATTTTTTAAAAAATAACCCTGGTTACTTGTCAAGCACCGAGGTAGGCATTGCTCCAGACCCACCAGGGTGCGAAGGGAGAGGATGGAGAAAGCCAGTGCCTCGGTCGCTGCAGCAGCGAGCCTGGGGAGAGAGAACCCCGTCCCAAGGGGCAGCAGGGGCGAGGCCCTTAAATACTCCAAGGGACGGGAGCAGAGTCTCGAGAAATGAACAGATTTCTCCAGAAACAGGAGTGGGAGGGAGGGAGTTTCAAAAGAGCAACAGCCTGGGCAAAGGGGCAGGGAAACGAAGTGCCCCCCAAACTCAGTGCGTACACGGCCCTTGCATGGCGTACGTCTACTTCCTGAACAGAGGGTGAAAGAAGTCATTCCTTGGAGCTCATCTATTTATTAAAAAAGAATTAATTCAGTACTTCCTGGGGCTCTAGGCCTTTGACGAGCGCTGAGGTCAATACTCAGACGCCCCCACGGGCACCCAGTCCTCCTTCCCTTTCAGTTCTCCACTTTCTTCTCCAAAGAGCTCTGCTGGGCGGACCACCATGGCCTGAGGGACTGTGCCATCCCCACGACCCTCAACACGGTGATTGTCTATATAATTAAATTTCAGCATCCCTTGGGGGCTCAGAACTCGCTATATCCCTTCCTCGGCTGTCTGGAACTGTTATTTACATTTTAAAGCACTATTTAGTTCTCTAGCATTTTTAAATCAACTTAATTACAGTGAATTTACATACAATAAAACGCACAGAACTGGAATGTATACAGTTTGATGACAAATGTGTATGCTACACAAACAGAGTCACCACCCCGACACAGCAAAACTTCCCCGTCCCTCCAGAAAGTTCCTGGTGCCCTTTTCCTTCACTGCCGACCACTCCGCCACCCACCCAGACAGCCCAGGCCACCGCTGCTCCGACTTTTATTATCATAGCTCAGTTTTTCCTCCTCCAGAAAGTCATGTGAACGAAATCAGATGGTAGATAGTCTTTTGTGCCTGGACTTTTTTGCTCAACGTAAATTGGGTTATTTTTTTGTTTTGAGATTTATCAATGCTGAGTGTACCCTTTTTTAAATTTTTATTGCTGAAGGACGGGCCCCTGGGTGGCTCAGTTGGTTAAGCATCCAGCTTCGGCTCAGGTCATGATCTCGCGGTTTGTGAGTTCGAGCCCCACGTCGGACTCTGTGCTGACAGCTCAGAGCCTGGAGCCTGCTTTGGATCTGTGTCTCCTCCTCTCTCTGCCCGTCCCTGCTTGTGCTCTCTGTCTCTCACAAAATGAATAAACATTAAACAATTTTTAAAAATTTTTATTGCTGAGGAGTGGTATGTTGCATAAATATAGTAATTTTTTTTCCATCTCTTCCCCTACTAAGGGACATTTGGGTTGTTTTCTCCATGCATATTTTTGGTCTTGCCTTTCCAACCAGATCGTGGGCCTAAGGGCAGGGATGTGTCGCCCATACTCTGTCCCCACCCCGAGGCACGATATCCAGAGGCCATGCTGGATTGGAGTCTCAAATGTGTTGGTTAATTGAATTATATTTGTGGATAAGATGCGGTCCCTGCCTGTTAAAGCCTTATAATCTAATTATAGAGGCAGCTACAAACATAAATCAATTATTCCGAGGCAACGCATTTATCTATTCATTCAGCAAGTATTTATTTTAGAGCAGGGAGAAGACATGACAACGAATATCTAAAACAAAGGGCAGGAAGTAAAGTGTGGTGTAAAAGAAGTTCAGAAGAGGGTCCGCAGAAACTCTGAGAGCAAAGAGGTGCCTTTTGAGGAGGTGGTAAGGACATCTTCAAGGAGGGGGGATAAAAGCAGAAGCCCCCCATGGACAGACTACAGGCCGGCAGTGTCGGGTTCATCAGAGATGGAGCTGGAAAGACAGGGAGAGAAAGAAGGCATTCCCAGCGACAGAAGGAAGGGGACCAAAGTCACAGAATCAGCACCGGACGTGAGCAGACGCAGCTGATTGGAGGGTGTGAGCGGAGTGTGAGAAATGGAGGGGGTAACCAGGGGCTGGAAGGACAGGACGGCCTCAGACCACAGAGGGCCTTGAATACCAAGCCAGGAAACCCCAGAGCAATGCAAACACACATTACAAGCCCATCACACACTTCTGTGATGACACTGTCCGAAAGGCAAAACCCCACCATCTCTGAATTATTACGCCAATGATACGGGAAAAGAACTAAAGCGGAGAGGTATAAGTTATTTAACTAGGTCACACAAGGGTGAATGTCAGTCAGGAGTCAGCCCAGATTTCTGATAACTGTGGACTTTATGCACGGCAGGTGGTAAAAGCATGTGAGTGCAAACATTGCAAAGTGTAAAGGTCAGAGAGAGTCTTTTTATATGTAAGTCATAGAAACAGGGTTTGGTTGGTTGTTTCTAAGGGGTTGCAAGGCAGTGGTGGCATTATTATTATCCATAACACTGCATGACCCTTTGAGGACTTTCTGTTTTTTAAGCCTTTTCATATTCATTATGTCACTAGACCCTCACTATAATCCAGACAGCTCAGCAACTCAGGTATTGTTCCTATTATTAGTGGTATTATTACCACTACTATTCCAGAATTTTCAGGGGGAAAAAAATAAAAACCTCCAAGACCCTAGAGAGTTCGGTACCTTCCAAAGGAACTTCAGATAACTAGCCAGGACTCAAATCTGCATCCCTTGAATGCACTTCTTTAACCCGTTATTGGAGAATAAGGAGGAAGGATTCTATTGGATAGAAATGCCTAGAAGACCACAGTCACCAAACCAAACCGGGTGGCCTCAAGCCCTCCCGCACCCGGTCCTGGGCACACTGTGGGCCTGCGGGCGATCCCAGAGGGGCTTAGAGCAAGTCTGATGCCGAGGCTTCCTATGAACAGGGGGAATCAGATGTTTCTTCTGTAGCAATGGAGGGGTTGAAGAGGGGAGTCACCAGCTTTCTGCCAGTGTAACCGTTTGTCCTTTGATCCTCAGGGCCGTAGTCAGAACCGGAAGGGATACCTAAGTCGTTTTGCAAGGAGGCAGGATCTGCAGCCCTGGGACTCCACGGGACCCGGGACCATCCCTCCACACTGGCCTCCCCTCTACCTACTGACTCCCCGCAGCCAGCCGGAAGCTCCTTCCCACTCCTGCGGTGGTGAGCTCTCAGCCTGGGCCCGTTGTGGACAGACAGACAAGGCAGGCTGTGCACTGTGCTGGGAACAAAGGAAGCCTCCATAGGGGATGGCCCCGAGGAGGAGTTCCCCTGTGTTGTCATTTCACCTAAGGTAAATCCCGAAAAACCGGGAACCAAAGGGAAAGAGATGGCCAACCACGACAAACTGTTGTTGGCAAACAGAGCACCTAAAGAACCATCTGGAGGGGGTCGAGGCTCCCACATTGGAGCCCAGACCCCACTGCCTAGTTTGGAATCTCCCAAAAAGTTGGTTTGCTTTTGTGTGCCCACGATCTCTGAAGCAGTTTGCGGAATTCCTTCCTTGAATGGATCATCTACTGCGACCTGTGTGTATTTGCCACCTGCTTCCTCCCTAATCCAGGACCACCTGACTTCCAGCAGACCCATCAAGCCAACCCCTGCCCCCCAACACTCAAGGCTCCAAATAGAAATATTGGTCTCTCTCGCCTTGCATGGTCTCTCTCCCCTTGAAATATACACACGCTGGGACGGGACTCTAGACATAAATCTTTGTTCAAAGAAATTCTCTACACACGTATTAATTTCTATACTTCGAAACAGCAGCCATACACTCAGCAAATAACAGCCGCCCTTGGTCATTGCTGGGAAGAGAGAGGATTATCAAAACAAGGGCCAGCTGTTTGCTGGCAGACGCTGGTCTGCCGTTGCCCTGAGACTCGTAGGAAGATGTTAACAGCAATCTTCGGCCATAAAAACTGTCTGGTCCATTCGCTCCTGACCAAGTTTGCATGCATTCCAAACCTGAAAATCAAAGCAAAATGAAATCTGACATATAAACATGACCTTTCAATCACTTGAGAAAGACACCCTTTCTCTCTCTCTCAATCCCTCCCTCCCTCCCTCCCTCTCTCTCTCTCTCTCTCTTTCTCTCTCTCTCTCTCTCTCATAAACACGGCAGCTTGCTTAGAGCAATCTTGAGCCCGGAGCTGTGAAGAATTGCTATAGGTAGGAAGACACGTTAGCTCTGGAATTCAATTAACTGTCAGCACTGCTGTTGGCGTCAGGATGAGTCACTCCTCTCTAGCAAATGGCACCGGGGGACTGTGAGCCTCCAAGATGAATGGTGATTGATAAGCTCCGCAGGGCCAGGGCTCAGGGCTCTAGGGGTCCTTCCCTCACTCACACACATTTTACATGAATATACAGTAAAGAGATAGCGGGAGAGGCTGGATGCCGACATGGGAGATGCTGTTGACAATCTGCTTGCAGCCCCTTCTTTTGTTTTTGTAAGTTTCACAGGCTTCAAAGCTAATGAACGGACTGTGCTTTGTATTTCTTCTGTCTCAGCTCATGTCCAAATGTATGCTTAAGGGGAGGAGAAAAAGAGCTACCCGGTTTCTCAGGGGGCGGGCACTATTATGGACCCCATGTGATAGAAGAAGGAAGAAACTTGCTGGGCAGAGCTAGGGGCTCAGTCCCAGAAAGAATGCCGGGTGCACCTGTTCTAACCGCTGCCGCCCGTGCTGACCTTTGAAGGGCAGCCACCCCATTTCTCTAGACCAGGGGGAGTAACATGTGGGCTTGAGGAAGGTGAAGTCATGTTTTCCCGTTCTATAGGATAGCGCTCGTACAACCTATATACAGTCGACAGCCGAGAGGGAAAACATGGCTTCGCTCTTTTCCTCGGTCATTGAATGATTCAGGCTACAGCCGATTGGTTTTGGTGTTGGCGTGATTTGTTAGTTTTCCCCCAGCTCTGCCATTCATCTTCCAGAATCTTCTGTCCCTGGTTTCACTTTTGTATTTGTAGATACAATCTTCGACGCAATTGAAAGGGCAAAGTCATATTTTAGTGAAGAAGCTCCCCAAATAGTTGAACATAAACTTCCTCAAGAACTGAAGATGAACGTTAAAACATGAGAATAAAAATTCCATGCGAATTTGTCCACAACGCTTAAAAGGAGCACGTTGGGGGCTCCAGGGTGGCTCAGCCGGTTAAGCGTCTGGATCCTGGTGTAGGCTCAGGTCATGATCTCACGGTTCGGGAGTTCGAGCTCCATGTCAGGCTCTGCACTGACTATGCTTAGAATTATTTCTCTCTCTCTCCCTCTTTCTGTCCCTTCCCTGATCAAGTCCTCCCCTCCTCTCAAAACAAACAAACAAAGAAATAAACAAACAAATAGAAGAAGGAACATGTTGGAAATGCCACTTGTGTGTGAGTACCAAGCCAGCATGGCCCACATTCACGGGACAGAAAGGATGAAATAAGATACTCTGGACACACGGAAATACCAGCTGTGAAGGCTTTGGCCCTTTTATTCATACATTTTGCAAACTTCAGGTAGATAAGAAACACCAGTGATTGGAATGACCTCAGCATGGCATTCTGATGCAAATCAGATTTCAGAGATCTCTGCTCAAAGCCGCTGCTGGGGGTTTTAGGTTGGGTCCATTTTACATTGGAGCTTCTCAGTCCATCGCAGCATCGCCCGTTTTTGCTTTCTTTGCCTTTGTCTTCGCTCTGTGTCCCCGTTTCCCTACACAACCAGACATACTGGCTCTCCCAGCTTCACAAAGAGAAAATGATTCCAAGAGGAAATCGCGGCACAGCAAGTGAGCCCTGGGAAGAATTTGAGACTGAGGAGCCCTTGTAATGAGATTAAGGGCAAAAATGCTTTTGTGCAACCAACTCAGCCCCGTCCTCAGTACGTGACAGGAGCCAAAACAAACACGGGCATTGTTTTGGGAAGGAAGAGGTTAACAAGCTATGAAAACAAAATTAGAGATATTTTCGAAGCATGACCCTCAGCAGAATGAGTAGAATGCAGTGTGCCAGTGTGGCTGTGCTCTCTTCCCTCTGACATTTATCCTGCAGTTCGGTGGGGAGTGGCCTCACCCCTGATGTTCCCAGCAGAGGATGGGGAGCACCCTCTGGAGCTGCCTCCATTGGGCAGATGCACAAAAGCCTGGGTCCAGGGGAGAAAGATCGCTAGCTTCCTTGGCCCCTTCTTAGAAGGGAGCTCAGGAAATATTCTTTGTGGATCATGTGGAGCTCGGAGCACATGTTCTCATCCACCCTCTGGTCTGCAAATGGAAATTCGGAGGTTTTTTTTTCCCAGACGTGGGTCTCACAGTGACCCCAGGACAAGACCCGTGCCTCAGTTTCTCCATCGAGCCAGTTCATGTTTATTGGGCGCCACTGTGCATGGGACTCAGGGGCTTCCCGCTCTGGATATAAAGCTGAAGTGCTCCATCCTTGTCTTTATGGGGCTCACAGACTGATGAGGAAAGAGATGTGTATAGAGAGTTACCATTGTATATAAGAAGCCTGTGTTGGTAACGTTTATCAAATGGAAGAGTTTTCATTGGTTTCCAAACCTAGCAGTAGTGGGAGAAATATCAGTGGACATTTGATACTCAAGTGGAATGGTGTGTGTGTGTGTGTGTGTGTGTGGTATGACACCCATCACCCTCTGTCACTTGTGTCCCCTCGTTCTTTGGAGCCTGTAAACATCCTTTCATGTTCTAAGCTGGCTCATAGTGACAGAGGCAGTCACCTTTAAGGACCATGGGGCTAATACAGGCTGTGTATGGAAGGGCCAAGGTGAAGTAATAGGGGTGTTTCCTTGTCCCTCTTCATCCAAAAAACGTTGCCCATGCCCACAAAAGCCTGGGCTGTCTTTGTTTCACTCAATGCACGCAGACCCCCTTCATATAAACCCTGCTGGCAATAATGGTGAGAGATTTTCTAAACAGAATCAAGAGCCCAGGAGAAAAACAGAAGAGAACACCAACAGGTGTGCCGTGGGCTCCGTGACAAGGCGCCCCCTTTTTCCCAACGAGGCTTCAAATCTTGTTTGTCCCATTGACATTGCCACCCTGCCTTGCCAAGGGGTTATTTCACCCGAACTTTCTGAGCTTTGTGCAGCCTGAACTGGTTCTGCGGATTCTCAGCGTCTCCATGATTATTTTAGACTCGAAACTTCACAGTCTTGCCTGGTGATTTCCCAAGATCTGAACTGATGAGATTCATTTCCACACATCAAAAAGTAGAGGTATCAAAAGGGACATGGAAGAGTGAGGGCTCAGGAAGAAAAGACACTGTAGGCAGCAGGAACTCCAACCATCGGGTGACAAGGACGTCCTTTTTTTGTGAGACTTGTAGCCATTAGGCAAGGAATTTGGAAACGCGTTAAAGTAAGTTTGGTGTGGAGAAGGCAGAGCAATGATGCTTCCATTTCTTCTTAAATTATTTTTTTAAAATTTTTTGTATGTTTTTCTTTTACTTTTCAGAGAGCGACAGAGTGTGAGTGGGGAAGGGGCAGAGAGAGGGAGACACAGAATCCGAAGCAGGCTCCAGGCTCTTAGAGCTGTCAGCACAACGCGGGGCTTGAACTCATGGACTGTGAGGTCACGACCTGAGCCAAAGTCAGACGCTTAACCCACTGAGCCACCCAGGCGCCCCTTTCTGCTTCTTCTTAATTCAGAGAAAGAACTATCTCTAGGTAACTTCTGGTTAACGACTAGGTCCCAAGAGTTTTGTTAACCTAATATGACGTTAATCAGAGTTTTTATTTCCAGATCTATATGTGAAATTTGAATTCTCCGTTCGCTACAGTACTTATTTCAAATTCATTTTATTCCTCAGACATAAGGTTTCTTTGAATGTATTCAGCCAGCTCTTGATTATCTGGAACAAAAATTAGTAATCCTAGACCAGCTTCCTCTTCTGCTTCTGGGTGATTTTTCCTTCTTTTTTCCTGCCCACCCGGGTCAGGAATTTCTACTGTACTGAATACTATGGCACTTAATCCATGAGGCGTTTTCTGTAAAATAAGGAGTTTGATATCATTTTTCTTCCCCTGGTGAATGAAGCTTACACCTGAAATCTTAAAAGTCATACTTATTTATAGATGTTCTAAAATATTTCCCACATTCAAAATATACCTAGGGGCCTTCTTGACATCTCTGCAAAGTGAATAGACGTCTTAAACGCCACGTGTCTAACACTGAGGTCCTCACCAGCCCCTGGAGTCCCTCCCACCCACACCTGCCTCACCCACAGCCTTCTCGTCCCAGCTGGTGGGAACACCTTTCTCCAAGCCGTTCAAGCCCCAAACCTTGAAGTCATGCTGATTTCTCTCTGTCTCTTACACCCTACATTTGAACCCTCAGGAAGTCCCCCATCCCTAAAAATGTATCCAGCTCCCCCAACTGTCACCCTGGGCCACTACCATGTTCCCCTGGATTGTATCAGCGACCTCCAGTAGGTGTTCTTGCTTCTATCCTTGATACCTGCACTATACTCTCAACATGGCAGCCAGTGACACTTTGAAAACATAAGGCAGGTGGCACTATATCTGCTCAGGACCCTGCAGGGTTTCACCCCAGGGATGGCCACCGTAGGGCCTTTGTCCTATCTGTTTTCTGTGTCTGCAACTCTCTTCCCCTGACAGTGCTGTGGCTAAGTCCCTCGCCGAGTGCCAGCTCTGATCTCACCTGCTTAGTGGGCCCACCCCGACCTCTTTGGAACTTGCCTACATCACCGACCTCACCCACCTCCCAGATCCTCTTCTCCCACTCTGGTTTTCCTTTTTGTTTGTTTGTTTGTCTTTTCTTTCTTCCCATCGCACTCCCCCTCCCCTCACATGAGGTCCAGAATCTTTATTCATTGACGTATCCCTAGCGTCCAGGGCAGTACTGCCATAGTAGGTATTGAATAAATACGTGTCGTGCGAACTGATGACCCAGGGAGCCAGTGCTCGGTGTTGCAAAGAGCACAGGTTTGCAAGTAGAAGGGGTTGAAGTCCTGCTACTTACTAGCTGTGGGACCTCGGGCAAGTCACTTTAACGTTTTGAGCCAGTTATATAAAGTCATGACTGTAAAGCATCTAAGACAGTGCCTGATGGCTATAAACACTCAATAAAAGGGACGCAGCGGTATCGTTATCACTGTCGTGTACACCAATACCTGTTACAACATGGCAGTAACCTCGAAGGATATTCTACTTACGCTCCCCCTGCTCAAGTGGGACCATAAACTGAAGCCACACTTCCCCCTTGCCAGTCCCTGTTGCTGCTCTGTTTAGTAAGAGGGAGGTGGTGAGAAGGTATGTAATTGCCCCAATAGTAATTTGCTCAGCAACATTGAGCGCCAATGCCCACAGCTTACACTGCAGCTCTGAGAGCAGGTCAGTGGCTGGCAGGCAGTGCCAGTCTCCTTCTTCCTCTCCGTCCCCTTGCAGCTGGCTCAAACTGGCTCCTTCATCCTCAGTATACCCTAAGAGGCAGCAAGGGACAGCAGAAGGGCGTGGTTTGGGGGACATCTGACATAACGGGGGGGGTCCAGTCTCGGCTCTGCTACTCGCTCCCTGAGTGGCGTAGGGAGTCCCCTTCTCTGAACCTCACTTTTCCCATTGTCAAGTGGGGATGATAAGATTAAATGAAATGCCAGACACCTTCTACCCACTGGGTGCTCAATATATTGTAGAAAGGCCCGGGGGCCTGAGAAGACAGTCCTGCCCAGGAGATAGTGCCCTGGCACTTTTCTTTTGCATTTTTGAGGAGGAAATTGCTAAGTCATTAAATAGTCTTCTCCTGAAGGAGGTAGACGTGTTCAAGAAGAAATTGACTAAGTGCTTCACTGGGTGACCAGCTCTCACGTAGGCCTCTTCACGTCTGAGATCCGGGACTGCAAACGAGGTTACCCTCTGCTCCTCACCACCTGCCAACCCCCAACTCCCCTATTAACTTGATGGGGCTCGTGGCGTTGCAGAAGCAGAGCTCTCCCTTCTCGTGACGTGTCATACTCTGGAGTGGTCACTGTAGGAGGGAGGCACAGAACAAAGAAGTGCTCAGAGGGCTCATACCAAGGATGAATGTGATCAAGCCAGGACATTCAGTAAATCCATATTGTAGATGCGAGGTCGAATACAGCAATAGTGAATATACGAGTATCATAAAGCCTGCGTAGAGGGAACATCCGACAGCCGCCTACTTTATTTAGGGAAGACAGGCTTAGAGAGGCACTCTGAATGATGGCAAGGTGTACATGTGGAAAAGAAGATGGAGAAAGTCTGGAAGCGCCGGGCCTCCTCTATGACTGCTGAATGTGCAGGAGGGAGAGCCAGGGGCAGGGTAAAAAAAAAAAAAAGCGTCTGTCCAAAAAATGCTTCCAGAAATACAGAAAGCCGAGGCCCAAACTCACACTGCTGTTTTGCGTGATGTTTCCCTGCGATTCTTTGCACCCCCTCCCAAAGTGGTCCATAGCCGGAGTGTGTTGCCATGGCAACAGGCTCAGTAGGGGAGCCGCTCAGCATTACCCAGTAATTCACATCTGTGCTAGCTTCTCTCCCTCCCTCTCCGCTCTCCCCCCTCTTTTTATCTGTGAGTGGAAAGCAGCTCATGAGTGATGCCACCCTGAAGAGCTGATGGTTCTGGCAGAAGGGAAGAGGAGACTTTCTTTCGGGGGGATATGCCTCCCCCCTACTCTAAAGTTCCTTTTCCCTCTCTGCAGGTGGTACTCTCTCACCTGGGGATGGACAGCTGGGGGTCTGAGGAGCCCCCAGGGAAAGCTTGGAACCAGCCACAGCATGTGACCTTTGCTGCAGGAGAGGTTCTCCTTTAAAGCCTGAGGAATTAGCCTGGGGGTTTTTACAAGCTCCCTTGACTTCATTCAGGTGGGGGGTCTGGCAGGTGGACAGGGGCCAGGTGAAGTGAGATGTAGCACTTCCAGCCCCCACTGCCCAGGGTCCCAAACCTTCCCTTGAAGCCCTTCTCACTCCTCTCTCTCATCTGGGTCTTTTTCTTTCTTTCCTTGTTTCTAAATGCTCTTTCTGCCTTCCATACCAGGGCCCAAAGCAATGGATGACTAAACAGGCAGGGTCAAGGCTGGCGCTCGGTCAAGGTTGACTTGGGAGGCCAATTGGAAAAACAATCCTTCCGTCCCCCCTCGCTCCCACTCCCGCTCTGTTTTTGCTGAGTTCTGTGAAGTTACAAACAACAGTCCAGGGTCAACCTACTCACCCCTTCTCCACCGCTTTTCCTTCCCACAAGATTAACTACCCATGCCTTCTGGTCTGTGCCTAACGGAGCCTGAGAAAGGAACCCGAGAGCTCCGGAAGAGTGAATCCCTACAGAAAGAGTTATTTATAAGTGCCACTCAAATCCGAATGTGATGAAGTTATTACAGTGATGGTGTGGGTTTCTTTTTTGTGTTTCTTTACTTATTTATGAGAGAGCGCGAGTGAGGAGGAGATGCGCAGAGAGAGAAGGAAAGAGAATCCAAAGCAGGCTCTGCGCTGTCAGCACTGAGCCTGACACAGGGCTCGAACTCAAGAACTGTGAGATCATCACCTGGGCCGAAATCAGGAGTCCCGGATGTTTAACCAGCTGAGCCACCTAGGTGCCCCCCGTGTGACGGTGTGGTTTTTTAGGAGGATCATTTGTTGGTATAGCTCTAGAGCTTGGATGATTTTATGTCTGTGTAGGTTTGCTTTCCCTGGCTTCATTTTTTTTTTTTTAAAGTATATCTCCTTATTTCTTAAACAAGCCATCTATTCAAATCATCACGATTTAAAATACTGTAAAGAATTAATGCGCAGTCTCCCTCTCACACCTCTCCCCCAGACACCAATTCCCCGACTGGGATCCGACCAGTATTACCAGTCGTATGGAAGAGATTTACAGTGTTCACCAGCAAACACACGGGTGTATTTTATTTTGTTTTTCCTTTAATATGGAGTCCCAAAAGAGTCGGGTTTCAGGATTTAGAAGGTCCTACCCAGCAAACGGACCCTGCCTTGTTTTGTACCCAATTTACTGTCTTAATGAAGCCTGCGCTTTATTCAAGTATCTGTGTGCAGACTTAAATAAGTAAGTTTTGGGGTCATCACAGACTTATTTTTTTTTCTTAATTTTAAGAATTGCCTTCCTCCCCTGTCATTTCGCAGAATGACAGAGAAGGGACACAGAGATCCGGGTCGTGTTTGTTCCTTTCTGCCTGGCAAAGGAGCAAGTGTCCAGTAAGATTTGCTGGGTGCGGGTAGCACTTTGGAGAATCAGGATCCGTCTGACACACTCCAGTGTGGAGAGAGTGCGGGCCGCCTTTCTCAGGGGAGTGGGGGTGCTTTGCGGGCTCCTGTCCTCCTCCGTGAAGGAGAGAACCCACAGTCTCCTGGCGGCATTGGGAACGGGGGTGGGGAGGAAGACGAAATCGACCAGACTGCTTATTTGACTTTAACTGACTCCATCCGTATTTCAGTCAAAGCTGCTCAAAATGGCTCTTGTGGGCAGACAGCGCCTGAGTCAGCCAGTCAATAACACTCATCGAGTGTTCCCTGGGCACAGAGCACAGAGCCCGGAGCCGGGGAACCGGAAACAAGAAATGTACAGTTCGGTCCTTCCCCGGGTTGCTGAGACTCTGAGCAAAACAGAAGCCACAGATTACGCTTGGGAGAGTCTCGGGAGCCCATTAACGTGAACACAGACAGGGGGACAGATGAACACGCAGGGTTTATACTGACTGAGGCCCAGGCTAGGCCTGACACAAGCTTCCTTCTCCCGGCTGCCTCCCGGAGAAGGGAGCAAAGACGGTCTGGCGTATTGTCCGGGCTACAGGGGCCACCATCTCCCCGAGCAGCGCTATGGGAATAGGTCCAGGCTCTGCAGACACAGGCCTGGGATGGGATGTCCTTGTACACTGCTAGATGAGCCTTCTTCTTTTTGTATTTTTTTTAATTAAAAGAATTTTTTTATGTTTATTGTTGAGACAGAGAGAGAGACAGACAAAGCACGAGCAGGGGGAAGGGCAGAGAGAGAAGGACACACAATGGGAATGGGAAGGAGGCTGCAGGCTCCGAGCTGTCAGCACAGAGCCCGATGCGGGACTCAAACCCACGGGCTGTGAGATCACGACGTGAGCCGAAGTCAGATGCTTAACTGCCTGAGCCCCCCAGGGGCCCCTAGATGAGCTTTCTTGACATGCTTGTAAGGCTGTCTAAACTCAGTTTCCTCACTTGTGATGCGGGGACAATCCCTACACTTTACACCTGTGGTAAGATCAGAATATGGAAGCTGCCCAGAGCTGACACAGTGTGGGCCCCCGGGGCGGCGTCATTCCGACAATCACTCTAGAATCCCGCCCTCTAGAAACCGTCTGGAAGCGTTTCGCTCTTCTGTTGCCTCCCTCCTCAGCAGGTGAGGCTCTGCCTTTTTGCCTGTCACACCTCTGAACCTAGTCTGCTCCCTGGTGCTCGGTCAGCAGGGCCGGGCCTGGGTGAGGTCCGCCCGTAGGGATGGTGCCCGGTGTGGGCTCCATTGGGCCGAGTCGAACAGGAGGCTCCTTGCCGCGCGTTCTGTCCCCGAAGCCTCTGGGCGGAGAGGAGTCAGGATGAGAAGCCAGGAGACGGAGCCAAAGGTCGGAGGCCGAGAAGCAGCCAGACTCTGCCTGTGGAGCGGGACAGGCCGGTGGCCGGCAAGCCCAGGAAGCCAAGGCGTGACCATGCGGTGCATTCTGCATCAAGCGAGAGAAGCTTCTGGCAAGGTCTATCTTTTCTGCGAGGCCATTTTACTGACAGAAATGACCTAGAGGTCTTCCTCAGTTGGATATAATCCAGCTCTGGGCAGGAGCGCTCAGGACGATGGCACGTGGAGGGGAGGCACCGCCAGGGTCCCAGGGCACCGCTCACCAAACCAGGTGGGGCATTGCCAAAGGTCACGCTAGGGACCCGCACGCTAGGGCAGAGCCCTCTCCCTCTCCGGGACCCAGAATGTGCCTTCTCTCCAGGCTTCCCGCCTCCTCTTGCGCACCCTCCCCCCC
>NW_027551578.1:5428815-5436558 GCF_008692635.1 Crocuta crocuta | reverse complement strand
GTCTTCACACAGCCACCAAAGTGAAGGTAAAGGGTGTAGACCAAGCCCGTCCCAACCCCCTGAGGCTCTCTAACCAACGGCTGGCCTCCATCCTATCCAAAACACGCTCTGGAAGTTCTGCAGGCTCCCTACCTCCTTCCCGAGTCACCCTCGCTCTGTTTTACATACACCAGACTCATTCCTGCCCCCCCTGCTCCGGGACCGGCCCCTCCTCCGGGAATGCTGCTCCCAGACCCGGCTGACCTGGCTACCCCTTCCCCCCCCCATCCAGACCTGAAGAGCAGCTCTGCAGGGCCATCTTCACTCACCACAAAGGTGTTTTCCCACCCTGCTTTGGCTCTCTGCGGAGCAGTTACCACTGCATGCTGTTTCCCAGTTCATGTGTGTGGTTCCTTTTTTTTTTTTTTTCACGTGTGTGGTTCTTTGTTTATTCCTGGTCTCTGCTCATGAGACCGGGAAGTCCCTGGGAGTAGGTGTTTTGCACTCTCTGCTTCCTCTCCAAGTCCGGAGAAGGCCCCAGCGGAGGGCAGGTCCTAATAAATACCTATGTCGTGAAGGATACCTCCTTGCTTGAGGAGCTGTGGCCCCAGACCCTCTGGGCACAGGGGGACAGTTGGTGGCTGGGGTCGGGACAGCATAGCATCCACCACGTCCAACAAAGGATCTGAGGGCATACTCGAAAAAGCCAGATTTCCACAAGGAGGCCTGGAAATGGGAGAGGAAGCCTGGGAGACTAGGAACCAGAAAAATTCAGGAACCCAGTGGGTAGGGAGGAGCCGGGATGGAGAGGACTGTGTCTGACAGATCTGCCCCAGGGCCGGCACCATCCCCCCCCCCCCCCTCCCCTCCCCTCCCCCACAGGGCTGGTTGGGCTGGTGGCCCAGGGACCAGGCCAGGCACTCTTCCTGTCCCAACACCCTCAACCCACAAGCCCTCTGCCATCTCCAGAGGCCTGCAGGGAATGCTTTTTCGTTTAAAATGCCAAATTACAGGGCACCTCGGTGGCTCAGTCTGTTAAGCATCTGACTTCGGCTCAGGTCATGATCTCACAGTTGGTGAGTTCGAGCCCCGTGTTGGGCTCTGTGCTGACAGCTCAGAGCCTGGAGGCTGCTTCGGATTCTGCTCGCACTCTGTCTCTCTCTCCCTCAAAAATAAACATTAAAAAAAAATTAAAATGCAAAATTATTGTCTACAGTACAGCTCTTTGAACTTTGCAATTGTAGATTCTGATTACCAGTTGGGTGTTTAAATATTTTTTGTGAGGTCTAATGGATCAGATCGATGGGAATATATACAAATAGGCCAGTTCTTGCATTTACTCACAAATGCCAGAAGGAACAGTGCTTGGGTTTTCGCTATTTGTCACCAGTTAAGGCTGCAGGCCTAGGTCACTGTAAAAGCATGACTCGGTGCAGGAAACTCATTTTTCCCCAGTCCCTCTCTTTCTTTTCCTCTTTTTCCCTGCCCCTGCTGGTCTTACCACATTCCTTTTTGATGGCGAAAGAATCAGATCAATGAAGGCATCAGAGGATTTGCCTGACAGGGTCTTTTTGCCTTTATCATGATCAGTTGTCAGAGCTGGGTCTCAGGAAGCACTGGACACCTTAATTGTTCCTGGTGGTTCCTTTTGTTTTCTCTTCGTGTTTCTGGTGGTTTGGTTTTGAAATCAGGAAGAGCGTGCAGTGAGAATGCGGCCCGCCTTCCACCGAGCTCTTTGCTTTGACAGTGTTTTGGAAATTGTCAAGTGCACGCGTCATGAGGAATTTGGTTGGTGGTGGTTCTTTCCTCCTCCGGGCAATTGCCCGGTCCCGCCTGTGCTATTCTGTTCCTTCTCTGCATCGGGATGATCCCTGGCTTTCCCGACCAGCCACTCCAGGGACTGTATGTCTCCTGTATGTCTGGGGTTTCCCCTGTCCTTGCTGGGAAGGAAGCCACGGCAAAGAAGCCTGCCCTAGAGGGAACAGACGCGCCTCAGTGACTCTCTGAGCAATGAGTCCTTCGGCTCAGAAGCCCACTTTCTCTGGTGTGCAGACAGCCCCCATGCAGGCTGGGCTTCCCCACCTTTACGTTGGATCCAGTTCCCAGATTTCATTTAGCCAATCCCCACATTTCCATAAAGAGCCCCTGGCATGGCCTAAACTATAGCGATAGCTTGCTCTCTGGGAGTGAGGGCGTAAACCTCTGGGTTTGGGTGTGTCGTGGAGATTCCCTCCCCTACCGGCTTGCCGCCTCAGAGAAACTGAGGCTCAGGAAGGCAGAGTCCGTCCTGGGGCCAAGCAGAGCAGGGTTGCTGTGGCTCTTGTGCAGAGCAGGTGTGCAGTCAGTGTCTCTGGGGCACTTGACAAAGGACGTTGTTCTGCTCACCTGCACCTGGCGAGCCCGGGCAGGAATCCCCACCTGGAGACGAGGCATCGTCCTCCTTAATCACGGGTCCCGCTGAGAAATCAGAATTCTCCCAAGGCATCAACTCATGCTGTCCCCACCGCTTTTCTTGACCCCCTACCCGATGTGCCCTCCCTGAGGTCACATTTCCCTCCGGGTGGCTTTGCATACGGGCAACGTTCAATCAAAGTGCACATATTGGGCCACACCCCTGGCCCCAAAGCCAGCCTGTGACTTTTGCTGGAAGCACTTCACGGGCCTAACCTAAACTCCAGCAGATACGACGACGCAGATGTTAAGGTGATTTGTGACTCAGGAAATAGGAACCCGGCCCAGCCTTGACAAGGGGCAGGGTGTGTGTTTTCACAGCCTGCCTCATCCTAATCTGCGGAAGGGTGTTCTTAGAGCAGGCAGGGGAGGGAAGGCATGCCAGGGGCTGAATAGACTGCTTTTATTCTTTTTGCTCAGTACTTCCTGCAGTTTTACGTTATCTCATGCAGTTATGAGGAGATGAAGATAATATGCATGTTTGCCTTTTCCTGATTATATACAGTATCGCTTGGCTAAAAACCTACACAGGCCACAAGGACACATTTGGCTGCATATTAGAGACTTTCCTTACTATCTTTAAAAAAAAAAACAAAACCAGAAACAGCCCCTCTGCTGTTACATGCATGAAGTGGTATAAACGTGCAGGGCCCCACAATGAAATCTGCAGTTAGCAGAGTCAAATGCTCCAGATTTGGGCCATGACTAAACGGCATGACGGAATGGGTCATTTTCTGGTCTGCTAGCAAGGCATCCCCTCTGTGGGCTGGTGGACAGCCGGCTGGGTGAGCCACTGGGTTGCAACTGCCCCCGGGGGGGCGGGGGGATAGGGGGGTGGTCCACACAGCCCTTGAGATTCCACCTGCATTTGTAACCGTCTTTAAGGCGGAGCTTGATTGTTTGAGAGTCCAGACAGCACTTAGGCTAAGCCCACATGCCTCTCGGGGTCTCGTCCCTTTCCCTTAACGTTCAGTCCATCAAGAAAGAGTTTGGGGGACTGCCAGCCAGACACGGTGGCCTGCCACTTTCTATAAGGACACAGGGAGGAAGGAGCTGACACTCAGCCTCGACCCTCAAAGGGCTTACACACTGGCTGAAAAACCAAGATGCGCGGTCTGCCCATCACAGATCCGGCACTTAGGTAACTTATCATAGGTACCCAGCAGGTGGATTGGATATCCGGACCAGTGTAGGACATATGGCGACCGAGCCCCCAGTCCAGTCGTGCAGACTCAGAGCCCGGCTCATGCACCAGCAGCGTTAGTAAGGACTTTCCTGCCTCCAATGCCGACGCTGCCTGCTAGTAGCATAATTCACCTGGCACCGCACGCTTTGCCAAGGGCGACCTTCCTGCAGCTCTCCCTTGACGGTAGAGTCATCAAACGCTTTAGAGACGTCATCTACCAAAGTGGGGAACAGGAGACAATCAGAGAAGTATAAGAAATGCCCAAGGTCACCAGGTTCCCTGTTCACCTTGGGCCTTGAGAAGCTGTCCCCAGGCTGGAGGGAGCACATCATCTGGACCTCTAGAGCCATGCAGCCCCTCTCTGCCAACGAGCGAGGGAAACATCGAGTGCCCCTTCCCAACCTGCCCCATGTTGACCACAAACCGCCGGATGGAAGCCCGTGTGTGACATCAGCCCAGATTAATGCACCCGGGCTCCCTTGGTGGCCAGAAAGAACATTCCTGGTTTTAACAGATGCCTTCTTGTGTAAATCTAAACAGACCAGGAAGCAGGCTAGGTGTCAGTACCCGGCCTGAGGCCACATAAGGTATTTCTCCTGGCATTCTGGGTTCGGCCTCCTTGGGGGAGGAGCCAGGTTCTGCAGCGGGTTTGGATGTCCCCTGTAGGTCTTCGTTTGGGCCCCCCTCAGCAGTGGCCTTCAGGGCCCTAGGCCCACTCCAGCTACTCAGTCCTCGTGTGAGAGTGGACAGTGACAGCAGCTGTCCCTGTAGCCTTCCCGGGGTATGGGCATGGCCACACGAGCACGCAGGGTGACTGTGCATACGGCCTTAGCACAGAGGTGCTGGAGACCTCTTCTCCACCTTGCACGGGGAGGTCTTGCCACGCTAGTAAAGCGAGCTGTCGAGATAAGAAAGAGGAACTTGTTGACTAATCCTAGAGGTGTCGAGGTGGCTCAATTTTAAACATGACGACCTCAAGATTCATTAGTGTGTGCATCAGCTGATCCGCCTTGTAACCGCCTGTGCCAGGAAGATACCTGATTTGTGCGGCACATCGCGAATATTCGAAGGTTAGGGCAGACCCTCGAGTCTCTTTTCAAAACCTTCAAAACCCAGTTGGTAAATGGTAGTTTTCCTAATCCCTCCTGCTAGAAAAAGTCAGAGCAGGCCTTTAGGGCCCGGCTAATTCTGTAAGCTCCAAAACACCGATCTGGGGACAGATATTGGTAGGGCTTCCCAGACCTGGCTGTGTCTTCCAACTCACCAGATCCAATGGGTGGAGCCCTAAAGACGTTTATGCAAACAGCCACTGTCTTCCCTTGCCGTGCAAACAAGGCATCCTAGCCCTTGCCCCACCCCCACCCTACTGCTCAGATTCTAGGGAGAGCTGTTAGCAGGAGAGGGTGGTGAGACAGGGGTGTGTGTTGAGGGTGTGGAGTGCTGGAGCCCAAAATGCCTTACCAGGGGACTCTTTATGCCCCCCTCTGGTTCGGGCTTGAGCTCCAGGTAACGAGGAAGAGTCCTCTGCCCATTAAAGCAGCAGTACTGGGGTGCCTGGGTAGCTCAGTCGGTTAAGCATCCTGCTGTTGATTTCAGCTCAGGTCGTGATCTCATGGTTCATGAGATTAAGGCTTGAGTCGGGGTCTGCGCTGACAGCATGGAGCCTACTTGGGATTCTCTTTCTCTCTCTCTGTCCCTCCTTCGCTCATACTCTCTCTCAAAGTAAAAAAAAATAATAATAAATAAACAAAACACAAAAAGCAGCAGTCATCTTTGGAGCCCTGTATCTGAAGTTAGAGTGTTTTATCACACGATCGTCCTAGATTCCTTAGTAAACAAACAGGCCCTTGACTCCATGAAATCCATGTTAGTGCCTTATCTGAATTTCCGATCCTTGACTTTCACTGACATACAAAGTCTTCTCTCAGCTACAGGGCTGGAGATGAGTCTCTCTTCTCCGTCTGCAAAGAGTAGTATTTTAAATGCTTTCTATTTATGGCGTGATGACCAAGGGCAAGGGTGGTATCTCTCTGTACATTGACTTTGAGTGCGGGCTTCATGTCCGTACGTAATTATGTTTACCGTGCAGGTGAAGCAAGAAATTAAATTGGGCTCCTTAATGAAGGCAAAGAACCAGCACCAGAAATAAAAGATCACAGGAGGATTTGAGCAGCTAACCTGTTTGCAAATACTGTTCTTGCTTTAGGTCTCTGTTGCTGCATTTTTCCCCCAGCCATACACACACACACACACACACACACACACACACACACACAGATAGATCTGTTTTTGCTTTCCCTGGGTTTCTCAGGAAAGAAAAATCCCCCAGGATCTTCCTTTTCTGTCTGCCTAACAAACCTAATAGGAAACTTACATTAATCTGTAAGTGAGGGTAAATGGTTTTTCTGCTGTTTCATAAAGTGCCACATTCAATTCATGGATCCTGAAGAAGGAGGAGCCCCTGGGGGAGCCAAAGTCACCTCTGCGGGGCCAGGGGACCTGCCACTGCAGAGGTGCTGGGTGAGGTGCCCGGGGGCTCCCTGCTTCTGCCCGGGAAAGTCTGTCCCCCACCCCTGCTCACGCTTCTCTTACACTGAGAACACTGCCCCCTGAAAAGAAGGCCCAGGGAACTGGATTTCCACCCTCATCTGAGGCGGAAAGGGCAGGCTGGTCTTCTGGCAGCACCCAGGGAGGGAGACACGTGCTAATCGGGAAGCTCAGCCATTTCCTGCGCTCAGACATCGGGTGACACTAGGTCTCCAATGAGCCACAGGGACTCGAATCCATCCTGACCCAGTGTTGCTTGGAGAAAGTCACCGCTGAGCATCTCCTTCGCTGCAGCCAGCTCTGAGCACAAGACCAGGCCCTGCTCACTTCAGGGGGTGGCCTCTCTGCAGCCTCCAGGAGCCTGTCCCTGCTCAGAGGCCAGAAGGCCCCTTGCCCCGCTCTGGAGTCACCCCCGGAGGACAGGGCACTTGCTGCTTTGCAACAAGCTTTTCTGTGCTCTGTCTTCCCGGCCAGCCCCAGACGTCTAAGCCTTGCTAGCTTCTATCTCCTCTCCAGACCACAAGGCTGTGTGTGCTGTTTGGAGGAACCCACCCCCTCACCCCACCCCTCCCGCCCATGCCCTTGGCTCTGGANTGAGAACGTCCCTCTCAGGGCCACTGCTCTGCCTGCGGAAGGCGCCCCCTCCCTTGCACCGCCATTGTTCACCCCATGCATCCTGAGAAAGGCAGTCAGGCCTGTTCTAGAAGCAGAGAGGGGCAGGAGCAGGGACTTCTGGGATCTGGCTCTTATTTGTCAACTTCTTCCTCCACGACCTTGAGCCGTTTCCTGCCCGGCACCTCTGCTGCCAGCCGTGGGCGCGGGAGTCGGGCACACAGGC
This sequence comes from Crocuta crocuta, assembly GCF_008692635.1. Lineage (NCBI taxonomy): Eukaryota > Metazoa > Chordata > Mammalia > Carnivora > Hyaenidae > Crocuta > Crocuta crocuta. The sequence continues at coordinate 5,429,557 of NW_027551578.1, read as the reverse complement.
CCTGGCAAGGCAGAGGGGGTCCCCTCTCAGAGGGCCGATTGTGGTGCATCTGAAGGGAGCCGGCGGCCCATCTGTTTGACAGCGAGGCGCTGGAGGCCTGGTGCCGGCGCCCCCACCTCGGCCTTTCCGGCTCCCACGTGAAGCCGCCAGGAAACGGCCACGTCCTCCCCTGCCGCAACACCTTCTAGAACAGAAGAGGCCTTTCCGAGAATCTTGCTGCACCCCGAGGGCGAGGAGTGTCAGATTCTGCAGCGGGGAAAGCTGGGACGCCTGCCAGCTATGTGCCTGGAGACCTGCCTTTGATCACGACTTGTCACCTCCCAGGAGATGTTCCACTTTCCAAGCAGGTGAAAACCGAACCCGATTAAAAATAGTCAACTGGACTCTTCACACAGTCCCCTCGTAAAGCCAAACAGCCCGTGCTCCGCCCAGTGGCCAAGAACTCGCCCCCCCACCCCCCCGGGTTCCCGGGCTCCGCGGGGGGCCCGTGTGTGCCCCGCAACCGCGCGCGCGCGCGCAGCCCGAGCCCCGGGGTCATGGCTTGGCTCTTGGCCAGCAGGCCCCAGGACCCTTGNNACCCGAGGTTTCTGGAGCTTTCTCAAAAACTGTGGACGCGTTCCCAGTGGAAATCATGACATTTTCCGTTTCACATTACGTACTCCACAATGCCTCAGGAAAGGAGAGAGAGGGAGAAGGCAAACAAGGCCTGGGAGCCAGTCCCCCCCCCCCCCCCCCCCTGCCC
>NW_027551578.1:5407707-5428769 GCF_008692635.1 Crocuta crocuta | reverse complement strand
GTCTGCGCCACGGTCCTCTGTTTATCCTGGAGTCACCTCCCCGAGCCTGACAGCTCGGCCCCGGAGCTTTCTCCCCCAGCCCCAGGCCTGATGAATAGCGCACCGCCTTTTCTCTTCGCTCCTGCAGCACATCTGGATCAGGGCGTGCCTCTCCCCTTCGTGTGTGTGTGTTTTAACTTTACTTTCGACTGCCATGGTAACTGCTCCATGTTTGGCAAAGGGAAAGAGGAAAAAAAAAAAAAAAGGGGCGGGGAGAAGAAAAGGAGCTCTGAGCGGGGGGCTGGCGGCCGGCCAGGGTAATCATGCCGCAGAGCTGAAATGAGGCCTCTGGCGGGCAGCCAAGTGACAAAGAACAAAGCTGTCAGTCCCCAATGTTGGCGGCAAAGCCTGCTTGGCACCCTTATATGGTTTCCCAGAACTCCCTGCCTTGGCCGGCTTCCATTCCCTTCAGGGCAGCAAACAGGATTAGCACAGCTCCGAGTTGTTTTTCTCCTCTCTCCTCCAACTGCTCCAGTGACATCATCCGTGCTGTATTCATTTGCCAGCAGGGTGGTTTTTTTTCTCTCTCTCCACCACCTTCCCTCCCTCTCTTCTTCCATCTCTCTCTCTCACTCTCTCTCTCTCTCACACACACACACACACACACACTCCACTTCCTTCCTGTAACAGCCCCCTCTCCTCTCTGACTTTCTTGAAACGCAATGTTTTAGGTCATTCTTCTGGTCCATCTTCCCTGTTAAAGTAAAAACGCCCCGGTGCTCGTACATTTAGCTGAATCAAGCCAGACGTTGTATTTTATTTTTATAACTGAATTCCTGTGAGATAAAAATCTCATTTTCCTTAGCAGGCTGTAATCAGCACTCACAGGGCTGTGGTTTCCAACTGCCCCATCTCCTGCTTCCTTATGAAGCTCAGCTCAGAAATGAACTTGGCTCCCGTTCAGGTTTAAAGGGCCCGCGGCCGATCCCACGTTGCTAGTTCTCTCCCTCGCTCTCTCTCTCTTCTCACACACACACACACAGGATGTGCATCCAAAGGCCATTATGCACACACATACACGCACACACACATCCTTAGCTACACAAAGGGTGTGAAGCTACCCACCAAGACAGACGAACACACAATCAGTACACACACAGTGTCATTTCTCTCCCTTTGCAGAAAGAACATAGGTAAATAAATAGAAGCCAAAAGCTGCTTCCGAAAAGACTGGTTTAAACGAGCAGGCAGGCAGGCGTTATGCAACTAATGGCTGGGTTCATGAAAGAAACTGAGGTTCCTGACTGCACAAATGTTCCCCCGCGCCCCCCCCCCCAACCCACTGTGATTCATGAACTAGTTTTCAGATTCATGAATCACTCGGGAGCCAGCAAGAGAAAAATGAGTAGTATTGATCTCATTTCAATTGAAATTGGCTCATTATGGCCATTCTGGCTGTGGACAGCTTTCCGCGACCAGACGCTGGCTGGCATCCGAGGTCTGCCAGCAGGCGCCCCCACCTGCGGGCAGAGGCAGGAGTCCTGGGGTGAAACCTTCCGCAGAGTGTTCGCCTTCTTGTTATCCTCAAATGGGCAGAATAAGATCTTATTATTAAAGGGTGACGGGACTGTGGCTGGACCCTACTGTCTTCCTCCGGCAGATCTGTTGTCTGCTTTTAGAGTTCCCTGTCTTTCTTTGTTTTTACTTCTAATAGATCTTTTACGAGGCATCTCAGGGCACATTCTTTTCTGGATTTCTGGGGACTTCTCAAGGACGACCTAACACAGAAAGTCACCTTCGACTAGGTGACTTCAAATTCAAATCCAACTAGGAGGTCTTGGGTTCGTTTCTTTGTTTTAGGGCCAACTGCTGCTTTTACCATTGGCTCCCCACCCCAGCCCCCCTCTCTCCAGCAAAGAAGGATGGGTGGATATGGACCTCTAGATTTGGGATGATCTGACTTCTTTAAGGACCAGTTACCTACCCATGGAGGGCTGTCTTCACATGGACACGGGGCTCCGGGATTTTATGAAATGGGTGTCTTCCTTCCCAAATGAAGTAATTAATGTTCTTAGCACCAATTGTCCAGGAAGTGGTCACTGAACCTTGGTCCAGGGGCAGCACAGAGAGGCTCCAGGTGCCAGGCAGGTTCATCAACGACTGCCCACCGAGGAACCCTGCTTCAGCCCAATCGCTTTTCTTCTCTCCACTTGAGTTCCAGGTCCGCCATTTTCCCTCTCGACAGGTGGTCCCTGCTGCAACAGAGCCCAACACGTCAGACCGTCCGCACAGCCGAGAAACCCTCTCTTCCTCTCTCTGATGCTGCTCCTGTGTGAGCAGATCCGGATAGGCTCTTGGCCTTGATTTGCAGTTCACACGGTATTCTGTGCGGTGTCTGTCCCCATGCCCTTCCGCTGCTACCCTCTCACCCCAGGGAGATTGAAAACAATCGACTAGACTTATGCTTTTCAGAAACCCCATAGAAGCTGGCAACCAGGACCAGAAAAGAATTTGATCCCAATCTGCATAATTTTGGATCCAGGCATTTAGAGATGAGATTCTTATCCATTTACTTCAGATATGCAGTCATGCCATTAGACGCATTTTACTTGGCTGGACTTCGATGATGCCACCTGACTCCCTTTTAATCCCTGCAAGGGCCCCGAGAAGCTGAGAGCCGCCCAAGAAGGGAAGAGAAGTTGGATCTGTGTGAATTTCAATAAGCAATTGGTTCAGATGCAAAAAGAGCTGCTTGGCGTTGCTGTGAATTCTACGTGAAGGTGCCTTTGGGCTCCGAGCCGCCCAAGCATTTGGGGTGCTGCCTTCAGCCTGCGGGGCCCCATGGGTTAAAATCACTCCCACAAATTTGCTGGCTGGCCTCAGAGCAAATGGGGATAGTGGGTTGGTTCATGTTTTGCATTAACTCGTTTGCCTTTTTTTTTTTTTCCTATTGCAGCCTCGCATTCTGTGATAGACCTGAATTGCTAAGAAAGCTTTATGTAACACCCACTGGCCCCAGCTTCTCAGAGTAGCAAGTGTTCTGTTTCCAGAGTTCCCCATAAACCTGGCAGCACATCAAAACCTCTGTTTCATAACAGACCAGAAATAGGATTTTCTAATAACATTCCAAGGACTGGACTTATCGTGCAGAGGTCTGGACTTTTATGAATTGTTAATGGTTAACTAAACAGAGACCCCCAGGACGCCCACCCGGCTATCTTTGGGGTCGGGGAGGGGAGGGATGTCGGAAGAAATGTGGTTTCTCCATCCGCGATCTGTTGGTTAGTGACCCGAGGCCCCTTTCAGAGAATTTGCTAAATAATCTCAAACATATTGAGGATCTTACTCATGTTTTAAAAAAAGAAAAAGGAAAAAAAAACTACCTTCTTCCTGCTCCTTCCTTCATTCATGGAGTGTGTGGTTTCCTTCTATTTTGTTCCCAGATGCACTGACGGTTGCAGATTTAACCCCGAGTTTTCATTCAGGAGAGGCCAGCTGTCCCAGATGGACACACCTACTGGGGGACCTGAGTGTCCTGGTGCGACAGAGAAACTGCACATTCGAAACTCAACCACATGAATCGTGGGCTGATTGTGGGTCGCAGAGAGAGAGAGAGAGAGAAAGAGACAGGACGTGAGGTGGCCATCCTTGCTCACACCCACGCTCTCCCCTTCTGCTCCCCACCCCCGAGCAGTCCACCCTGCCTGGTCCGGTCCTGGTTTAGATTAGGACAGGGAGTTCCCTGCAGAAGGCCATTTGCAGCCCATTTAGATGTCACTAGGGAAACTTCTTCCCGGGGTTCCAACCGCATATCTCTTTGTTCCATTTCATCAGCTGTGCCTTCCTTCCGGTTCTGCCTGGAACACCATCGCCCGGCCTTCCTGTGCACGTGGGCAGCCCTTCACAACAAAAGAGAGCCCAGGTACAGCGCGGCTGTTGAGGGAAGGACTCAGCATTGGCCAGGCTCACCTCTGGGCAGAACCCAACGTGACTCCAGCGACATAAGATGTTGAAGAGACACCCTCATCACCTCCTGCATCCCCTGGCACCTCCCTGCTATTCGTCCCTGGGTCAGCAATCTGGACTCACCCCAACAATGCGGGGGCGGGGGAGCTCATCTCCCTGACTGGGATCTAAGCTTCATCTCCCAGAGCCTGGAGCCCTTCCCTCTGGGTTCCTGTGTGGTTTCCCTGTTTTAAGCTTCATTATTGTCTCTCTCTCTCTATCCACTCCCCTCCCCAGTTCCTCAATTCCTGCACTATGAGTCTCTTACACCTTCTCATTTTAGAATTTGGCCCCCAGTTGTGCCAACTCAGGACTTTTCCAGGACAATTCTCGCTCGGTTATTTCTTTCCGTGCCATTGACATAAGATGTCGGGTCACTCAGGTGTTTGTAACACATCCGCATTTAGTGCCACGCGGATTTCATTTACCCGCCGTTTCCTCTTCTGGGTCATTAGTAAAAATAACGAAGAACAGTGTCTCTCCTTTTTCACTCTGTCCCCGTGCTCAGCTGGGCCTCGGGGAAGCCCCTCCCCCATGCCCCCGAAGCCCACAGCGAGAAATGGGTGGGCTTCCAGCACCTGGCTGGGGTCTAATATCCTTGAGATCCATTTAGTGTCTGGACACCTGGTTGCTATGGAGACGGTTGTCATAAAAACACACCGATCTGTAGAGAGATACAAAACCATCCCCGTGGCACACAGTCGGACGTGGTAGCTCAGAGACATGGCTTGCCGCCTGTCACTTCCTTTTGTTGATACAGTGCCTCTGCCTTTCAAATCCGACCCCGTGGCGACCTCCTTCGAACCAGGCCAACGCAAATCCATTTTCAGTTAATATTTCGTAAGGGACAGTCAAGGGCTTCACCAAATGCCAGACGCCCCTGCCTTCCCGTCCCAAGATGAGTCAGCCCAGAACAGGACATTCTTCTTTGGCACGCTTTGTTCTCTGCTGACTGTCATTGATCCGCCAACACGACTGACCAGGCAGAATAGAAACACCGACGGCGCGGATACTTCGGATCAGGTGGCTGGATGAGTAACAGGTGTGGAGGGGGAGGCCGGGATGCTCAGCCCAGTTTGGAGGGGCCGAAGCTGGAGGGGACCCCAGAGACCGCTCCAGGACGTAGTGCAGACCTGTGTCTGCTGTCTGCCAGCTCAGCACGGGGTAGTTCAGCAAGAGACCTTATAAGGTGTGCAGGGGTGCCCACTGGCCACCTTCACCCCCTTACCACCTAGATCCTCAAAGCCTGAATTTGCTTACCACTGGCCGAGGTTATTGTCTCCCTCGGTCTGGTCTGTGTGCAGAAACCAGTAAAACACCTCACTCCCCTCCCTCGACTGGGCCGCTCTGGCCGCATAAAGGGGCAGGCACAGATTTATTCTGCAGTTCGCAAAGCGTACTGAGAGTCCTTCTGAAATGTGCCTGGGGAAGGGGGTGAGAGAATGATTTGGCGTTCGTAGTTTTAGCTCTGTCATTGGCCGAATGTTCCTTGGAGTAGGAAGATGGCCGGAGGGAACCAGCTAAGGCGGGTGTCACATTATGAATGCGGGCAAGGTTGGCTTTCCTAATGGCTCCCAGCGCTCGAGGCTGCAGCTAAAATGTGAGCACCCCTGCCCCCCATAGGTGTGTGTGCATAACACACGAGACCCGGGTGGCCTTCTGTGCTCTTCCTCTGTTTGGAAGATGTGTGACTTCTAGAAGACGGGCCATGACGTCATCTTTGACTTTCCTCCTCAGCAATTCCTCTCCTTCCCCAATGCCTTATTTCCCTTCTTTTTTATTGGGAGATGTGTTTCTGTTTCTATTTCAAACCAAAAAAGCAGTTTAAAAATAAAAGAAAAGGGAAGGGAGCACCGGGTTGGCTCAGCCGGTTGAGCGTCCGACTCGATTTCGGCTCAGGTCACAATTCCAGGGTCATGGAAATGAGCCCTGTGTAGAGCTCTGCACTGGGCCTGGAGCCTGCTTGGGATTCTCTCTCTTTCTCTCTGTCTCTCTCCTTCTGCCCCTCCCCTGCTTGCTTGCTCTCTCTCTAAAAGAAGAAAGAAAAAGAAAAAAGAAAAACAAAAAACATTTTAAATGTCTTTTGCTTTAGTCGAACCTATCACATGGCTAAGAGAGGAGGGAGAGATGAGGCCCAGGCTAACAGGTCTGGTTCTGAGAACAAGTAGTGCATTTATCATGCATGATATTAACGTGAAATGTGATATAATATTAAGACACCTGTTCTTAGTGCCCGTGCCTATGGGATGGCATTCCAAAATCCCGGCCTCTGTGCTCTTGTAAATGCTTTAGCCACTTCCATTAAACACCCTGGCATGCGTGTTATTTCAGCCTCTCGTCTACACATCTTCAATTTTTTCTCCAAATGCCCACTTAACACCTCTTATCAATCGTTTATCGACAATACCAGCCTTAGTTCCCAATTGTCCTTCCCCCTTATCTCTGTTGGTTAAGATCCTTTTTTAGGGGCGCCTGGCTGGCTTAGTCAGTGGACCATGGGATTCTAGACCTCGGGGTATTGAGTTCAAGCCTCACATTGCGGGTAGAGATTTCTTAAATACAAAATTAAAAAAAAAAAGATCATTTTTCCAAAAGCCGTCTAAAAGCTGAGCCAATATGGAGTCATTTACCTTTCAACTTCCTCCTCATTCATGAAATGGGCCTACATTTTGTTTCCGCACGCCTTCCCCTGAACCAAAGAAAGAAAGAAAAGGGAAAAAAAGAAAACGTGTTTTAAAAAAACACACTACACCCCCCTCAGTTCCTTTGGCTGGCGTTAAATGATCCTGCCCTCCCTTTTTTGTTTTTTTCCTGCCCTCATGTTGTTCCTGAAAACTTTAACTTAGACCTGATGTTGTTGTTTTCTTCCCGCCGGGTCTCCATTTCTCAAGCAAGTTTAGGAGGGAGTTGCTCTCTGGACTTTTTCTGCCCTGGCCCGGCCGAGAGCCCACGGAGCACTCCTTTCTTTTGGGTTTTTTTTTTTTTTTTTTTTTTTTTGGTCTTGTTTTCACGGGACCTGTAGTCCTGGCCCTGGAATTATGGCGTCTTGTTATCTTTCTCCCAAGGCAGCAACAGCTCACATCCTGGCAAACCAGACAATGGCTGTGTGTGTCTTTACTTAGCTTTTATACCTTTTGTTTCAAAATGCAGGATTTCCTTATGGTTTGTTTGGGCTTTTCAAAAAGCTTATTTACTGATCCAGAGAGGTGCCAGACTCACACCCTGAAGAATACAGGCCAAGTTTATATGTGCCTGAAAATACGCCATCATGTCCAGGCCTATTTGATGTTTGGGGCCAAGTGAGAGGCTGATTTGATTGCTGTGTGCAAAAAAAATTTTGATTTGTTGTTTGCCAAAAAAGTGGCTGCTTAAACAGGCCAAAACCTCAGCTCACGGAACCTCTTGTATAGAGAGAGCAAGGCAAAGAATGCAGACCAAGATAATGTCTGAAATGGAAAGAATGAGGGTTGCATTTTTAAATTAGGGTCTTGTGTACACATTGGAAGTCAACTCTAATCATTTATTTGTTTAAATTAACTCCCTTGCCTTATTTAAAAGTTGGTATATGATTTTTAAAAGTTTATCCAACTATGTTTAAACCCCACATTCCCAGATTTTGTACCCAGGCCCTATCTTTATACAATATTTTCTTTTTTTTTCATGGTTATTTATTTTTGAGAGATAACACCAGCAGGGCCTGGATAGAGAGAGAGGAAGACAGAGAATCCTATGTAGGCTCTGTGCTGCCAGCGCAGAGCCTGACATGGGGCTCAAACTCTTGAACCGTGAGATCATAACCCAAGCCTAAATCAAGAGTCCAACACTGAACCGACTGAGCCACCCAGGGGTCCCTACAGTATTTTCAACACAATATACTATCTCAAAAAATGAACACTTACGTCAAAACACCAGGTCTTTTCAAGAGAGAATATGTGATCTGCGTGATCGCAGCACAAACAAGACGCTAATGCATGAGTTTGCTCCAGCTTTACTCAATTATCTCTAAGAGATGCGGACGAACGTGTTTGTTTTATTTTCATTGATGCCAGTGGGATATCAAATGTCCAAGGAGGGCTGAGGAGAGGTCACAAGAATACAGACAGACTTGTCAAGAATGCACACACAAATGTGCCCAGACAGAAACAAAAGGCAGGCTTGTGCCACTGTTCTCGTTAAAGAACCATGGGGACACGCCCCTGGGAAGACAAAATGTTAGCACTGTGTCTGCGGTGTGGAGCCAGCCCTCTGTCCAAGAGCAGTTCCAGAGCTTGGATCTGGGAGATTCGACAGGATGCAACGGGGCCTGGATCCAAGTAAGTTTTCCAAGAAGTCTGACTGTGTGCTCCAGATGCGTACTGTATGCTTACTCCTTTAGGGTAAGACGGTGTTTCCAGAGGTTTCTACGTCCTCTGCCTGAAAGGATCATCACTGCCATCCTATTAGCCTTTACAGCCCGTTGTCCAAGGTTTGAATCCAATGCCACCTTCTCTCTCTTTTTTTTTTTAATGTTTTATTTATTTCTAGGAGAGAGAGAGAGACAGTGTGAGCAGGGGAGGGTCAGAGAGAGAGGGAGTCACAGACTCTGAAACAGGCTCCAGGCTCTGGGCTGGCAGTCAGCACAGAGCCCGACGCGGGGCTCGAACTCACGAACCGCGAGATCATGACCTGAGCGAAAGTCGGACGCTTAACCGACTAAGCCACCCAGGCGTCCCATTAATGCCACCTTCTCTTAGAGACCTACCTCAATCCCCACTTAAAATTGATTTCACTTTTTTTCTCGTGCCCAAAATACAGCACCTTCTGCTGTTATGCCTCCTTCCCTATTACAGCTATCTGTTGGGCAAACCAAATGGTAAGCTCCTTGGGAGGAAAGATTATGTCTTTCTCCCCACCAGATCACGACTCTGCTCTGTCCAGAGTTTATTGTTTTGCATTTTGATGCCTCTGTCCAGATGTCTCTCGGGAACCATAGATGGAAAGCTCTCTGGGCACATGGACTTCGTTGTTAGTGTGTGTATCCCCAGTGCTGAACAGACCATCTATCACATGGAAGGCGTGACTCAACTGGACTTGCACAACCTATAGAGAGTAGACCTAAGTGTACATGCAGCTTTCTCAACACTCCCTCGTGCAGATGGTCCCCAACCTATAAGGGTTCAACTTGCGAGTTCTTGGCTTTACAATGGTGTGGGAATGAGATGCATTCAGCAGAAGCCGTACTTCGAATTTTGAATTTGGATCTTTCCCTGGCCTGGCAGTACACTCCTCTCTCCCGAGCAGGGCAGCGGCCTTGGCTTCCAGGCAGCTGTGTGATCATGAGGGTCCACAAAGGATCCACGTCCCACCATTTGGCGCTCACGCGTCCCTTCTGTTTTTCACTTTGCAGTACAGTATTCAATAAATCACATAGAATTGAACGCTGCGTTATCAAATAGGTTTTGTGTTAGGTGCTCTCACCCAACTGTAGGCTCATGGGAGTGTCCTGAGCACATTTAAGGTTGTCTGGCCTGAGCTGTGATGTTTGTTTGGTTAGATGTGCTTAATGCATATGGGTTTATCAGGAAGTAACCCCATCATAAGTCCAGGAAGATCTGTAGACCTATCTTTCTTGCTGTCTTCACTTAGTCCCTTCCAGTTCCTTTTTGGTCTAATGAAAACTGGCTCCTTCCCTTACCTGGAACAGTTTCGTTGTAACTGTTCTCGCTTAGGTTACTGCAAACTTCCTAAGTGCCTATATTCCAAAGGGCATTTTTCAGGACGTACCTTATTCAGTCTTCCCCGAATATCTGACACTGGTGATGGTCCCTCCCACTGAAACTCTTTCCCCCATCTTGGTGTCCACGAAGTGACACTCTTCTGGTTTTCTTCCTTTCACAGAACCTTGTGTGTCCAGCTGATATTGGTGCCCCTTGCCTCCTGGGCCCCCTCCTTTCCCTCAGCAACCTTATCCTAACCGTCGCTCCCATATCCCTCTTCATTGGAACGAGCCCCAGATTTTCATCTCTAGCAAAAATCAGTTCACAAAGCTTTGGATGGTCATTCCCCCAAATGTACCAGACATCTCTGAGTGGATAACCTGTAGCCCCTTTTAAGTCAGTAGGGTCATCATCTTCCCACCAAAATTAGTACCCGCTCTCCACTCCTCATCCTTATTGTATTCCAGAAGCGTCTAGAAGCATCTGCAGCTATTTTGCTCACCGTTCCACCTCCCAGTCACCTCCACATCCCCACTGGTTATATCTTTCTAAAATATTTGCTCTACAAACTGCCATCATGTCAATCTCCTCCAAGAGTCCCATGCACAGTCTGCGCCCGGCACCAAACGCATAAGGCCTCTGAGCTCGGACTCTGGGTTCCAGCCTTACCAAAGGGCTTGTGCTTCCCGAAGACCTTCGAACCTGCCGCCCCTGCTGGCCACCTGGTAGTTCTCCTGATTCTCTGAGACTCACCTCGGCTGTCTCATTCCATGAAGCCTTGCCTGCCCCTCACCAGCAGACCTGATAACCCTGCCTTTTTGCTTCCCATGTAGCAGTTCTTGCATTGTTTGGCACCCCTTTGGGTTTCCTGTCTTTCTTGTCAACTGGGCTGCGGACCCCTCAATGGCATAGTCACCTGCAGATCCCCTTTTAGGAGGCCACCTTCTGTCACTCATCTTCCCTTAACAGTCAAGTACAATTTGAGGCATTTGGCCAAAGGAAAGACGGGCGTTTAGAGCCCTGGGATTCTGTTCCTCCGGATGCACTGTGCTATTACCTGGCCCATCCATTGGAGTAAGAAATGTAATTCAGGTGAATTCACCATTGGGCCCCTTGCTGTTGGCTTTAGGGTTGTGTGAAAAGAGAAATGTGGTTTTCTATGCCGATCTGTTTTTTAAAGTCTTTGCAGTTATTAGCCTAGAAGCGCTTTCATCCTTCCTTCATGCTGAGTTAGAGGCAAGAGACGAGAAACCCAGAGAATCAGCTCCTCCTAAGGCCTTCAGCATATTAATTCACACCTATGGAGCCCTAAGTCCGAACCTTTAAAGGCCCACCCATAAGCTCACCCAAATGCACCCTTTCTCTGTTGTGTTCTTGCTATGTGGCTCAGATACTAAGCTGGCTAACCCTGTGAATTTGCCCATGTTCCTTGTCTGAGGGTTTCCAATACTCCATTTGTGTTTCCTTTTTCATTCTATTGTCACGTAGGAGCAAATGCGACTGTCCCCGGTCTGCACAAAATGACCAGCCTCCAGCAGGACAGAAACCTCACCCCAGGAGAACACAGGTGGAAATCGAACAGGTCACAAGTCACCTATAAAACCTGAGTTTCGTGTCGTATGGTCTGTCCCAGGCGATGATGCTAAGTACTGACCCCATACAATGCATATGGCGTGTGCTCAGCCTCTCCCATACCTTGGCAGTGACCCCACGTGGCTGGACTTTCCAGGAGCACTGGTTCTTTTCCAGTTAATGGTGAGCATTTAGGTTAGATGCAGGGTTGAATGCAGGTCTGGGAAACACGGCCGCACAGCCCACACCCGCACGGCCTCACTCTCAGGCACGGCCTGCCCGATAAAAGAAATGCATAATACATTCTCCCTGATTTTCAGTGATTCCCAATGCGTTTTTCTAATACAGCAGCAACTCCTATTATGCTTTTATTCTTGATTAATCATTTCTCAATGTAGCCTTGTGGGCTTAAGGGCCAGTAAGGAAGAAATTGGGCCGGGGGCAAGGGGCAGGGGTGAGGGAGAGTGCTCCAGACAAGAAGTGCTGCTGTAAATCTTGCAGCCAAATCATCTCTGTGAACTAAACGGCACCTGAATTTTATTCAAGTGAAAAGCTGGCCAGTGACTATGATTTCAAATGATCACTGTCTATACTTCCAATGCACTGACATAAGGGATTTGGGGGTTTGGGGTGTTTTTGTTTGTTTGGTTTGGTTTTTGCAATAACCTAGGGAACATGGGCAAATTGAAGTGATTCTGTGTAGTCTGAAGTGAAGGCTCACTAGAATTGGTCTAGAAGTACAAATGATTTACCAATACACAGTACATAACATAGACACAGACTTCTGGTGTGCAGGAAATATGTAGGTTAGAGAATAGAAGAGCAAAATCCCTAAACATAGCTAATGCTTGCTAGAAATCAAAGATTTTTTTTTTCTGGAGGTAGGGAGAAGATATTAGGAAACGGGGATTAACACCTTCCTTGGGGTTGTTCACCCATAGTGTACGGTCTACACCGCAGAACAGAGTTTCTCAGAGTGTGGTCTTGGGAACCTTTTCCGCTATTTGCGTCTCTTAAGATGTCATGCTGCTCTGTCCCCTGGCTGTGGAGCCTGACATAGGTTCTCGATCTGCTCAAAAGGCTCGATATCTAATTTCCGCGTCTGCACCCTGCAGAAGCCAGTGGAAATTAAGCAGTGATGGATTATCCCACCCACATAGCATCTCGCCCAGGGAAGATGTGTTGAGAACACACACTTTTCTTCTTTTAACGCCATTTCTTCAGAGGACCCGACTCACTCCCTGTAAAGGGGGAAATCACAATGGAGACATGTCCCGAAGCCAAACTGTAACTGTGGGGGGCACGGAAGTGGGGGAGGGGAGAGCAGCGGGACAGCTGTGGTGGTAGGGCTGTCACCACTCACGGGTCATCCTCTGCCTCCACACAGTCACTGAGGGGATTCTGGAGTGAGGTTCTACTGTGAGACGGAGCCACTGTCTGCAGCACATCTTGGAAGGTTCTAGAAGTACCTACTGAGATGGCAAATGTGGAGGACAACCTCACTGGAGCTCCTCCCAATAAGACCAACATGGACCCACTCCCCACCGCCAGCCACCAATCCCTCGCCCACTTGGAATGGAGAAGCCTCTCTACTCCCAACCCCATTGCCACCATTGTCCTTGCTACACTCCTTGCTAACCCAGCCACAGGCCAACGACAGGCCCCAGAGTGACGCTGCAAGGTGGGCTCCATAGAGAGGCATCTATGAAAATCCGTGTTGTCCTGATGGCCTAGTTCAGGCCCTCCATAAGCCTGTGCAAGTGGCAGGAGCTTTCTGAAGGACCAGATTTTGGCCTTTCTCTTTGTACCTCTATAAAAGCTCTTTTCCTCTCTCACTGTCTAGTGCAGTCACTTAGAGAGCTTTTAAGAAATACCTATGGCTGGGCCACCCACTGCTCTCCTACCCCAACCGATAAAATCAGATCCTCTGGGGAGGAAAGCTGGCAACGGGGCTTCTTAAAAAGCTCCCGAGACGAGTTTAATGTGCAACCCGGGTTGAGAACTGCCAGGTCGATGGCCATAGCTCTTGGAGAAGAAATAGGAACGTGCCAATGTTTAGGCAAGTTTTCAGTACTTTAAGGAGCCCGACTCTGTGGAGGTTGTATGCCTGGGTTCTGGAAATGCATTGATACGTAAAGCATGGCACAGGCAGCCTTATACTTTAAGGAGGGATTCAGACAGATAAAGGATCGTGTCTGTATCGGCTGGTTGTGCGATGAGGCATGTGAAGGTAGCACAGTACAGGGACCCCGCTCTCTAGCAGAGCTGTGAAAGCTTCCTGCAAGAGTTGAAGCCTGAGTGGTTTATAGTATGAGTGGGACCTTGGCAGTCAGAGAGGGACATGCAGCGTATTTCAGCAGGAAGGAAGGACAGTGTGCAGGGGGGAAGCAGCATGGTTTGCCAGGGGACTAGAATGTCATCTCCAGGAGAACAGTGTACAGGTCTTCTCTGTTCATTCTTGAATGCAATCAGGAGCATAACAAATATTAGTGGAATGAATGAATGAGCACATGAGCATTGACTTCTCAAGGGCATAGGGGATGCCAAGAGAGGAGGCTGGGGGACAAACAGGAGCCCCTGATGTGAATGGAATTCTGGGCCACGTGAATTACTCATAAGCCAGTTGTTCTCAACTGGATGGAGAATAAGCATCCAGGAGCACCTGGCTCAGTCGGTTAAGAGCTCTTGGTTTCAGCTCAGGTCACAATCTCACGGTTCGTGAGTTCGAGCCCTGCATTGGGCTGTGTGTTGACAGTGTGGAGCCTGCTTGGGATTCTCTCGCCCTCCCTCTCTCTCTGCCCCTCCCTCACTGGTGCTCTCTCACTCTTAAAAATAAATGAGTAAATAAAAAAGAATAAGGATCCATATTTTACGAGAAAAAAATTCTCTCAGACCCTCACACAGTGGCAATAGTACTTCTAGGTACATTGAGAAAATGTATACAGACTAAAAAGTTCCTACAAATTCCACGATTTTTAAAATGAATTTTGATTTTGATCACAGCAGTTATATGCAAGTAATATATTTCTCCACAACACTGAAGTTTAAGGAATTTTACCTTTATTAAAACAAATCATGACTGAGCTCCTTCTAATAAAGGTAGATTAGAAAGTCTATCTCAGTCAATCACCTGGCTTAGAATTTAGGAAGAACTGCCCCAAACCCACATAGCTATCACCCATCCATCCCACATCCTGAACCCGAATGTTCTAAGACTGGGATCTCTGTTACCCTTTTTTAAAAAGGCGACACCCAATGTGAGCCAACCAGGCACCACCCTGTTACCTTCTGAGTTGCCAATCCCTAGCCCTTTGCTCAGTCTGTTTGCTCCCTCTCTATTCCATGCTCCCTCCCCACAACCCCACCAAAAACCAATAAACAAACAGCACAGACCAGTTTCTCTGCATTTTTGTCTCTCATGGAACTCTCCATGGCTCATTTGGAAGCTCAGGCTGTTCAAAGTCTAAGAGGTTGTCTACTTTTTCTGGGGCTGGAAGGAATCAGTCTTTCAGTGTCCAGAGGTCGATGCGGGGCTTTTCCTGATAATACTAGCTAACATTTACCAAGCATGCTGTCCACATTCTGAAGGCATTTGATCCTTACCTCCTCCCAGTGAAGGCACTCTCATGTCCTCCGTCTTCCAGAGAGGAATAGAGAGGTTAAGGGAACATGTGGCAAAATCATTAGAATTTGATGGAAAACTGGATTAGGGGATGAAGGAAAACGAACATAATCCAGGGTGGCTCCCAGATTCTGCTTCAGTCAAAGGAGACGCCATTAATGAGCTGGGGATCCAGGGGAAGACTACTGATTAAACCAGATCCAGCCAAAGGGATAGGACTTTGGCAACGACTATTAAAAACGGATTATCTCGGGGGCGCCTGCGTGGCTCAGTCGGCTGAGCGTCCGACTCTTGATTTCAGCTCAGGTCATGATCCCACGGTCATGGGATCACACTCCGTGTCGGGCTCCATGCTGAGCGTGAAGCCTACTTAAGATTCTCTCTCTTCCCCTCTGCCCCCCTGCTCAGGCATACTCTAAGGTTTAAAAAAAAAAAAAAAGCCAGCCTTGGAAACTGAAGGAGAAAGATCTATGAGGCTGAGCATGTGCTTTGTGCAGGTCCAGGGTATTGGATGTGCTAGGGCCTGGCTCCAGGGACCCTCTCCAGGACCGTCTCTGTAGCCATTGGGTTTCCAGACAACCACACCTTGCCCTTTGTCGCACACTGCCCTCGCTCCACAGCTTTGCTGCGGCCGCAACATGACCGTTAACCGGATCCAGTGCAAAGTGACTTCTAAATAAAACTCTTCGATCACTTCACCTGCAAGGTGTTTCTATGGTTCACTTAACCAACCAACCACTCAGGAGATCATTAGCTGCCCTCTCTGTGCACGACACAGCTGTACCTTAGCAAAAAATAAAATAGAAGGAGATATAATAGACAGTTTTTTGAGTCCCAAAGTGAACCCCGATGGCCAGCACATAGGAGCACGCAGGGAGGTGGTATTTGAAGTGAGAGCTCTCCGGGGGCACCTGGGTGGTGAGGCTGCAGCAGGAACGAGATGCGAGGTCCGTGCACTCTGGGAGGGCAGATTGGACTCAGATGGTCGCCGCGGTTATGGTAAGAACTGCAGGCTCTGCTCCCGTTGACCCCTGCGGGAGCCCTGGGCCCCCAGCCCTTCATCCCCACCTGCGGCCCTGCCCCTGTGGCCCTGGGAGGCTCTGGCAGGAGCTCCAGGTGTGTCTCCACGAGGTCTTCCTCCCTGGGCTGTGCTCCTCGCCCCTGAAGTCACCCAGGGCTGGTGCTCAGCACCACGCCTACCTCCGGTGCTCTCTGGTAGGGTCCTCCTGGGGCTCCTCGAGCCTGCCTTTTGCAGGGAGGGACCCCAGTGGCTGGAGCTTTGCTACGTTCTTGGTCAGACATGGGAGGCCGTTCCTCTGCCCAGCTCTGCATGTCGCACTTGCCCCGGCCTGTCGCTCCCGCCCCATAGGAAACCCATGGCTTTCTCACGCCCTCCGACCCCTCAGCACAGGCCTGCTCCGGAGTAGGCCCACCAGGCCCTGCGCTTCCCCGGGGCCCTGGGAAGATTCTCGAGGCATACAAATCATCTGGTGCCAGTAGGTGACTGGGAGGAGGGGTGGGGAGATGGGCCGAGGCCCTCACGGAGGTTTGGGCGGACCCCACAGCTGGGGGAATGGAGGCCCCGGGGAGGGGGGGGGGCGCAGCTAGTGCCGGGTGGGTGGGAGTAACGGTGAAAATAGACATTCGCTTCCATTCCCACTGGGTTGAGACGCGCAGTGGTTTTTCAGAGGGGACTCAGAGGCCCCAGGCGGGAGGGGGCTTTGATGGAAGGAAGATGGAGGAAGGAGCCCATGCACCCTTTAACCCCTGCTTGGACGGGAGGCCTCCCAGCAGCTGCCCAGGGAGCCTGGGACACTTTCCAGCTCGCCCGCAAAAGGCGCTGGCTTCAACCTCTCTCATTTAGTCTCTGCTGCCATCGGGGTGACCCTCACCAGCAGCCCGGGGGTCCCTGGACCTAGTGACCCGACCGCAGCAAAGTCAGCCTCCGCGGCCAGCTCCGAAGCCACGCAGGAACAGCTGATTGTGATGAATGGCCCCGGGACCAGGCCCTGGTCCTCAGCTTGGTGCGGCCCAGCCCCCCAGGCCTCCGCCTGCTTGACCCCCTCCTCTCCGCTGCCCTCCCCCTCTTCCTGCGAAGCCTGTGCCCTTGCCACCTTCCTGGTTTCCCATCTGTTGTCACCTTGTCTCTCAGAAACCTCTTGGGCATCGGTGAGACCATGAGGGGCTGTCTTCTGGTGGGGCCTCACCACCCATATCCCCCCTCCTTGCCCTGCCCTGCTTGGTCCCTGCTTCTGTGTTCCCCTCCGCTTACTTTCCACAAAGGATCAGAGCGGTCATCTGAAGGCCATTTCAGGGTCTGTCACTACCTCACTCCCCAGTGAGTCTAGAGTGAAGGCCTCACACCTCGGGGCCCCCAGACCCCGCCAGCGGTCGCACGGCTGAATCACCCCGCACCACCCTCTCCTTCCTCCCAGCACCATTGGCCTGCTGGTGTTCCCTGAACAGTGGTAGGTCTGCCTCAGGCCCTTTGCACTGGCGATCCCCTCCCTTTCCCTGGAATCCTCACCATCCATAGTCCAGGTTTCCACTTAAAGGTCACCTCCTGCAAAGGCCTTCTGGTCTAAAAGAGGCTCCCAGCATCGTGCCATTAGAGCGCTGGGCACAATGAGTCAGGGCTCTCTTTGCCTCTCCCTTTACCTTAGCTGTGCCCACCTCCTTGCCGGATTGTGGGCATTGTGAGGACAGAGCAGCGCAGACAGATTCATTGTGAGTCTTTGTAACTTCGATGTTTATGTCTTTTGGCCCGGGCCCAAATGCAAATATTCTCAAAATTGAAGAAAACTATGCTTCCTGGTGGAATTAACTGCAAGGAGGAAGCCTTTAATACTTGAGTAGTTCCGAGGGAGCCTCCGGAGTCCGCCCCAGGCAAGCCCTAGGCCGAGACTCAAGACTTAAGGCAACCGTAACGTGACCAGGGCCAAGCTAGAGAGAGCAGACTGGGCCCAAGGGACGGCTCCCACCTCTGTGTTTCCTTCTGTCTCTGATTGTCCTCCTTACCCACGGCCTGGGCCACCTTCGGGCTTCCGGGCCTTCTCCAGACCCGCAGCCTGGGCGCCGGTAAGGACTTCCTGACCTCGTCGATTTCACGGTCCCCTCCTGTGCCTTGTGTGGTGAAGCTTTCCCAGGAAAGGCAGGGGTGCTGGGGGTGAGAAGGGCACTCCACGCGGGTCATTAAAACAGACAAACCAAGAGCCACACAAGCTAGGAATGCTCTTCACCTCCCAAAACTGAGACTGGCCTGGGGGGCTGGAAGCAGGGCTTTCAGGCTCAGCTCAGGACACCTCCTGCTGCTGGCAGCTTGGGCCGGGGACCCCTCTCCGCATGGCTGGGCGTAACAAGCCTCGGGTTTGAACTCCGCAAACCCTGGAGAACAGCCTTCAAGCATTTTCCGCAAAACCTCCTAGGTCTGCAGGAAGTAAAATTAGCACCTTGATTGTGAGGAGCCAAAGCCCCAAAGAGAAGATCTTGATCTCCCTGCTAACTGCAAAGCCTCCTCACATATTCTCACGGGCTTCCTCTGGGGTTTACAGCAGTTCAGGCTTGCTCCCCGGCCCAGGAGGACCCTGGGTGGGGGTGGGCGATGGAAACAGGCTGCCAAACCCCCATGGAAAAGAGCACTTGCTCAGTTACCCAGGGGCCAGCCGGCCAGTGATCGCGCCACACCGTCTCAGAATGATTTCCTTGGGGTTTACTCAAGTCCATTGTCAGTAAGTATGCAAGGGAAGGAGACGACAGATGGCTCAGTTCTGCTGGTGGAGGGAGATGGACCCCGCCCCCTCCACGCACACATCCACCCATCCCACTGACCAGTGGCACCGGAAGTTCTTACACATCATATACTGGGGACTAGAGCCCACTTCAGGAGGCTCCCCATCAGGAGGTAAGCACTTCCCGTCCTGCTCCAGCCCTGCTCATGACCCTTCTCCTCAGCAGACCCCATTAGCCCTGGACACAGGGGTGGAATGGACAGCATTGGCCCTTGGTTGTATCCCTCACACACCTTTCCTCTCCCCCACTGCTCCACTAGTGGTGCCTCCCTCTGGCCCCCGTACTCTCTGGTTCTTCATGGCCTCCCTGACACCCAGTTTCGCATCCAGATCCTCACGGGGTCAGCCCTTTTCCACCCCCCACCAAAACTCAGCGGCTCTCATCTCTACTTCCGCTTGCTGCCAAGGAAGAAACTTGATCATCAATTCTACTCCCTTCTTTCTCTGCAGGGCTAAGGGCAGACACGACCTAAAGCTCTTTCTGCCAGGGTGTTTTGAGTGATGACAGAGAATTCCTAAAGGGACACTGCCCACACCTGTACCCAGGCATTAATTTCTGTTTGTCCCCACCTCTAGGGCCTGTCACACAATTCAGATTTCAGTATAAGTAGCTTGCCATATCTGGGGACATTTTCCTAAGGTAATTACTATCTCTCTGTCTAGATTAAAAAAAAAATTTTTTAATGTTTATTTATTTTGAGAGAGAGAGAGAGAGAGAGCAGGCACGTGTGCACACACATGAGCAGAGGAGGGGCAGAGAGAGGGAGAGAGAGAGAATCCCAAGCAGGCTCTATGCTGCCGGCACAGAGCCTGAGGTGGGGCTCAAAGTCACGAACCGTGAGATCATGACCTGACCTGAAATCAAGAGTCGGACTTTACCCAACTGAGCCACCCAGGCATCCCTCACTATCTAGATTTCAAATTCTAAACCCACTTTGCCCTAGCCAACACATCGGTTAACAGTCAGCTATGACTCTCATGTGCATGAAGTCAGCAAGGGAAAACCCATAAATTAAGTCAGTAAGGGAGGACCCATAAAATACTTGGCAGTCTGAGTTGGGAAGACTTTACAGAACCTAGTTTGGCTCCCTCATCATATAGGCAAGAAAGTTGCATTCAGAGGAGCATGAACATATAAAACAGTGATCTATTTATCCCTTTAAGAGTACATATTGATTCAATGTCAAGTCTGGTAGCTGCGATAGGAGTATAAAGATGAGCCAGTTGTGGGTCTTGCTCTCCAGCAACTTAGGGTTTGATGTCTGAGGGAGATAAGATGCTAATGAACATCGATAACTAGACTGTGTGGTAGGAAGCTGTGAACACCATGCAGACACTAAAAGAGGACTATAATCAAGTGTAAAGATGAATAGGGTGAACTTCAATGACGTGAGTGGACAACAAGGGAAGAGCTGGGCCCAGACGGGGGGACAGAGGGAATTTGTAGGTCTGCGTCAAATGTCTACCCACACCTAGACGATGAAGCCAGTCCCATGCCCTGCTCTGTGCTTCGTTAGTGAAGGCTCACGAACTTGATTTAGCCCATGTTTATAAGGAGTGTACTGTGTGCCCTGTCATGACTAAGAGAGAGACCTGGAGGAGAGCTAAAGGAGCAAACGCACCAAATTGCCACCTTGGGACTTTCCAGCTCAGCCTGACTCGAAAG
This sequence comes from Crocuta crocuta, assembly GCF_008692635.1. Taxonomy (NCBI): domain Eukaryota; kingdom Metazoa; phylum Chordata; class Mammalia; order Carnivora; family Hyaenidae; genus Crocuta; species Crocuta crocuta. The sequence continues at coordinate 5,408,441 of NW_027551578.1, read as the reverse complement.
AAGACAGCAACTTAAAAGACAGAAAAGGAAACAATCTTTGTTTCTTTTAATATCCTCTGTTGTCCCTAAGTCATTATTACTATTTTCCAATTATAAGTTGGGGTTTTCTCCCAGCTTATTCATACTAATGCTTACAAAATGTGCCAGGTCAGTACACATCATTTTATTTTCAGTGTTTATTTTTGAAAGAGAGAGAGAGAGGCAGAAAGAGAGGGAGACAGAGGATCTGAAGAGGGCTCTGTGCTGACAGCAGAGAGCTCAGTATGGGATTTGAACCCATGAACCGTGAGCTCATGACCTGAACTGAAATCAGATGCTTAACAGACTGAGCCACCCAGTACACATCTCTTTTAAAGGCACAGCCCAGCTCTCGAAGGATGAAAATTGCCTGGTACTTGGTGCTTCTCAGAGATGTGACTGGATAATCTGGCAGAAAAAGGCCATCAGCAAGGAGTATCCATGACCCATTCCATTCTTGTACCTGGCACTGTTGGGATGACAGAAGAAGTGGCAGCCACTTCTCTAAGGGAGAGAAAATGCCCATGCTTGAAGCATGCAGAGGAAACTGACCCCTAAGTGCAAGATGGCGTGCTCTGCCCCGCGTGCACACAAACACACACACGAATCCTGAGAGCAGGGCCCTGTTCTACTGCCTGACAGTTCTACCACTTCACCCAGCTTCTCCTCCATCCCGGAAGCTTTTCCTTTGCCTCAGGCTGCCCAGCCACCTGACC
>NW_027551578.1:5375764-5407697 GCF_008692635.1 Crocuta crocuta | reverse complement strand
CTCTGAGACCTCGAGCTAGCTCTCTTTTATGAGCTCTCTCTTCTGAACTTTCAATCTTCCTCGCTGGCTCCTTTTCCATATCTTTTAAACATTCCAAAGAACCCCTAGCCTGAGAAACCTTCTTCTCAAGTTACTGATCCAACTTATGCCTTCTCTTTACAGCCAATGTCATTTTTGAGAAGGCGACATTTGATGTGTCCACTAGCCCCTCTGCTGCCATGCCTCCACCCCTGCTTTTCACTTCTGCCATGACCACCTCATTGAATGGCTCTCTCATACTCATGCTGCTCTTGGGAGGTAGATGGCCTCCAAGTGTTGGTCTGGACATCCGTTATTCATTTTCTGTGGGTGATCCTCAGTACCTCTGGCTGGTGACTCCCAGATGCAGGTTCCCAATCTTGACCCAAATCCTGGGACAGAGACTGTATTCCCAACCCTTCCCCAGCAACAAGTCCACCTGGCCATCCCTTGATGACCTTAAACTCAACATACCCTGGACAGACTCCTCCTCACCCTCCTAAAGCCAACCTCTTTCCCAATCTGTGTGACAATTTATGTCATCACCTTGTATCCATCTAGCAGGCAGCCTTCAAGCTAGAAGCTCAGGATTCTTTCAGATGCCTTCTTCTTCTTCATGTTTCCTATCTAACTGCTTCCTGATCATCTCTAAAATTGGTTCCCTCTTGTCATTCCATCCCTGATCCTCAAAGTCCAGCTCGCCCACCCACGTACTTTGTCCTGGCTGGCCTCCAAATCTGTGAGTGACAGTGATTTTAGGCAAGAGCCCAGCCCCCTCCTCATAGTTCTCAACTCTCTGCTTCCTGATGCTTGCCCTGTGACCCCACTTGCTTTTCCATTTCTGGCCACTGGGCTTCATTGGTTTTAGATTTCCATGTAATTTCCCATTATGATTCTCCACCTGGCATGTACCTCTGGTTTGAGTTTAAGGTCACACCCACTGTCTCTTGGAAGAACATCCTAGTCCGTTCCTACTTTTGTGAACCCCACTGGCCAGGCCAGCCCCAAGGCTCCTACCTCTGCTTCCACAGTAATGTGATTATATATGCACTTGTTTCTCACACTGGACTTTAAGTTTCTTGAGAACAAGGACATAATTTACTTGCCTTTGAATTCCATTTCAGGCACAGTGTAGGATTATTAAAATGGAAAGAGTGTGGCACACACAGGAAATGTGTAGAAAGGATTCAGGGCCATACGTGTCCTGTAGGAATCCAGGGGGAAGGAGGGACTGTTGTGGACTGAATCAGTACAGGAAGCTGAACCCCAAACTGAACACAGATGTTGTAATTATATGCCCGAAAAACAGGAAAGTGCTGGTTACTCTGATGAAGCCTGTCTTTTCATTCCTTCCAGTGCCCTGAATTCTTCACTTACTCTGTTACCTTTTTTTAATGCGCTGGGATTACTACTGCCTAAAACACCAAGAAGAGCTGTCCAGGATGTCATGAGAGGCATGGTACAGCCAACATGAAGTCATGGGCCTACAAAGTCTCTGCGCGTCAGGGCCAGGAGTTTGGGAGGCCCTCTTCTGTTTACTTGGACCAAGGGAAACTTGGAGCTCTCCTTGGCCCCAGAGTAGCTCCGGAATCAGAAGTGTTCATCATTCCTATGAGCACATATCCAGGGGGTGTTTGATCATGAGTTCTCCCGCGAGCCAACTCTCCAGCCAAGTGTGAACAGTCCTTGTAGAATTCTGGCCGACACTCCAGGGCCCTGTTAGGTTTTTCCAAAGAAGCATCCTAGGCCTTCTCATTGGTTTCTCCATTTATTGCTTCCTGTCATGCTATCCTGTGATTGGAATACTGCTGTCCTTAAGGCTGTGTCCCTTTGGTACCATGAGCTCAATTCTGTTCCCTGTCTTCCTGGCCTCAGCCGCAGCCAACCCCCTTGGCTGAGAGATCAGTGGACTGTATTGCAGCATCTGCCTGGATTGTGGTTTTTCCTAAGATCTTCCTCAAGGCTGTTCATCACAAACACAAGAGTCGTGTGTATGGTCCATGCTCCATTATTACTTCTCTGGAGGGCACTATTTGGACCCACCTCATACTGAAGGAAAATCCAGCCCCTAAGAAGGAGTTGGGCTGTGCTAGCAATATGTTCAAGATGAGTTTTGAGAGCCTGTCGCCTTTAATCTTTCCTCTCCTTTTGGCTACTCACTCTTACCTCCTCGCCCTCCCAGATGTTCCAGAGTTACTGCCAGAGATGACTTGCTATCCAGCGCGAAGCTGTGCCAGCATGGAGAAACCTGGCCAATCTAACAAGTTGGTGCCCAAGAGAAAGCGTGTCTTAACCCCTGACCCTCTCCAGCACGGTGTCTCCCTTAGAAGATGCTTGTGTCCTCAGTATTTCACTGACGTCTTAAGCTTGCCCCAGATGTGTTTGCAGACCAAGTAACCCAGTAGTTGCTCACTGGTCTTATTCACGGTCAGCTTGTAAGCTATCACAAAGATCTTCTTCTGGTTCCCTTGGTTCCTGGAATGTTTTGATGAGCTCTGTGCAAAAGCAATTTGGTCAGATCATCGCATATTAACATGCACATTCAAACTAAGGAACCAAAAAATCCAAGTCATCATATGGTCACTCATCCTTTGAGATTTCCAAACCCAAATGAAGGCCCTGGGTCTCAGGGATACACAGAAAGAAACAATGGAATGAACAAATACACAAGCAAATAAATAAAGGAAAACGTTCTAAGATCCTAGAAAGCTGCTGTGTCTTTTACCTATTGATGCACATCCATGTAAATGCCTTCTCTTCTTGCCCGATCCAACCTTGTCTCCAGCAACAGATAGATGGTAGATGGATAGACAGATCCAAAGGAAATAACTGTGTCACTCTTCACATTGTGAAGAGCTTCGTTTTACCACATATATAGAATGGCCTGGAATTTCTACCATCTATGTTGATAACATCACCAACTATCACCTTGTATAAATCACAGGATACATCAGTCCCTTGGCAAATGTTTCCAAGTGTGATTTATATACAGTGTCACCAGTGTGGCATCAGGCTTGCTGATATTTTTAAACCAATTGAGCCTTGGTCACCTTGAAGAATGCTTTTTTCTTTTTCCCCCCAGCTGTTTGGTCCATCCTGACCCTTCCTCTCCAGTCCCACGGGCTTTGAGCTCCCTGCTCAGTCTGGTCAGGGCCAGGGGACCCTTTGCCACTCTGTTTGGTGCAGGTCAGCTGACCCTTCACTCCCTCTTGTTTCTATACTGTCTTCTAGCTTCAGAGAGGGGCTCCCCTGAGAATCAGCCGTATGCCGTTTGCACATGGCGGGGCCTGGAACTCTCGACAAAGCACTTTCTATAAACCACCGTGAGAGAGGGCAAAAATAACAATAATAAATAATGCCTCTGAGTCAGCCATTAACCTCTGCCGATGCCACCTCTGTGTCCGCTGTCACATGTTAACGATGTCACCTAGAATCCCTGATGCAGCCACCTAAGGTTCTGTGGTGTCCCTTCCCCTACAGCAGTGCCGATGAACACTCCTCCTTCACAGCACATCTGTCCTGTTCCGTGTGGCCGGGCCTGTTTCAGAACTGTCCCCAGGACTTTTATTCCCATTACTGTCTCCATGAAAATTTCCAAATCCTAGATCTCCCTTCCATCTTTGCTGTAAGCCACAACATTTACCGTTTGGCAATGCACTGCTTTTGCTAGCATGTGCCTTCAGGTCAGAACTCAGTGCTCTGGAGTGTTTAAATCTCTGGGTTGAGTTTGTCTTGGGAAACCTCCCTCCTCCCCACCCCCACCTCCTCCCAAAGGCCCCAGGGCGCAGCCCTGCAGGGGACTGTCTGCAAAGGTGAATGGGCTATTTCTCGAACCCGAACCTCTCTCTTCTCCCAGCCCTTGCACTGGCTTTGCTAGACTGCCATGGCTTATTGTGACATTCTTCTCTCTCTGTGGCCTTGCCCTGGCCATGGCAATGAGTGCATACCAGGGACTCGCCTGCAAGTGATGGTGGCCAAGTCTCCCCCCTCCCCATGCCGCCTGTCACTTTCGTGAGCTGAGGAGCACAAGCCAAACCAAACCCAGACCTCCTCTGCAGCCTGCAGTCAAAACCACCACTCCGTTCCAGAGTATAATTTCATTATTTAGCTTCTGGGCTTTCTCTGGCTCTAGAGTCTATCTTGAAACATAAATAGAGAAAGGCGTGGGGCTGCCTCCTGCTTCTCTGGAATGCCACGTACTTCGTCATGTGGTTTCTCAGCCTCTGGGTTGAGAGGTCCTCAAAACAGTTCTCCCCTCATTTTATTCATTGTGCGTCACGCAGTATTTGGTCAACTAGCGCGAGTCTGGTCACCCCCGCTGGGAACACACTACACTAGAAGTCGCAGGCACACCAGAGGGTGAGTGTCAGTGTGGGAGCAGAGCACTGTGGGCCCCCGAGGCGGAGGGTGAGGACTTCTTCACAAAGGTGGTGACGTTCGGCGTGGCTCTTCAAGGGGGACTCAGTATGTCACACTGAGAGGTCAATGACTGTCCTGCGGGAAGAAGGGTGGGAGGGCACGGGGCCTCGGGGGCTCTGACAACATTGGCGTCAGGTGGAGGTCGGTGCGTCCAGCTGGCTATGATGGGCTTGGCCAGCAGTGAGGAAGTCTGAGGCCGCCGGTAGGTCCCCACGCGCACACTAAAGAATTTAGACCTCGTCCCAGGGATTAGCCAGAGTCACTGAAGGTGTTGAAGCAGAGCAGGGTAGGAAGTATGGATCAGAGAGCCCAAGACGAGGGCCGGGAGACAAGCCGTTGATGATGGTCTCTGGGCCGGAGAGAGTGGGGAGGCTGGCTTTGTGGGGACACAGAGGAAGGTGACATTTCTGTGACAGGGGTCAACCAAATCCAGACATCTGTTGAGTATAGCGAGAGAAAATGAGGAAAGCATTGGGAATCATGCGGAGATTTTGAATCTGAGAGACTAGAATCAGGAGGTAAGGTCGGACGAGGGCAGGAGTGGGGGCAGGGATGGGACGGAAGTGAGACTGTGGCGGCTTCCGGAAGGTGAGGAAGAGGAGGCAGCAAGTATGGGTGAGTCCTTCATGAAGTTTAGTGGCGAAGAGGAAAAGGGAGGGAGACTCTGAGGGCTAAAGCATTTCTCTAAAATAGGGGAAAGAGCATTTCTGTGAGGAGAGGGGAGGACAGTGGAGAAGGGGAGACTGAAGTGAGCGGCAGAACTGCCATTTTTTGAGTGGATCCCGGGAGTCATCCGTGTGTCACACACTGAACACGCATGTGGCATGTCAGGGTCACATTGACCCAGGGAGGTAGGTGTAATCATGCCCATTTTCCAAATGAGGAAACCACCAACCAGTGGATTTCCCCAGGGGTGGGGACTGGCTGAGCAGTGGAACTAGAGAGCATGTTGTGGTGGGGGAGGCGCTTGAGGGCCCAGGAAGGTCTCCCTTTTAGCTTTGGGACTTGGAGCTGCCCATCAGTTCTGGCCAGTGGCCAAGACCAGACGCAAGGGTGTGGGGTTAGATGGCTCGTTCCCGTGAGCTTTGCAGTTACCTAGCATGAGCCAGCTGCAGCGGCTCTCTGCAGGGGTGGAGAGCCTCTCTCTCTGCTTTTCCTCTTCTCAGACCTCTCTGAACATCATATTCAGGAGCGTATGTTTCCCACAGAGCTTGGTGTGTGCCAGAAATACCCCGTGTGCCCGTCGCCTTTGCTTTTCACCACTGTCGCTGGAAGAGTCCGTTTTGCCTTCTGCCTGCCCATCTTCGTGAAGCATTGAACTTCAGGAGAGCTACAGCCCACATTTTGCCTCAAAGATTTCTTCTTTGCTTTCTCCCAGTTACCAGGTTGAACCCTAAGCTGATGTTTAGTTTACCTATGGTAATGAGGGATAGGGAACAGCCTTGTGTAATTAAAATCTGAAGATAAGCCAAAAACCATTTTACCCAGTACATCCTTCCCCACCGAGTCTCTGTGCCCATGTTGCTAACAAACAGCAACCTGGCTAATCTGAGGTTCGCCAGTTCTTTATGTGGTGTGTCTCCCCTTGTATAACAGGTTGTGATGAAGCCTTTCAGTCAGTCCAAGGCACCCGAGCTCACTTCCTGGGTCCTTCAAAGGAGGACGTCTTGGACTTGGGCGGCCAGCTTGACAAATGGCAATAAATCAAAACTTGCACCTCTTGCTCACGTAGCTCTCTGCTGATGCTGGACAAACGCACCTGCCGTCTACCATCAACGTCCAGTGGACTAACTGAGTGAATGAATAAGTTTCTAGGCCATCCATTAAAGAAATTTCTGGAAGTCATCCGATGTGAAAGACAATTACTATAAAGATTTCCGTGAAGGTGCAGGAGCTCACTACTCTCAATCCCCCTTCCATTTACAATTTGATCACGGAAGACACAAACATAGTCCAATAAGTTACATTTGGGGGAAGATTCACCAAAGAAAGATAGAGTTTATCTGGGATTACATATAAAATTATACTCCTAGGTTTTTCTTTTTAACACTTTCCCAAGTACTATGGTGCAGACTCACAGAGTGAATTTATACTATCATACAGTCAAGTCACTTTATCCATAAGGAGCATTAAGCCCAATGAGGATCAAAGACTTGCCTAAACTCTTAGTGAAAGATTGTTCAGAACCAAAATCCATTCAGAGGATCTTAAATTTAAGAGAGGGCTTATTACAGGGATCCCTGGATAGCTCAGTAGGTTAAGCGTCTGACTCTTGGTTTGGCTCAGGTCATGATTTCAGGGTTGTGAGACAGAGTCCCGTGTCAGGCTCTGTGCTGAGTATGGAGTCTGCTTGGGATTTTCTCTCTCCCTCTCTCTCTGCCCCTCCCCCTGCTCAAGCATCAACTTTTTAAAAAATTTAAGAGGGTTTGTTACAGAGAAACCTAATGGAAATTAATTGAAAGAGGTTTAGTGAGAACTTGTAGAAACTGACAAGTCCTTGATTAATTCCTCTGACTACCTCCATGGGTCCTTCTGAATTCTTCTCTCTGCTTCCAGAAGCTTCCTTTATGTCCTCTGAAGATTGGCTTTTCTGCTATCCCCTGATCATCCCAAAAGACAGAGTTTCTTCCATGCCATCATGACCTTCTAGCTCGGCTCCTCCAGCTGGGCAAGGATCTCCTCAATTGACCCAGCTTGGATCAGATGCCCATCACCCCAGTAAGGAGTGAGATATCCCCTGAGGAGCTGACAAAGGCTTGTGAGTGCAATCACAAGCAAGGAAGGGAGTGATAGCCTTGCTTGATCCCTCCCTGGTCAGGTGCCATCCAAAGATGTACAGTTGACACATTTTAAGAATAATCCAGGGACACCTGGGTGGCTCAGTTGGTTAAGGGTCTGACTTCAGCTCAGGTCATGATCTCATGGTCTGTGAGTTCGAGCTCCATGTCGTGTTCTATGTTGACTGCTCAGAGCCTGGAGCCTGCTTTAGATTCTGTGTCATCCTCTCTCTATGCACTCTGTCTCTCTCTCAAAAATAAATAAACATTTAAAAATCGAGAGAATAACGAGACAACGAAGAGACAATGAAGAGCACCGCCAGAAAAATGTGGCAGTGAAAGAAAGGGCTTGAAAATTTTGTCACAGAAGAAATGACTGGAGGGACTTGGTACATAGAGCCTTGAAGAAGGAAGATTTAAAAGAGATGCAATTCTTTTGTCCAAATATTTGAAGGGCTGGCTTCAGTTTTGAAAGTATTCTGTCTGTGTATGTTTGCAGAGGTCCAGAACAAGTTAACCGATGGGTAAAAATTAAAAGGAGGTAGAGTTTGCTTAAAATTAGGGTCAACATTCTTCCCAATAGAGTTTTCTAGAAATAGGCTGGCCTGTCACATTTGAGAAGAGATGGGATGATCGCTTGTAAGAAAAACTGTGGAAAAGCTCATAATAGGAATTAAGAGTCGTGTAAAGTTTATTTCAGTTCTGGAATTCTATGGCCCTGCTGCAGGCACATCTGGGTGGCTGGAATCATTGCTGTCACAGGAGTGAAGGCCACTGTGTGTGGTCAATTGGATGGGAGGTATTGGCTGATGCTAAGTGGCCACAACCCCCCAGAAATGGCAGGTTGCCCTGATCTCCCTTTGGATCCTTTCTATTCTGGGCCTTCTCAGATCTGTTTGAGACAAGCCATCTCAGCTGAGATGCTTGGAGTCATTCATGCCTCCTGACCACCTGCAAGGTCACCATCTGCAGGAGTGGCCGGGGGTTGGGGGAGTGGGTGGGCGGTGTGGAAGGTGGGGCAGGCTGCCCTTCACCCACTGAGTGCTCAAGATATGAAATCGACACCGAGGGGAATGCTTCAGACGTAGCTCATTTGCTTGTAGAGATCAGAAGCCTGTTCGAAGTAGCAGGTTTTAGAAAGAATAAGGGAAAAGTGTAAAGGGACACATTTCAAGGATATAAAAACAGGTATTGCAGCAAACCAAGGAAAGCTGAGCCCCAGGACTCCAGGAAGGGCCGAGCTTTAAGGCCATGGGAACACCACAGCAAGAGTTCACCTCCTTTACACCAGCACCCTGCCGATAGACATACGATGCCAAGCCTCTGCTCCCGGGGGCTTGAGAAAATCGACCTGGTCATGCAGCACAGAGAAAACCAGGGCCCTGAGCAACCCAGCACACTGTGCACTCAACCAGTCCATACTAACGTGGAATTCACACTTTTATGGTTTTAACTTCTCTCCTCTTCCTCCATGGTGCCTTTCTCTACGTATCTACCAAGTAATATTACTCCCAATGGATTCAGCCATCCCCAAATACTCGGTCAGCGTGCCTGCTAGCCCAGTGCCTGTGTACAATTCCAAAGAGTTTGGCCAAGGAGATTGACAATCTGGCCTTGATTACTCCTTCTAATTAACTCATTCATGAGTACATTTAACAAATAATTATCAAGTGCTTAATCGTCAGCATAGCTCTCTGCTAGAAACAAACAGGTATAATCTATGGTTCATATCCTCAGGCAGCTCGTAGCCTATCTGGGAAACTAAGACATACGCCCTTAAGCAAATAAGTCCAATTTCAGGTAATTCCTGAGCATCTCAGAACTATGTGGGTTGAACCAACCTTGTGCTAAAAGAAGTGAGGTCCAACTAATTCAGCACGGTGTGCCAGCTAAGTGAAATCCCAGTGTCTTCCTTCCTTCAGCATTGACAGAATCAGTCTCTCTGCGGCACTTAACTATAGAGACTTTGAAGTCTTCCGCAATTTATTACACTGAGTCCAAATAAGCAACTTGTAGAATAAAGATCGAGCTCCAGAAAAGATCGGGTACAATCCGGCTAATGGGTGCTGTGCAAGGACAGCCTCTTCCCATGTTCTCCATGCTGCCTGCTATTTCTAGGGAATGATCTTAACCATCCTCGTCAGCTAGCGCAGGACTCAGTGTAAGATGGTCTCCGATCGTCATTGGCCGCAGGACATGGGAGCATCAAGACGGAGCTTCGCACAGACCCTCAGAGCTATAGGAAAGAGAAGCTTCTAGGTGGAATATTTATTTTTTAAGTTTATTTATTTATTGAGAGAGAGAGAGTATACGTGCACATGCATGCGTCGGGGAGAGGCAGAGAGAGCAGGAGAGAGAATCCCGATCACTGTCAGCACGGAGCCCAATGTGGGGCTCGAACTCACGAACTGTTAGATCATGTAGGCGGAATGTTTCCAAATGAGAAAATTACAGGCATGTCTTCGTTGTTTCCATTTTTTTAATTTGTATTTTTAGAAATGGGATTACAAAAGGCACTTTTCCTGGTCCCTTGGAACAGAACTCTTGTGTCCCCACCCCTCCCCCCCCCAGCCTTGCCGGGCTGGCCAGCCAGCTCAACCCCCATGCCTGGCCTCTGCCTTTTACAAAGTGGCCGCTTACTAAGTGGTCCTTCTCTCTTTATCCTCAGTTCCTAGTATATCAGCAAGCACTGGTGAGGCTTGCTCTGAGTAGGGCTGAGGCTGAGTGCCATGGGGTAGCCAAAAATAAGAGCCAGCCTACCCTCCGCAAGCTTGAGAGGGAAAAATATGACGTACAGAACAGCTCTAACACAGACAAACTCATGCTGGAATTTGGATTGAAAGTATATGAAACATGTTAACTCAAGGGAACATTGATATCTTTCAAAGAAGAAAAAGTCAGGAGATCTAGATAAAAATGGGGGCGGCGGATATGAAGATACAATTCATACTAAAGGAAATCCAAATCCAAGGTAATGGCCTCACGAGAAATAAAAGAAACAGCAATCAAGACAATAATGAGATCCCAGGTTGCATCCATCATATTGGGAGAGAATATGAAACTGAATAAGGCTAATTGTTGTTGAAGGTTAAATAAATAGGAGCTTTTTCTCTCTTTTCTTAAAGATTATATTTTGCTTTTTAATTTTTAATGTTTATTTTTTGAGAGACAGAGACAGAGCATGAGTGAGGAAGGACAGAGAGAGAGGGAGACACAAAGTCTGCAGCAAGCTCCTGGCTCAGCTGTCAGCACAGAGCCCAACACGGGGCTCGAACCCATTACCCTGAGATCATGACCTGAGCCAAAGTCGGATGCTCAACCGACTGGGCCACCCAGGCGCCCCTTTTAAGGTTTTATTTTTAAGCAATCTCTACACCCAAGTGGGGTGCGAACTCACAGCTCTGAGATCGAGACTTGCATTCTCTAACTGAGTCAGCCAGACATCTCAAGAAATAGAAATTTTCATGAAATGGGTGCGGACAATCCAGGGAGCAGTCTGGCAGCATTTATTGAGTCCCATAACTGGGCACAAAACTCAGATAAATTCTGATTATAATAGAATATGTTCAAGGATATCTGCCCAGTGTTATTTGTGGTAGTGCTGAGTGGAGGCCCTGCAATTCTCTAGCAGAAGGAGGGTTGGTATGGCATTTGGTGCGGCAATCAGGATAAGAAAATGGGTGCACGCTCAGCCTAGCCAGAGCTTAATAAACTAGTACTGATTAACGACAATAAGAAGCAGATTGGGATTTATAGCGTAGTGTCGTTTACATACATTCCAAACATGTTTACAAAATGACCACACCCTCACAGCAGCTACAAAAGTGCCCAATACAAGGTAGGTTTTCCATAAGTTCTTATTTTGTTGTCCTTCTTAAATATATCTACTAGGCAGCACTACGCATTTTCCAATGATACAAACAAAATGAGATCTGTAACAACGTTTATGTAAATTAAGGATACATGAGCATAAACACAAAAAAATCACGTACTTTTAAGGGCATACACAAATCTAAAAACATATTTCAGGGCATGATTCTTCTGGATGCAGTCATTCAATATTAGAATGAAAGTCCCTGGAGTGAAACAAAATTAATTCATAAATCTCTGTTGTACCCAAGGTCAAATGGCCTCAAGAACACCCACTAAGTCCTGGTTTTACATTCACCAGGCAGCATTCTGAAGTCTGAGAGTTTCTTGGATACCTGGTTGACAGAAAAGGCATAAGGAGGGCTTTCCCAAAAACAACAATGTGAATATTCCATTTATTAGAAAAGGTCTGAGCGGCTCTGAGCAACATAAATTCATATATTGGCATCAGTCTCTTGTGATCTGAGTTATGAAGATCAGTATCCGAAAGCTGAGATGTTTCCTAGTTCCCCCATCTCCCTAAAGCAATGGTTAAATATAGATTTAGGTTCAATTTTGTGTGTTTGTTTGGAAAGAACACTTCATAGGTAGTTCTGTGTACTTCCTAGTGCTCCGCATCGGGGGCACTTCGTGTCTGGTTGAGGCACGGAGAGTGAAATAACACGATGTTTGGGATTCGGTGTAAAATATTTTAGCAAAGGAAGAATGCAAATTTAAAAAAAGAAAATATAAATGTACTGCTACAAAATCTTGATTAAATCTGTTGAGTCTTGTTGGTAGATGTGTGGGGGACTCATAGTATCCTGTGTGTGTGTGTGTGTGTGTGTGTGTGTGTGTGTGTGTGTGTGTGAAAATTTGAGAGAGAGAGAGAGAGAGAGAGAGAAGTTCTCTTGCCTAATAAAATTGGCAATCTCCCATCTTCTGACTCCTCTTTTCCTATCCAGGCAGTTGCAACATTATCTCACACTTACCATTTTGGTATTCACATTCCTCTTCAATTTTTAACCCCAGAGATTGCTCTTACTTTCTTGGAATTCAGATGATGAATTTAAAAGGATGTTATAGGTTTTCAGCCCTGCTAGGTGTTTTGTAGCAGGAGAGCGTTCAGGTAGTGCAATCGCCCCCCTCCTTCTTTTTGAAAGGGAGATTTTTAGTTGTGCTTTCAAAATAGTTTTAATTGTTTTCCTAATATACAGGGAATGTATATCATAACCTATATAGTGGCTATCTTCTTATCAAATATCTTACAGATACATGCTATAAATGAATGATAGTAACCCCTGTCATAGAAAAAAAATCCAACTACATTTCCTACTTTAACAATCTTTATACAAATAGGCTAACACAGTGATTTTTTTTTTTTTTTTTTTTTTTTAGCATTACCTGGTATTTTGGTTTACTTTTACCTCAGGAGCAGTGAGTGTATAGCACTTAGTTGAGTAAGGTCCTAGGACTGTGTCATCTTCAACTGAGTGGAGTCTAAGAGGTTACAAGGTATTATCTCATTTTACCCGCAGAACAGCCTTATAGCACAGCAGGTATTGTCATCGTGTATTTACAGATGGAAAGAGTGAAGCCCAGAGACAAGGAAAAGCAGCAAGACTCACCCGCTAAATGCCAGAGCCAAGATTGGGCTCTCAGTCTTCCACCATCCTACAGCATTTGTCCTCCAAAAATCCAAGCTGTCTTCTCGCAGTGATTATTAGTGTATTCATTTGCAGACTCTAAAGCATCTAAGCCCTAAAAGAAAAAAAATAAAAGGATAACAATAACTTCAAAACCCAAAGAGTGGAGTGGATCCCCCTGTTTTAGACCAAAATAATGAAAATAAAAGTCAGAGTGGGTGGTGAAAAGAATAAATCTGAAGGGAAAAAAATCATCTTCTTCAGGGTTAGGGTGGCTATCAACTATCTATTCCCTCTCCTGTGTGTTTAGAAAAAAATACTGCAAATACACACATATTCTTCAGACAGGGGTGCTCCTCTACAGCTGGCTGGCTGGTCTTTGCCTGCTTTGTCATTTTCATCCAAACATAAATCTGGGGTTGGGGAGATATTCGTGGCTGGGTCAAAAAGACAGCTTTGGTATGAACTATTTATACTTGATTCGCCTCTGCGTTTGTCTGTGTAGTTTTGCCAAGCATTTTAATAGTTTCATTGAGTATTCTTTATTCTTTTCTGGGAAAAAAAAAAGCAATTCAGGGCAGTGATAGGAGGAGCACAGAATATGGAATGCCTCTGTCTTCCCTAAAGACTTTGGACCCCCTTCCCATAGTAGATGCAGAAGGAAGCCTTGACCTCTGACTTGCAAATAGTTGGGGATATGTTCCTGGTAGTTTACCACTGTCTTTCTTTGCCTTTGGACTGTGATTTAAATTCCAGTTCAGTCCCTGTTTAGTAGATAATGAAAGTATTAGATTGGAGGGAAATTGTTCATTCCTGGTAGACAACAGGGTGACATGGAGGCAATGTAACTTCATTTGCAAATTGATTTTTAAGTAACTCATTTATTTAATAATTCTTATCCAGTACCTTAAAAGATCTTTACATTTATCATTAGAAAGTAAAATGTAAGCTATGGGTCAGTTAAGTGTCTGACTCTTGGTTTGGGCTCAGGTCATGATCTCACAGTTGGGTTGGAGGCCCACATTGGGCTCTGCACTGACAGTCTAGAGCCTGCTTGGGATTCTCTCTCTTTCCCTCCCTCTCTGCCCTCCCACCCCCGGGCCTCAAAATAAACAAATAAATAAAACTTAAAAAAAGAGTACAGAAAAATATAAAGAAAAAAATAAAAAGCCACCCACATTACTATCTTCTACTACACCCCCCTAAAATGTTTATTAAATAAACTTTTGCTGCTTTTTCTATGTGGTTTTATTTCTCCTCAAAATTTGGGTTTATTATATATAACTATATTAAAATGTATATAAAAATAAGTTTTATATTTGTAAATAAATATAAAATAAAATTATATATAATTTTTTAGAACTTCCTTCTTATATGTGTTATATAGCAGGCATTTCCCCATGATTGCCATTCTCACGGAACATAAATCTTAAAAAACTTCAAGTTATTCCAATGTAAAGATGTGTCATAATTTACTGGACAAGACCCATAATGCTCAACTTATTTCAGTTATTTTTGTATGTTAATCAAGTCACCATGTACGTTTTACCCTTGTATCTTTGTCAGCGGGTTGGATTACATCTTTACCATAATATCCTAGAAAAGAAATCACTGGAGCAAGAGAGGCACAATTTTGAGGTTCTCAGTATGTCTTTAATTTTTTTTTCCAGAAACAAGTTACCAAGTTCCACGTCCACAGGCCGTGGACGAGAGGGCTTGGTTCCCTGGACCCTCCTGTTCATTGGTTTAATCCTTGCCTCTGCCACAGGGGCCCTGAGGTCACATGCCCACCCCACTCATAGCAGGATAGAGGTGGGTCACCACTCTGTCTCTCCGAGACCTCCATCCACAGGAGCATGGTGGGGGGAAGGGGGTGCCTGGAGAACTCTAAGTGTTCTGGGAAGATCCTCCCCAGTCCTTTCCTCACTAGCCAGCCCTGCTGACCACAGGACCAACCACTCTTTTTTTTTTTTTTAAATGTTTATTCGTTTTTGAGAGCGAGTGCTCGAGCAGGGGAGGGGCAGAGAGAGAGAGGGAGACAGAGACAGAGAGACAGAGAGAAAATCCCAAGCAGTCTCTGTGCTGCCAGTGCAGAGCCTGACTCGGGGCTCGAACTCATGAGCTGGGAGATCATGACCTGAGCTGAAGTAGGACAACCGACCATCAGAGCCCCTCAGGTGCCCCCCAGGACCACTCTCATCCTAAACTCAGTTTCAGGACATGAAAGAGGGCTAGCTCGTATTTCATCCAGCTCCACCTCTCCTTTTACATGGAAATTCCCCTCCATTCCTGCCTGATTCTTCTGTGTGCCAAGATGAAGGCAGCTTCTAAAGGCCTCAAGAGGAGTCTGCCTCCAGCAAAGCTTGGAAAGAACAGAAGAAAGACAAGGAATTGCTGTCCAGGTGTCCTTGCTTCCGTCCAGCGTGCTTACCCACGCCCTTCACCAGGCTCTCGAAACTTCTCCAGGTAAGAGGTCGGGATAAGAGGCCTCTCATTCTGCTGAGGAGGAAGATGCTGAGAGAGAACAGAACAAAACCAAACCAAACCCCACAAAACTGTTATTTTCCTTCCAAGATGGGAATTTCAAGGCGAGTAGGAAGGGAGAATGGACAGGGAGAGAACATGTAAGTACAGTAATGAATGTGGGACGGAGTCGTCCTTACACGTAACTCAAGGCTGCCGTCCAAACTGCAGGAAGTCAAGGGAAGCACTTCCGATCCCTAGATCTTTCTCTGGCACTCTCGTTCACAGCAGATGGGGGTGTTACACAAGGGCTTCACTCGATACCAACTGCTTTAGGAGTCAGAGTTCTGGGATCCTTTAATTAAAGTATCAAGACACAGGGTTAAGATGAAAGACTTAGCAGAAATGTGGACTGCGCCCAGCACTGCCGGTGGTCTGCTTGGAACCAGTGAAGGCACAGGAGGGTCCTGTCCCAGCTCGTGTGCGTGGGGGTCTCGCTTTAACGTCTGGTTGGGGGCTTGGGGGACAGTGTCAGGTGGAGAGCCTGGGTGGGAGCTCTGGGCTGAGCTCCTGGAGACTGAGCCCCACTACCCTTGAGAAGCGTCTGTATGTGGATGTCTCTAGAAATACCCCGGATGCCCAGGAAGCAAGAGGGTGGCTGTCCCGGGCTCAATCACACAGCACACCTGCCAGTCACCCAGCCCGTGTGTTCTCAGCCTCTGGATGGATGAGCTTTCCCAGGGCCCTCGCGGCTCTCAGGATTTACCCTGTGTGCTTTCATTTCTCTGAGTCCGCTAGGCACAGGCTTCCATCCTGGGGCTCCTATACCTTGGACCATATCCGTGATCCTGGAACTAAAAGCCCCAAGATATCTTTTTAAAGAGAAATATATATTTGTACTTATATATTCTTATAACATACGCTTATATCTAAGTATGAATGTGAAGCTACCTCCTACTGAAAGGCTGCCTGATGGTGAAGAATCCACCACACATGTAGTCAGAGACCACCCCGCTCATATGCATGGTAAGACCAGCCTCCAGTGGTCTGCAGATGCTAATGAGTTGCCTAAATAGCAACGATCTAGATTTCACACGCTCTGACCACCGCCCCCCACCCCCACACCAACACACAGAATACAGGACTTTCGTCCCCTGCACCAGGCTCCAAGGGCATCTGTGGGCCCTGAGAGGCATCTCACAGGTGCTCATAACAGCCATGCCATTGTTCTACTTACTCCCCACCAACTCCACTGATGGTCAAAGTCTATGCCCCCCACCCTCAAGAGAACATCCAAGTCCTCCCTGAGTGCCCTGAGCCCCACATTAGTGGAGGTGACAGCCCTCTCCTGCTCTGTGATTCCTCCTCCCTCAAAGTAGAACCCCGTCCCCTCGAACCCCATGAATCAACTCCTACAGCCCAACCTCAAGACCTTCCCACCTGGAGACTGAACACAGATTTACAATGCTGAGCTAGAGACCGTTCCGGACACAAGTATCACCGTGGCTTCCCCATTTCAGCTTCTCCCCCAGCTACCTGCCTCCCTCCCTCTTCAGCTGAGACTCCACCCAAATTCATGCCACCTGAAGCCATGAGTCTGCTTGTCAGGTTTGGATCCTGGCTCACATCCAGATTAGGACCCAGGTGACATTCCTACTTTTGGGCTAGTCAACAACAAGTAGATAGTAAATTGAGTCGAGGAGTAGAAATACTTTCTTGTAGCACCTCCTTTCCTTGAATTTTGGGACAGCACCTTCTTCAGAGGTAAGTATTCAGGGACTATCACTGGGCTATCTCTTTAATTCTGTAAGTATGTGCATGTCAACGAATCCAGAATATCGCATGGATACTCTGTGTGAAAATGACCAGCAAAGGGGAGTCGATTTTGTTCTTCCAGTGATCTAGGGTCAGATGAGATCTTATTAAATTTAATCAGCCAGATGTGTAATGAAAAGTTGTTTTTTAATTATGAAAGAGTTCTGTGGGCTCTCTGACTGGCCCGTGCCCTTGGCAAGGTTTCCTGGAAAGAGCCTGACCTCTGGCCTCTGATCTTGATCCTCCCCTTACACTACCTGAGTGCTCCTGGGTAATTCATGTCACTTTTCCGAGTTTCTGTTTTCTTACCTCGAACCGAAAAACCTTGCTGGATTGTTGTAAGAATTGGAGACTTCATAGGCACTCAGTAACTGGTCGCCCTTGGAGCTATTATTTAGTCTGGGAATATTTTTCAGAGAAGAACTAGATGAACCATTTGTTTATCAACGGCTCCACATCTGTCTTTGAAATATGACTCTCTCTGCTTCTCACACACATATGTCTGCACACACATGCATACACACACAGACACACACACATGTGGGAAGGAGCATGGATTCCAGACCCAGGCTTCCAGGATTTGAGTCCTGGGACCATAGACCCTCTTCTCTTGTGACTTTGGCCACTTAATTGATGAGTTCTTCTCCCTCATCTGTTAAATGAGGGCTGTTGTAGTGGACGTGAGAATGAAATGAGTTAATATATTTAAACCATTATAAGAGTCGCTAGCACAGAACAAGGCCCAGCGCATAAAAGAGCACACAGGTTAACGATTATTATTAATGCTATTATTCATTATTCTCCTGGCAGGGGAGGGGGTTTGAGGGGGGACTCTGACAGTGAGAAACCTGAATTTCAATTCTCATTTTCACCGCTGACCTCTGTTCTGTAACCTCCTATACACTTCTTCCTTTCATTTATGCATCTGCTTCTCTTTCCAGAAGAGCTGGTACCAGTGGGTGTGTTGGGCTCACCTCTTCTAGCCACAGAACAAACCATTTCCCGAAGAGATTGGGAAACAGTCTCTTGGCTTCAGGTGGCCCCGTGGAAAGAGAGGACCGCCCCTCTCTCCCGGAGACCTATCTATCGGCACGGTTAGCAAAGGAAGGGAGTCATTGCCTGGAGGGCGAACATCACCTCAGTCGATTCTGACCGCCTTGGCAGAGTGTCCCTCATGAGGAGACCAAGGAAGGCTGCTCGACCAATGAAGACCAGCTGTCACCACAGCAAGGCTGGCTCTGACTGACCTTCTGTCCGCCCGGTCTGTCAGCAATCCATTAGCAGTCCCACAAGTGACCCTGGCCGTATTGCATCTCCACTTAACGGGGCTCTTGGGAGTATACATGGATCAAGAACGATGGCGGCCCAGGCCAAGTGGAAGGGTGAGAACTATCATGGCAGCCAGGCAGCCAGGCAGCTGAGTAACAAGTGGTGTGGAGGATGAGCCTTACGGGCACACAGGAGAAGGTGCTGGGGCAAAGGAAGGGGCACTGTGGGGGCAGAGAGAAAGAAAGACTGATGGACCAGGCTCCTCTTACCTTTGGCTCATCCTTGGGAGACCAGTCAAAGAAAGCAGGAAGAGAAGCTGGTTTCCTTTGACTTCCCTAAAGCAAGCGTTCTTCAGAAAAGAGAACAGTGAGCCTAGTTAGGGTGGATAAACTATCTGATGTCCATCCAGAGAGCTGTCTATTAATGGATGTAAAATGGAAAGATGAATCACTGGGACCGATTAATATTTCTGAAGAGCCGAATGAGGCAGAGTGAAAAAGACCCCTATGTTGGACAAGAAGGGAAATGGGGAAAATGGATTTGTTTGGGTAAGGTTTCTGTTTTGATTACTGAGTAAGCTTATAGGGCAGGAATGTAGGAGAGAAAAATAACATCTGCATCTAGAAGTTATTAGCTTTGTGCACAAAAGTTCCGAGGGTGCCTACTTTTTGCGTGCCATTCTGTCTTAAAAATAACTTTGATTCTGTAGAGGCAGTTGTGATGGAAAACGCGCTCTGAAGGATAAGCAAGTTTCTTGTGAAAAGAATCCAAGCTATTAAAACTACAGTTAAGAAATGTAAAAAAGTTACTGATTTTACTCCTTCAGATGAAAAGAAATTTATAAGCAGGAGAGAAATTATGGATAGAGGCAAGTTCTGACGACAGTAGTTCAGACACAAGAACTCTCATTACACCAGAGCGAGAGGAGACTGCTTCGGGAAATTTCTGAAAGGTTAAATAGGAAAGCTGAGCCTCAAAATCCTACTGTGATGAAAATAAATGCAGAAGACGTTGTTTGAAAGGAGCTACATTGCGTAATCATCAAAGGAAGGACAAAGAGAAGGGAACTTGAAGTCCCAAATAAATAACAGCACCCAGACCATAAAGGACTCTGAATATAGGGGTGCCTGGGTGGCTCAGTCAGTAAAGCGCTCGATTCTTGATTTCGGCTTAGGTCATGATCTCAGGGTTTGTGAGTTCGAGCCCCACATCAGGCTCTGTGCTGACGGTGTGGAGCCTGCCCGAGATTCTGCCTCCCTTTCCCTCTGCCCCACCCTTCTCGTGCTCTCTCTCAAAATAAATAAACATTAAAAAAAAAGACACTGAATATAGTGCACAGGAACTCAGAAGGTGTGGAAAGATAAGTCAGAAGCCAAAACTCAGTTACCATTATCACGCAAAGGAACATTACTCTTAGTAAAAATAAATGACTTAGCATGTGACCAATACTGCTTTTCTTAAGTACTGCAGAGAAAAGGCTGATAATCACCCCCTATCAAGGGTTTTAAGCCCATTTACGTGAGCCTTACAAGTAGGAGACTAGAAATGTTTACTGGCCATTGTTATCTTTCAAGGAGCTGAAGCAAACTGACCTTACACACTGGAGTTCGTTAGCACTCGCCAACACAGATTACAACATACAGGGAGGAATTCTCCTCAGGACATTAAGCAATATTTGCAAATGTGTGCAGGTAAGTGTTGACTATTTGATCACTCTGACCAGGAAATGGTTCTCCGCAATGGCGTGATCCCTTTTGCAAAGTGGAAAGCATGAACGTTATCGTCACCGGCTCATCGTGGGGGAGACGGGCTGGAAGGGACCGGCAAAGACTGCAGCTCTTACAGGAAGATATAGAAATCCATCTGACAACAAATGTTTGTTAAGCACTACGCTGTGTCAGGCACACGAAAAATAGTACCTCCATGGTTAATGAGGCCTTTCAGAAGTATGTCTTCAATTAATTTGCCCGATTTCAGTGACGTGGGTAATGATTACCCTCTTCGTCACGGAGGGAACAGGAGATTTGAAGAGGTTAATTGAGCTGTAGACCTCCTAATTTCTAGTTCTCTGTCCTTCGTGGGTACTTTCTAGGTTTAGATTTTGGCTCCATGGCTTCTTGGCTGAGTGACTCCAGAGAACCCCACATTCTCACTTGTTAAAATGGAAACACGGAACATCTACCACATAAGGTTGCTGTAAGGATCAAATTGTCAAAATGCCAGACGTGGTGCCTGGCACATAGTAGGTCCTCAGCAAATGTTGGTGTCTCTCCCTTTCCTTAACTGATGTCCAGCTGTCCACCACAGATAGCAGCACCCAGTGGGGATAACACAGAGCGGTGTCCCAATGCGAAACGAGGTGACCAGCCAGCCAGGGCTCTGGGGTCAGGCATGGGCGTCCTCTTGGGCCGGCGGGGTGTTGTGTGAGGCCTGGGAGACGTAGGGACTTGGACCGAGCTTAGGGGAGGAACGAGATTTGCATGGAGAGACGGGCAAAAGTTGAGCCCGTAGAGAGAACAAAGGCAGAAAGCAGGTAGAGACGGGCTGTGTGTGTGAAGGACCCCAGTGGCTAACCAGTTTGCTAGGCGGTGGGCTAATGTTGAGGAGCGGAGGAAGGGCCAGTAGTAGCCGAGGCTCTTGTGTGAGGAACTTCCACGCTCAAGGGTTTCGACTTGATCCTACAAGGTAAGGGGGGGGTAAGTTAGGTTTTGTCAATTTGGAGCTCATCTGTTAAGATAAATTTGGTGCCAGTGTGTAGAATGGACTGTCAAGGAAGAGGTAGAAAAACAGAGAAATTTTATATTTTATACACACACACACACACACACACACAGTCTTTTTCATTACAATATATATATAATCTACTAATCCCATTTTCAATGGCTGGGACATTAATTTTACTCTTGTAATCGATTACAGAGGTTTAAAATTGCTGTGTTTTTTTGCTTTTGTGACATATTACGGTTGTATCTAGAATTCATTTGCTGTTAAATCAAGAATAAAACCCTCAATTACACTGTTGTTCCTCCGGTAAAGCGTAATCTACTTTCAGGCTCTCCCTTTGCCATAAACTCTCCAGGAATGAAACTCGATGAAAAGCAGACACTCACTGCATACGACAATAATTAAATCTCTCCTTGGCAAGTAAAAGAGCAGGACTGAAGGGACAGGTCATTTGGGAGAAAGAAAAGCAGACTTTAATAGGTCAGCACATCATCCTGAAGTTTGGTACCCGCGATCTATTTTGGGGTACAGGATTCTGATCTGTTTTTTTAAAATTTTTTTAATGTTTTATTTATTTCTGAGAGAGAGAGAGAGAGGGACAGAGTGAGCAGGGGAGGGTCAGAGAGAGAGGGAGACACAGAATCTGAAACAGGCTCCAGCACAGAGCCCGATGCGGGGCTCGAACCCACGAACCGTGAGATCATGACCTGAGCTGAAGTCGGACACTTAACCGACTGAGCCACCCAGGCACCCCAGGATTCTGATATGTATTTGAGACAAACCGAAATCCGGCAAGTACCCCAAATTATGGTATGAGTTTGTATTTTCAGAATGCAGGCTGGAAGGCCAAGATCAAGGTGTCAGCAACTTGCTTTCTCCCAGGGCCTCACTCCTTAGCTGGTAGGTGGCCGCTCTCTCTGTGTGTCCTCATCTGGCCTTTCTTCCTTCAGGTCTCTCCCTCCTTCAGCAAAAACACCAGCCCTATAGGATTAGGGTCCACCTTTATGACCTCATTTAACTCTAATTACCTCCTTAGAGACCCCATCTCCAAACACTGTCATGTTCTGTGTTATCGGGGGTCAGAACCGCAACGTATGAATGGGGGCTGTGGAGGAGGAGACACAATTCAGCCCCATAGCAGGCCTTAAACAGAGTTAGGGCTGTGACTCGGCTGTCCACCCAGGTGGAGATACAAACGAGAAACAGCAGGGAGCTGTTAGCGGTGCGCACGCGGGGCCGCGGCCCCAGCCCCGTGCGGGTTGGAGGGCACTCAGGAGCCTGACACCCAGCACTGGGCTCCCGCGAGTGTGAACAGCATTCCTCCGAATCCCGTTGCTTGCTTGGAGATATTTCTACGTGTCCCCGGTTTTTGGGAAGGGAGCTCCGTGTTCCCTGCGCCCTGCCTCCCTGTTGCCCGAAAAGCACATGATGGAAAACCCCGCCTGAGCTGAGGACAGAGTGAGGGCGAGCGGGCTCTCCGGGCTCCGAGCCGATTTAGGTTGTGGTTGGTGGCTGGAGTGATTGGGCCTCTCCTTGGTGATTGGTATGATCTGGAGGTTGGCGTCGTTAAGGAGAGGTTTTTGTGATGACTTCAGAAAATTACTGTAAATAAGATGGTATTTAGCTGTTTTTAATTTTATACAGCTCATTAGATCATGGTCAAATGAAAACCTTGACATTTGGGGCAGGAAGCATGTGGCAAGTGGGGGTGGGTGGACTTCAGTCAGGGCTGCTGCCCCCAGTGAAAGTCATTGAAGGGTCCTACAGAAGGGGGGCGCGCAGAAGGGGGTCTTTCGAAATCAATGCTAGTGCTTTCCTCTTCCCGACAAAGTTCTCTACTCCATAAACTCCGTGCTGCTGGTCGATACAGGCAGGAACGGAGGAGGCATTGGGGGATGGGAGGGTGGACTCTTTAGGACACGTGGGAGATAGACGTGCGGTGGCGGCAGTGTTCTGATTAGATCAGCCCAGTGGAACACGCTGTCCTCACTCTGTGGCCCTTGGCCCTGGATGTCAGATGTACATAAAGCCTTGACATGCCTACAGCCAGGCTGCACCGCTTGGGCAAAGCTCTAAGTGTTTCTCCGGATGGTTCAGGAAAAGGCAGAGAGTTTTTCTGGGTTGCTGTACCCTTGGCCCAAAAAAGCAGTCACCCAACACTGAGCTGCAAAAAAGTGTAGACCTCTTGGTACATAATCTCAAGAAGAGCTTTGAGTTGCATGCGTATCTGGGCGACAAAATCCCACTGGTGATCCGTCCTGCATTGGAAAAAGGGGTATTGGTACAGCAGCTAAGAGTTGGGCTTTAAGGTCAGAGGACCTAGATTTAGATCCAGGCTCTGACACATTCTTGCTGAGTGCCCTCGGGCAATGAGATACCCTCTCCGGGCGCTAGGATAGCACCTACCTCCTGGTAGTGTTGTGAGAGGCACTCACACCAGGGCTGTACAGTGACAGGCACATGGGACAAAGAAAGCTCCTGGTCATGATTCTGAACAAAGCCTCCTTAGGACACTTCACAGGGGTTGAGGGAGAGAGGAGACGGGGAGGGAGGAGGGCGAGCGCATCTGCGTATACTTACCTAATCATGGTATCCAGCTGGGGAAGGACAAACTCGCTCTTAGGAAACATCGCTGTAAACACTAGATGATATTAAAACTCTCTTCGCAGGGCTTAGGAGACACACCACACGTTTAGTTCCTCTCCAAGTAGAATATGTTGCATTTCCCTTTCTCTGACACTCTAGGGCCTTGAAAAATTCAGGAAACACCTTTACATGCCTTGGCTCAGACTCGCCTTCCTGTCCTCTTCGTCTTGATGACTGTCCCCGGCCTGGAGTAACTGGCCAGGCGGCCCCAGCCCCTCCGGGTGAGAACTGCTGTCGCCAGAAATCTCTCTGCCAAGCAGTTGCCTCGAAACTTCTGGGAGTTGTTTTTTTTTAATTTTTTTTAGTGTTTTATTTATTTCTGAGAGAGAGCATGAGCAGGGGAGGGTCAAAACTTCTGGGAGTTTAGGCCGTAGAGCAAGCCTCTGGGGATGTCTTACAAAGACACTTGCAGGTTTGAAAGAGATGGTCATGCACGAGCCTGGAGAAGCAGACCCTCAGGTAGGCCGTGAGGAGGCAACGAGAAAGCACAAAGCACGAGAGGAAGAAAGCAGCGGATGGTGGATGGGAGTGCGGGGGAGGGGAGAGAAAGAAAAGAACAACAGCACTTTCAAAGGCTGCTGCTAAGAAAGAGAAAACCAGTGAAGGGAGCCTTTGCATGTCAATATATATATAAAACACAAACCTTCGCAGCAACCAGGATAAATTTAACGTGCAGAAAAATACACACGCCGGGATGTTAAATGCAGCAGGACACAGGATTGTAAACATGGGATGATCACAGCAACGTGAAAACCAAATAAAACCCGACAATGAATCGACAGAAAAACATCCAGGGTGTTGGCAGTGATGGTGGTCTTTGGGAGGTCGGGGGTGGGGTTGAGGTGGGGGGGATAATTTTCTACTTCTTCTATGGCGTAAAGAATAGGTTTGTTTTAATGTCCCTTTTGCCCGAGGCTGCATGCATCACCCGCAGCCAGGCGACCGGCCGTCCTGAGAGCTGTGGAGGGCCTGTCCCTCTTTGTCATATGTCACTCGCCCTTTCTTGGTCCAGCCTCTATCTCTTCTCCTTGCCACGCTCAGTCCTATTCTGGAAGATGTGCTTTCCTCTTCGGATCTTCCTGCATTTCCCATTCTCCTCCTCCTTCGCCTTGTTTGGCTCCATTCTCGCGCATCCTCCCTGCCATTCCCTTGGTTCTGGATCCTTCCTCTAGTCCACCGTCTCTCCCCTGCCCTCAGGATAAAGTTCCAGCTCCTTCCGGCGCCGAGAGCCTCCTCGCTTGCCCTTCTGCGTGCTCCACCCCAGCAGGCTTCCAGCCTCGTCCTTAGGCTTTGGCAGCAACCTGTGACTATGTCTACCACAGCACTTAGCACATTTACCAGAAGTGTCTGTTTCTTACCCATCATGTCCCCCAAACTCGAAAGTCTCTAAGGGAAAAGACCATGTCTTAGTCATGGCTGCACCCCCCGTTCCAACTACAGTCCGTGGCACATGATTCGTTTCAATAAATGCTGACCCTCCTGCCAAAACTTAGCCACGGCTGCCCTCTGAACGCAGTCCAAACCCTTAACCTGACTTTCAGGAACCCCCAAAGGCTGACTTGAATCTACCTGTGCTGTTTTATTTCCCACCCCAAGACCCTCAGCACCGCCATGCTGAATATCCACTTTCTCCCAAGCGTACCTTGTCCATATTCTATCCACTCCTTTTCTCACTAAGCCCAGATCCCCCTCCCATCTCTCTTTAATTGCTAATTAAATCCTCTTTCTCTTTCAAGTCCCAGCTCCACCCCACTGCCTCTTGAAGCCCTCCCGCCACCACCACTGCACTCACTCAATGTCTGCCACAATCCTTTGCAGTTTCTAGAACTTCTCATGTGCGCCTCTCACTTCCCTAATTAGACTTATGTAAGCCCTGAGCCGTGGTCCGTAGGCACTTGAGTCCCCATGGGTGTCGTGTATTTAGGAACCTCTTGATGAGAGCAGTTGACTGGCTGCTGTGGGTCACTGGCTGGGGGGGAGGTCACTAGGCTGGGTGTGTCTGTTTTGGTTCCTGAGCTGTGGGTCCCTTTCTCACACAGTCTGCGCCTTGAGGGAGGGCCTTTGGACTTAGAAGGGAAAGGTTAGGTCCCTCCAGGCCTCCCTTTGCTGCCCTTCCCCAGAACCACCCAGCACTCCTGGGCTTGCTGAATCTGTAGGCAAACTCTTAATGTGCAGGGGGAAGCATTAAGAAGAAAATCAGGTTTGTTTTCCTTTTACTTGTCAGTTTCCAATAGCTCCCCTCTGAACGCTGTCCTGGCGTTCGAGAACTTACAGGTTTTGTATTCATATCTGTCTTTCATTGACCAGACACTATCCAAATCCGCCCAGCCCACACCTTTCCCTCACTTAGAAAGAACCGGGAAGATTTTCACACACTAAATAAATAAGTGAATTAATTCATCCAGTTGCGATTGCTGCATATGTGATCTCACGTGTTCTTTACCAGATGTCGGCATGTAGGAGTGGCTCTATGTCGTCCTGGTTTGCATCACAGGGGCTCTGGCTTGAGCCAACACCGAAGAATGTGAAGCACCTGGCAGGAGAACAGACTTCCTCAGCCCTGCAAGAACACAGGGCGACGTCACCGCCTCACCCCTTCTTGGCTTTTCTTCTCCCTCCCTCCAAGGGTGTGATGTCCACAGTGGCACTCTGGCCTTGAAGAAGGGACTTGCCCCTTGGAGGAGGGGCTGGCGGAGTGAATTGAGGGGGATCGGGCTTGCATGGCTCGGGGGACCGGGAAGCACTGGAGAGAATATGGGGATGAGACCCGTTGGGACTCTGAACAGCACGGAGGGCAGGGGGTTCTCAGTTCTGGTTCTCAAACCCGGGCCTGCAATTGTCCCCATTGTATGCAGATCAGGGCGGGCTCCTCACCCACCACCGCGTGGCCTTCAGGTGTTCAAAACTGGGGCATGGCCTCTGCTTAACTAGAAAGAGGCCTGGGCTGGTGACTCACTCTAACTCACCTGAGAATGTGGCCCTGGCCCAGATGGCCTGTCTCCCACATCCTGAGCCTTCTCCTCATGTCTGTTGAGAGAGCCTCAAAGCCAAGGGACTGAAGATAGCAAATTTGATTTTTTTAAGTTTATTTGTTTATTTTGAGAGAGACAGACACAGCCCGAGCAGGGGAGGGGCAGAGAGAGACAGAGACAGAGAATTCCAAGCAGGATCCACACTGTCAGTGCTGTCAGCACAGAGCCCGACGTGGGGCTTGAACTCACGAAACTGTGAGATCGTGACCTGAGCCGAAACCAAGAGTCAGACCCTTAACCAGCTGAACCACCCAGGCGCCCCAGAGCCAACTTGAGTTTTCAAAACGGGACAGTGGTGAGGGTGAGCCTCCTGGGGACACGGTCTTCCTCCCTCACTGGCTCCTCTCACCTCCAGCCGCCAACTTTTACTTTTTTGAAATGTCAAGGCTCTTTGTGACCTCCCGGGAGCAGCTTGTCTTCTGAGCTTCTGCATTTGGGACTGAGCATCAGCAAATCAAATGGACTAGAAGGACCAGCTACCTAGCCTCACCTCCCTGCCTGGATACAGGGTCCCTGTGCGTGTATATGAATGGGGAGTCCGTACTCAGTTATTCACCATTAAAACCGATACAAGCAGAAAGGCCGTCCCTGGGATTTCATTCATCAGAGATGCCTCATCTGATGACAGCACCGGCTGTCCGCTAACTCTCTCTCCCTAGTCCTCAAGATCTCCAGTGTTGTATTTGGGTTCCTAGAGAAAGGAAAAATATTTTCAGCTTAGAGGAAATCTACCTGGTATCCTTCCAGACTGCTTCAGCCTGTCTGCTTTTAATGGGAAAGAAGTCTTGATGAATCTCAGAGCCCTCTGTGTCGCCCAGATGCTCATGGAAAGACGGCCGCCATGATGGAGGTGTTTCACTCTGTCAAGTACCAACAGGATGAGGTGCAGGACAGAGATTACACGGATTGCCCAGCGAACAGGCTGACCATCAACGTGCCCTACGTGTCCCGGTGGATACCCTCAACTCAAGCTTATATTTTAAAAGAAAATAAACACCCCCAGACAACCTTCTCCTGTGCCTCTCCCCCTTCCCTGCCCTCTGATAACGGAACAAACCCTTTACCGAGTCGTTGGCTGCCTGGGAACAAAGGCCACACAGATCCTGACTCTACACCCGGTGGACTGGGCTCACCCTTGAGACTGGGTCAGCTGGAGATCTAGGTGTAGCTGGACCTCCCTTCACTTCTCAGTGAGGCCTGTCACCGGATCCAGCTTCATCCTGGCTCCCAAGCGGCTCTAGCTAGATGAAACTCGGTCTGAAGACGATTCGAGACTCTTGCTCAACAGCCTTGGGGAATCCTGCACTTTTCCACTGGGAAAAGGGAGCTGCAGAAACCTGCCTGCCCCTGGGGCTCTGACCAGCACCCAGCATCCTGCAGGGCTGCCTGGGCCCCTCCCAGCCCCGGTCTGACCCCACCTGAGCTGGCATCGGCTGGTTGGTCTGGTCTCACCCGGGATCGCTGTTTGCCTTGGCCTCTGTCAAGGAGGCAGGGAGCCCGAGGAGCCAGAGGGTTAAGCAACAGCTTCCCAAGGGCGCATTCCTGCCTGGCGTATCTGATTCCCGGGCCCCCATCATGCTGCCTCTGCATGCTGGTTCCCTGCGTTTGCTCGGATGCCCCATTCTAGAAGAAGGAGTTCAGGCAAGGGGCTCAGTCTGACTGCCGCGGCCCAGCGGTGGATCTTGCCTGGGTACGCGCCTTGCCAACGGAATTCTCAGAATATAGTAAGGCCCCTCGGAGCCGTTCTGGAGTTCTGTTAGCCCTTCCTCCAGGCCCAGTGTAATCAACATGGCCACGTGTTATTTACGATACCTCAACTAGGCAAGTGCTTGATATCAGGGTAGTTTTAAATGTCAGAGGGGCAGGGTCTGGCCGAATGAGTGAAGCTGAGCTCTCCAAGGAGCAGATAAGAGCCTTCTTGGTCACCAGAACGGCTTTGCCCAGGGTCACTCCCCATTTCTCAGATCCTGCCAACCCCGTAAGTGTTACAGGGTTGTATCTGACTATTTTTGCACATGGGTTAGAAATGTATGAAAGCAGAGTTTCTCGGCCCCTCTCTAGAGCAGAGCTAACAGCACAGGCTGCAGAAGCGGCCATTCTTCTATCCCCATGAACTAGGAGGTGGTAAGCTAAGGAAAGCCTGCTCCTATCCCCATTTTCACATGAGATTCTAGAAACTACCGGGGATGCCCATTTAGTAAACCTGTCTTCGCACAATTATGAACACCCACCCCCTTTTCCTCTCAAAAGTGCCAGCTGGACGATGGGTATAGTCACCCGACATACCAAGGGCATCGTGTTCATTCTAGCCCTGGTAAGGCTGAGGGAGCTGACAGTGAGAAAGAGAAGTGACTCGTCCAGGCTCACGCGGTGAGTCAGTGGCTGAACAATTTCAGAGAACCCAGGAGCTTTGACTAACATGCCACTCACCCCTGACCCCGCCCTGGTAAGGGAGTAGAAGGGACAGAAACTGGTTGAAAAGACACACCAGCGGTGAGATGGGAATGCAGCGGTGGGGAGACTAACCACAGAAAACAACTGGAAGGCAACAGGAATCCCTCAACACATGTTGATTGAGAGGAGATTGCCCACGGCCCCTGCACGTGAACCGGGCTTAGAAGACTCCCAGGCGGTGGGCGCAAGATAATATTGTGCAATGAGCCGACCTATAGACGTGAGAGCCCAGTAGCCGCTGGCTGATGGGTGACTTGATGAGTTACAAGTGACCGCAGGGAGAAGGGGAGCATGAAGGAGTCATTGCAATCTGGGAAGACTGCAGGGAGGAAGCAGCACACTCCCCACTGCTGGCAGGAGGCAGGGTATGCTCCAAAGGACCCCCGGGGCTACCAGCAACCCTACCCCGGGGCCACTTTGCGAGGTGAGTGTTGAGCTGGCCTCTGGAAGAAGAAGTGTGACCGGAAGCAAGAGACACTAGGACTGCCTGGCTGGAGCCCAGCATGAATGAGGGATGTGTGGGGACAGTGGGCAGACAGGCCTGCCTGGGGCAGAAGCGCTGGTGTGGGGGGGCGGGGGGGGATCAACAGAGATGGACGAAAAGAAACAAAGAATGTCTGCCCAGCATCCTCATTTTTTTGGTTTTCTGGGAAAATGGTGAAACTCTTTCTTGCAGGCAGCGATTATAGAGGGTACGGGTGGGAGCGAAACCACAGGGATTTTTTTTTTCAGGACTGAAAAAATGTTTTCCCCAAACTAAACAAAGTTAGATTGAGAAATTCTACACGGTACCTCAGGGACCTGGTAGCTCATTGTTACCCGGAGGCCCGCCTTCCCACAGGCGCCTGCTGCAGGCTCTAATGGCCGTCTGGGGAGGAGAAGTGGACAGTTCAACTTTTCAGGATCCAAACAGTTATGGTGCTCTTTTGGCCAAATCGTTTTTACCCCCTCCTGTAATGGCACTTGAGTCATCGGCGGTAACACCTTTGGTGGGCCTCAGTGGCACAGGTGAGTGTGCGTCCCGCCCCCCCCTTACCTGCCCTGCAACCAGACTCCTCCTCGAAGACACCTGGGAGCCTGTGACTTCGGTGTGGTCCTCTGCATTCAGTGCCCTCAGGGGCTGGTGGCTGCTGTGTTACCTAAAAGGTGATTTCCCTCTAGATGGGGATTAGCTTCATTAAAGAAACGAAGGCATCCCCTAATTACAAGCCTAAACTCTGCCTCAAAGGGGCCTGGGGAAGGAGGGGTGCTGGCCCTGGGTGGCCTTGCCTCCAGTGTGTCCGTGATTTGATTCACCGAAACCATTCATTTTTAGAACTGCCTTTTTATTTATTTATTTTCAACAAAGAGGTAGGACCCTTCAACCTTCTTTAGCAAATTGCAGTGATTTTTTTTTTTAAGTTTATTTATTTTGAGAGAGAGAGAGCAGCATGAGCAAGGGAGGGGCAGAGAGAGAGGGAGAGAGAGAGAATCCCGAGCAGGCTCAGCACTGTCAGCACACGGACCCCCATGCAGGGTTCGAGCTCACAAACCGTGAGATTATGATCTGAGCGGAAACCAAGAGTTGGACGCTTAGCCAACGGAGCCACCCTGGTGCCACAAGTTATGGTGAGTTTTGAGTGAATGAAAAAGTGAGTAACCCCCCCACCTTCCTCCCCCCATCAGAAACAATGTCTCTGATGATGGGAAATACCCCTCCCTCTCCCCCTTAGAGGGGAAAAAAACCCTTGCAACTGCTCAATGGCACATTGCGGAGTCGTATTTTTATTTACATGAAATTCTTGTTCACAGTCATCTGATTTTTGTTAACTACTAGATCTAAATCTCAGGTCTTGTGCTCGCACACCCCTTTAATTAGCATGATATCTTAAATTGTTTTTCAATTGAGGTGGCAGCGCTTCTGTTTCTTATCTGGGAAGCTGGCGGCCCAGAGGCCACCTGTGGGGGACCCATGGGTGGGGGTGAGTTCTCTGCCAGCTCTCCCCTCTCCTTTCTCTCCCCAGTCCCTGCTGAGGGCTGAGCAGTGAAGCCTTGAAGCCTCGGGTAGAAATCTGGGCCCTGGATGAGCCTGGGTTGCTGGTGAGGCCTCAGCTTTGGCCCAAGAGAGGAGAGGGACAGGGATGGTTTTGGGGGGTTTCCTCTCCTGCTCTGGGGCTTCTCTGTTGCCTTAAGGGGTGGGAGAACCCAGATCCTGCTTCTTCTAGAGGGTGGAGTTGGGATGCCCCATCCTCAGTGGGTGGGCTTCTCTGTCTCACACAAGGGCCAGGCACTGACCTGCAGTGTGTGGGAAGGAGGCACCCCATGCCTCCCGAGCTGCTCAGGCTTGGACCCTGGACCTCTGCTTTCACTGGTGCCAATGTCCACGCCAGTGACCCAGCAGCTATCTGTCTCCGGGTAGATGAGAGCTGAATCCCAGCACCAACGTCACTTTTTTCCAAGCAGCCCAGATGAGCCACTTAGAAAGACATCTTCAGCTCAGTCCCAGCCCCTGAAATATCAATGGAGGGCCGGGAAGAAGATCCCACAGGAGGCTTCCCCCTACACTGCCCCAGCGAGCCAGATGGGTTCATGCCACAGGGCAGAGTGCCTCGCACCTTCTCAAAGACGGGGCCATGTCCATATACAGGCATACAGTGGTTCACCTTCATGGAGCCAGATGATTTATTTCAAATTCCATTTTGCGCTTTGTTAGCTTTTCCTGAACAGTGTCCAGAAGGCTCTGTGAAAGCAAATCACCGTGGCTCAGCCTCGTGCACTGACCCAAAGGTCCTGTGGGTAAGAACTGCAAAGGGACATAACAATGATGTTCTCCTCAAGGCCC
>NW_027551578.1:5340306-5375675 GCF_008692635.1 Crocuta crocuta | reverse complement strand
GGGGAACGGGGTGGGGTGGCTCAGCTCAGTCCCCAAGGTGTAGCACGCACCTGCCTCCAGTGAGAAGCCCGACAGGCCCTTCTCAATTTTCTCTCCTCTTCCAAACCTACACGTAGCTTCTACTTTGATTCTAGGTCACTGTCACCATCTCCGCACAGTGGTCAATGGGAGTGGGTTGGGTAAAGGTAGCAAGAGCCTCCAGAAAGTGGCGTAAAGAGGAATTCTTCCGCAAATGGTGTAGGAAGCGTTCGGAAATGGTTGGCCATATGGAGAAAGAAGTTAACCCGAAGCTGATTTTTACTTTACTCTTTGCTCCCCATACATTTCTTGTGGGTAAAAACTCAAAGACGACATTTGAAATCGTAAGATTTAAAAATTACGGGAGCATTTGTTGATCATGTCTGTACGGCAAGTCCTTTCTAGCAAGGAAGCCACAGACGTAAAAACCATAAAGTGCATCCCATCAGAAAGTATCTACTTGTGTATGACAAAGGCACCTTTAAAAACGGACAAGATTTGCAACACCTACGAGAAACACCGGGCTCCTTTCCTTAAATGACAAAGAACTAGTACAAATCAGTAAACAAAACGCAGAATCACCCAATTAAGAAAATGGGCAAAGAGTATAGATTGAGCAGTTTATAAGAAAAGTAAAACAAATGTCCAATGAGCACTTTCACTTGAAATTGAAAACACACATCCAGGTGGTACCTGGATGCCGCTTTTCTCCTAACCGGCAAAGTGGGTAAAATTTGTACTAGTGACTGCCTGTGGGGATATGCAGAGAAACAGGTATTTACAAACACTGTTATGAGGACCATCAACTGGTGGTCCTTTGCCAATATTAGGATTCTTCTAAGAGCAATTTAGCCACGTCAATCATAATTTTAAATGTACATACCTTTTGATCCAGGAATTCCATTGCCTGAGTCTAGCTCACAACTATAGTGGCAAAATCCTACCATGACACATGACATTGTTTAGAATGGCAAAAAACGTGGGATCCACTGAGACCGGTTAGAACACAGAACTCTCTAGGGTACTTGGGTGGCTCAGTTGGTTGAGCATTCCACTCTTGATTTTGGCTCACGTCATGATCTCCTGTTCGTGGCATTGAGCCCTGAGCCAGGCTCTGTGCTCAGCGTGAAGCCTGCTTGGGATTCTCTCTCTTTCTGCCTTTCCCCCTGCTCATGCTCTCTCTAAAATAAAATAAAATAAAATAAGAAAATAGAACCCAGTGAAGAAGTTTCTAGAAAAAGGCTCAAAGTTGATTGGTGGATCTTGATACAGGGGATCATTGACTTTTGTTTTTTTAGTAAGTAGAGAAGGAAAGCCAAGCTCTGGACAAGGTATTAGCAATATCTGCAATGTTCCCCCACCCCCATTTTTTTTTACTGTTTTTTATGTTTTTAATGTATTTTATTTTTGAGAGAGACAGATAGAGGGTGAGTGGGGGAGGGGCAGAGGGGAGGGAGACAGAATTCCAAGCAGGTTCTGCACTCAATATCTGACTAAGGCTTTAAATGGTGTGCCTCATTAGCAAAACCTTTGGAGCACATTCCCCAACATATTTGTTGATTTATTTATAAATATTTATGAGTTTATACAAACAGGTTCAAAAATAGCATGAAATCAGGGGATTAAAACACAGAAAATCTAAGCTCTAATATTTTTCCTGCCCTCCCCTCTCCCGCATTGTTTTAGGGACCCCATTAGCTCTGTGTACTTGTTCCACATTAGAGAGAAGTGGAGTGTATCCCTGTGGCGATTTGAAAATGTGTATACGGGGGCGCCCAGGTGGCTCAGTGCGTTAAGCGTCTGACTTTGGCTCAGGTCATGATCTCGTGGTCCATGGGTCCGAGGCCCATGTAGGCTCTGTGCTGACAGCTCAGAGCCTGGAGCCTGCTTCGGATTCTGTGTCTCCCTTGCTCTCTGGCCCTCCCCCGCTCATGCTCTGTCCCTCTCTCTCTCAAAAATAAAGAAACGTTAAAAAAATATTTAATGTGTGTACAAATTCTTTGACACTCCTTCCCCTGGAACGTGAGGTCTATGCCTCACCCCCTTCAAACCAGGCATGTTTTTCTGATCATCGTTCTGACCAACATGTTTTGGCAGAAATGACGATATGTGATTCTGACTCCACGATATGAAAGGTGATGCTGCTTCTGCTTTGTTGCCAGAACAGTTGTTCTTGAAGCCTTTGGCCCCTAAGTGAGCAGTCCAGCTGCCCCGAGATGTCTGTGCTATACGGAAGCCCAAGCTAGCACGGGAGGGAGGGCAGCCCCGCCAGCCCCTGGTGGCCCTGGCCTTTGTCTGGCTGTGACTGCAAAGCATTCTGAGGCCGACCACACGGCCGAGCCCTTCTCACCTTCCCGACCCTCAGAAACCATGTGAGGGAGATAAGAAAATGCTGGCGCTGCCTTAAACCTCTGCAGTTTGGAGTGATAGCTCCGCAGCAATAGGTAACCGGAACAATTGTGATCCTAACTTTTCACATGTGGTTGTACGTATGTGAGTGCTGTGTGTGCACGCGCCCTCTATAAAATTGTAGAAATCCAGTCATGCACGCACACGCTGCATTCTGCAGAATTGTGAGGGGGTGGAGAAGAAACTGCTGGGAGTGGTCATTTTTGGGGTGCTAGGCTGGGCCGCAAGGAGGCCATCTTTGCCAGAGACCCATGCTTGATCATCGTTTGCAGGCTGTACCCTATTTTCCCCCTTGGAATCTTTCAAAAATATAATGTGGCTTTGGAGGAGACATATTCACTTCTTGAGCATCTGTGCACATGAGGATTCTGCAGGTACCAACTCTGGCTGGACAATAGCTACGTGCCTAACACCATCTGAAACTGACCCTAGTCACTGATCGTGAAGCCTCTGAGGTCAGACCATGTCAGTCCACATCCTGGCTCCCCCGTTTCCTGTCCTCTCCGAACCTCAGTTTCCTCTTTTGTAAAGTGCAAATAATCCTAGTACCTACCTCTCTTCATGATCTATTGCCGCATAACAAATTACCCCTGAACGTGCGGTTTGCGACAATAATCGTTTATTACTCACAATTCCTGTGGGTTATGAATCCAGGCACGACTTAGCTGGGAGCTCCTGGCTCCAGGTATCTCATGAGATGGCAGTCCATCTATCACCCAGGGCTGTGTCCCATCTGAGGGTCTGCTGAGGTGAGGCCCCTCTTCCATGTCAGTGCATGAGGTTGTTGGCCCGATGCTATTTCTTACAGGCTGTTGGGTTGAGGGTTTCAGCTCCTCACTGGCTACCGGCCAGGGGGCCTCCCTCAAGTTCTCGGCCACAGAGGCCTTCCTACAGGGCAGCTCCTGGCATAGCAGCTGCAGCGCCCGAGATAGAAGCCAATCTTTTTATAACCTAATCTTTCAAGTGACATCCCATTACTGCTACTGCACTGTCCTTTAGAATGGAGCATATAAATCCAGCCCACACTCAAGGGGAGAGGGCTATATAAGGAAGAGAATGTCAGGAAGGAGGTGATGATCATCAGGGGACATCACAGCACCTATGGGGTGGTCGCGAGGATTAAATGAATTCATGTCTGAAGCACACACCCGTGTGTTTGAGACAGCATTTGCTCAGCAAACGGGAGTTTTAATCCATGTTAGAGATTCCTGTCTTTGTTTAACATTAAATGCCCAAGTGCCCTTTCTGCCACAAATTTACAGTGAGGTTTCAGTGAAGCCCTTTCGCCAAGAATGTACAAACTCAGACTTGTTGATGGTTTCCTGGAACTCCAGGAGCTAGAACTCTCTTAGAAGCTGCTCCTCCACCCCCACCCCATCCCCCAGGATCTGATATGGGCTGACCCTCTCGTAACTTCGGGCCCCTCACTAAAGTGCATCATGTATTCAACCTTTGTAGAGGTATTTAGCATCTACAAGGAGACAGAAACTCAGAAAGGAACCGGGCACACCAAGCAGACATAGCTACTGCCTTCGCACAGCATATAGGTTACTGAGAGGATCTGGATAGAGAAACGGCAGCTTCAGCCGGTCTTGGGAACTCTTAGCCCTGCTAATGGGGGAGGTGTGCGCCTGCACGAGTGCTGGGGGTAAATGGGAGGGTTTTTTAAATTAGTTTTTACATTTAATTTTGGATGTATTTAATTATTTTTAATTAAAACACATTTACTCCGGGGCGCCTGGGTGGCTTAGTCGGTTAAGCATCCGACTTTCGCTTAAGTCATGATCTCGCGGTTCGTGG
The DNA here is from genome assembly GCF_008692635.1 of Crocuta crocuta. NCBI lineage: Eukaryota > Metazoa > Chordata > Mammalia > Carnivora > Hyaenidae > Crocuta > Crocuta crocuta. Next base: position 5,371,448 of record NW_027551578.1, on the reverse strand, counting down.
GTTCGAGCCCCGCGTCGGGCTCTGTGCTGACTGCCAGCTCAGAGCCTGGAGCCTGTTTCAGATTCTGTGTCTCCCTTTCTCTCTGACCCTCCCTTGCTCACGCTGTCTCTCTCTTTCTCTCTCTCTCTCTCTCTCTCCTAGAAATAAATAAAAATATTAAAAAAACACATTTACTCTTCTATATTTATGACATTTACTGATGCCGGGTGTGCCCTCGCTCAGGGCAGAGGCAGAGTAGTAAACTTCTTGCCAACCTTCTGGGCTTGGCTTCATGAGAAGACACTATGGTTCCCTGGGAAACTCAGGCCCCGTTGAGGGGCGACAAAATTAGGACTTCCACGAGTATGTTCATCCTACAGGGCATTTAACCACTCTTTGTAGGAGTATCTATGCAGTCTCGAAAGTACGTCTTCATGTAGTTAGCCACTACTTTATGAAAAAATAAGCAATTGCTACACTTTTTTTATTTTATTTATTTATTTTGAGAGACTGAGGGAGGGGCAATGAGAGAGGAAGAGAATTCTTGGGAGAGAATCCCAAGCAGGGCTCGAACTCACGAACCGCGAGATCATGACATGAGCCGAAATCAGCTGAGCCACCCAGGTGCCCCAGCAATTGCTACTCTTGAGTACTCACTATGGGCCTATAAGTTACAGACAAAACAAAGAAGCAGGAACCCACGAGCAGTTTATTATGTTTTTATAGAGACCAGAGGCACCTGCAGAGGAAAGGCCCAACATGAGCCGAGGTTCGTCTTCTGCCAAGTTCCAGATGTGTCTGGGCACACCAATTGATCTGTGAAAAGGGTGAAAGGGCAAGTATCATTCTGGATGACTCTAGCTGTAATTAACAGAACACCTGACAAAGTGGCTGAAACAAAACGATGCCTATTATGTTGCATAACAAGAAGTTTGGGGGCGAACTAGTTCAAGGATTAGTTCGTTTAGAAGCTGATACCGAGGACCCAGATTTTCCCATCTTTCTGCTTCTCCATCCCCAGCATTGTTGGCTTCTGTCTTCAGGCTTGCCTCTTCATGCCTTCAAGATGGCTGCCCCAGCTACTGACGTCATGAGCCTTTCGCAACTGTGTTGGGAGGCAAACAAATTAGCCACTGGCCTCTATTAGAAGCCATGTGGTGGCTCTCAGAAGCTGCACGACAGGCCATATTTGATATGCCTGATCTTTGTAGAAGAGAGGTTCCATAGGTGAAAGAATGGGAATGAAGCAATGTATTATCTTATCTACCTTGTAGTACAGAAATTAAGTTTATGTGCTCACTTTAAGAAAAATGGACCTGTGGATACTTTGGGGATCCCCCTACTTCTAAATTTCAAAGAGTTTGTTCTCTCAGTTCATGGTCCTCCAACAAATGTCCTTTCAAGAACATGAATCGGGCTCTAAGAAGACCATCATCATGGGCTTGATTCAATCATGGGGATAATAGCAAGAATCTGAAAACATTCAACAAGCAGAGAAAAGGGGCAGAAGAATATAACTACAAAGTGCAAATGTTCTCAAAACATTTTAGGCCTTTTCTTCTTACTCATGATTCCCCTTTCTGTGTGGCCAACAACAACAACAACAACAACAAAAGAAAGAAAGAAAGAAAAGAAAAGAAAGAAAAAGAAAATTACTTACATGAGGCATGTCTTCTAGAGTGAGCTGACTCAGAGTCTTGATGAGATGAGATGAGAGCTAATTCACAATTACATATACAGGGAACAAGCCTTGCTATGAAGGTAGCCCCTTATCTTACCTAAACCCTATGGTATTAAAAGTTATTCATTCAATCAGCAAGTATTTTTTAGCACCTAATCTATGACACACGTTGTTTTAGGCTCAAGTTTTGCCATGGAATCCCAAGTTTCCCCTTCTGATATTTATACTCAATAAACACTTATCAAGAACCCTACTGGACTGCAGAACTATAACCTAAAATCAGCCATACCTTTTTGGAAAATATTAACAAAACCTCAGTTGGCAAGATCAAGAACTCAGAAAATCGGGAGTTTAAAGTACAAAAAATAAAAATGGTTTTGTGTGTTGAGTAGTCACACACCCATAAATATGCATCCGTAAATCAAAAATTCTGGAAGACAACAACTTCAAAACAGGCTCTGTCTACATTAAAGATCTGCCCTCCTTAATCTGTATCAGGCGTTCAGTATCTATCTGCAGTATCATGATTTCCTAGGGCATATTCTTCAACAAATGTCATGTTACGTAAACCCTGTGTTATTTTATGTTTATAAAGTAGTCCTTAGTGCCTTGAAAGGTAGTATCTTCTTGCATTCACATCCTCCCTTGTTTTATTTGTGCAAATCTCAGCAAAATCTTGTGTAACTGTAGCAGTCTGCTTCACCATGTAACAAGCAACCCCCAAACCTCAGTAATTTATATCCGTAATTTATTTCTACTTCATGATACATGTAGATTATGGGTCTGTTGTGGCACTACCCATGTTTCTTCTGATTCCAAGATGCAGTGGAAGCAGCAGTGCTTATCTGGAACATGCTATCCTCTTAGAAGGGGGCAGAAGAGCAAGAGACCAAGCTGAATCACAGAATCACATTTAAAGCTTTGGCTCATACAGCATATATCATGTGTACTCACATGTTATTCAAAGTAAATCACATGATCAAGCTGGACAACGACGTGGGGAGGCATTCTCGACCTATAAGAAGGTCTGACGTGGGTAGGGATGTATAATCCTTTTAAAGGAGAAGGAATAGGGGTACCTGGATGGCTCAGTTGGTAGAACACATGACTCATGATTTTGGGGTTGTGAGTTCAAGCCCCACACTGAGTGTAGAGCTTTCTTAAAAATATTTTTAAAACCTTTGAAAAAGGATAAAGGAGCAGGAACAAATAATTGTGAACAATACTCTAATCCACCGCAGTAATCACTTGGCTATGCCTCCAAATACCGAGGAACTTAAAAGCACATTTTTTCTTGGCCTTCCTTTCCATCCATTCACTGAAGGGTAGAACGGAGACGCCTCTCCAAACCTGGGACACATAGACCAGGAGAAAGGAAAGTCATCATATTAAGGGGATTGAACTAATCCCATCATTTGATAAGGGGTCATATATTTTTTACCTGTACTAAACAAATATAAAATCACAGTGTCACAACACCGGATTTGTCAAGGGATTGCTATAGTTTATGCAGCATTATTCTGGCAACTTCACCAGTTTGCTTTTAGTCTCTTGGGATTCAACACTGAAAAGAAAGGAAAAGAAATGGCTGGTACTCATGCTAATGCTTGTGTAACGCTTCCGAATTTGCTTAGGCTGCTGTGAGAGGTAGTTGCAGAAATGATGAACTCGACTAACACAGACATGCTCTACTTGGAGAATCTGAATTAGAATCAGGAGGGGCAGGATAATATTTGCCCTTCTATGAGGAGTACAATTATAGTGTTACATGTGATTAATCATCAGAGAGACCTAAATCATTGATGTCAATTTATGCCATTGGGACAACAGGAAAAACTAGGACCTCCTGCCTGCCTGCCTTTTAATATTTTTTACCACCTGCTCCATGCCCGACACCGTGAGATATTTCACATTTACATATATACACACCTATTATTTTTACATATCACTGATTTTTTTCACTGTAACCAGGATTTACTTATAGTCATAAAAGATAGCTTACCTTCGATTTCTTGCCATAAGCTCTTTCCCTTTATATGACTTCATACTTTCTACAGTTGGCTTAAAGGACACATTTTATGATGAGAAAGCTAAAATGAAGTCTTTCTAAACACTTGCCAAAAATGCAATTAACTAACAAGACGACTACTTCACTCCTCAATCTGAGACCTATTGAGATGATGGATGGACGGACGGATGATAGATAGATGGATTGACCGATCAATAGAGAGAGGATAGACAGATGAATAGTTCCCCACACCCTCACTCTTGGTGTAAGAAGAGGAAGGGAATTAATCAAGGCAAAGTAGTGGTTTCTCATTGTCAGACTACCCGCTTCAAATTGGAGAGACTCGTCAAGCAATCTAGAAAAAAACAAGAGCTTTTCAACTTTGCCATTCCAATGACCACTTTGAATATTATCCCTTCTTAAAGAACACGAAGCTTATTTCAACATTTTGTGATAATGGCTAGCATATTACGAAAATGACCAGTCTTGAGTATGTTGTTATGGCCGCCCTTGCAAGCCAATACAGTAGATATTTTTAAAATTCAACTTTGGTTCAGTTTGTCTGGAAAACAAAACAAAACACAACAACAATATGACTGATACTTGTAATTGCACGGGGAGGTCGCCTAGTATAGTAGTTCTATGCTTGCCCTGGCCCGGGCCTGGGTTCAGCCTCTCACTCCATCACTTAATTAGAGGTGTGGCCTTGGACAAATGACTTAATCTCTTTGTGCCTTGGATTACATAAATATACACAGGGGTAATGGTACTTATCTCACAAAGTCGTTATGAGAATTAAATGAATTAGCACTTTAAAGCACTTCAAACAGCACTTCACACATTGTGACCGAAACATCAATACTAAATAAAGAGATGGGAAAGGATGATGGAATCCAGTGTATGGAATCCTTCTAAATGCTAACACATGAACAAAATTCTAACTCCGGAGTACTCTGCTTCATGGAGGGGATAACCTGTTCGCGGCATTCAGAGTTTTTAACCTGTGTGTTGCGTCTGGACTTAAGTTAGGACAAGTGTCTACAATCAATGAATGTGGCTCGGATAATGACAATGGTAACCTCCCATGCACCTCGACAGCAGTGATCGTGAGCCATTTCTGGTGAGGATTCTAACATTTGCCAGAGATTTGACTATTGCTGGCTTTCCCCCCAACATTGGTTGTGATGATAATATGAAGGAGAAAGTCCAACACGTGTGCTGAAAATGTTCGCAGGTGCTGTTTGCACATGACTTGCGGCAGAACCGGGGTAAACACTCCTTGATTTCTACTGGTAAAACTTTAACACAAGATAAACTTGCTGACTGCAAAGTGTACCACATGACTGTTCCGTGCGTGATAGCTAATATAAACAGTGTCGGGGGAGCAGAGGCCTCCCAGGGTCCAGGGACCACTGTGTGGACCTTTCTGGAAGGCCAGTCTGGCCACAATCTGCTCTGCGTTCCTCAGTCTCCCACGTTGCTTCTGGAAGACCACTTGTGGGAGACAGGTGGAAGACATGGGACAGAGTTGTAAATCAGAAGTATCACACAGGGAATGTGGATGGTGTCTGTTGACTCACTGCCCCCAACCCACTGACTTCCAATACCCAGGATGGTTTCTGCCAGGAAGTCTCGAGGATTTGCCGATTACCTATGTTACGTTTGCAACTAATAAGAGTCTTAAACAGAAATGGCCAGTCATATACAACAATGCATCTTATAAAGCATTTGGGGAAAGAGGGAAACAGCTTCAAAAGGAGATAGCACCTGAGATAGATCTCTGAGGATATTATTTCTCTGTGATCAAACAGTGCCTCTGATATACCAGGAGTGTTTTTATGAGTGTAAAAATCACTGAAGGAGACTTGAAGTAGTTTCCTCTCATGTCAGTTGAATCCACAGAGCCATTAACATTTTCAGAACTTCAAGGCACTGAATAAATAGATTATCTGGATAGGTCATCTGAATAAAGCTGAATAACTCATAACCAACCTCATAGAACTACTAGGAGTGGGTAGATCCACAATACTTTATATATTTTTTATTTACATAGAACATTGTATAACCTTACTTATCCAGAAAATAGCTTAGGATCAAGGAATTTTTTTTAATGTTTATTTATTTTTCAGAGGGTGGAGGAGGGAGGGAGGGGCAGAGAGAGAGAGGGAGACACAGAATCCGAAGCAGGTTCCAGGCTCTGAGCTGTCAGCACAGAGCGCCACGCGGAGCCTGAACCCACGAACCGTGAGATCATAACCTCAGCCGAGGTCGGATGCTCAACCGAGTGAGCCACCCAGGTGCCCTTAGGATCAAGGAAGTTTTAAAAATTAAATCAAAACTTGAGAAATACATTTCTTACACATACACTTCTCTCATAGGAGGAAGAGCCCACAGGCCCTGACTCAGGAAACGGTTCATGTTTAGTGTACTGCCTTCACTGGTGTGATATTTTTCACTTTCATCCCTACAGTACTTGGAAACACAAAATTAGGAGTAGCGAGACCTTGCTATAGACTTACACGCTGACGAGGAGTAACTGCTGACATCCCACAGAAGGGGGAAATAGAAAAACGTGGAGAGCAGACTCGACTCTTCTAAAAGGCACAGTGATCTAGGTCCCCTCAGTGTGCAGGCTAATGTCCTATCTATCTCAATTGCCTCAGCACATACTTTTGTCATACAATAGCATTAGAAGTGATTCTCCCTGGGATGACCTGGAGACCAAGAAAAGAAAAGGAAAAAAAAAAAAAAGGTGTTAAATAGAAGTTTCCCAGATTCACGGAAAGCAGTAGAGACTGAATTACATTTTTAGAAAGCTTTCCACCGAAAACATCTTTTCTTTTCCTTCCTTCTTTCCTTTTAAAATTATTTTTTAATTTTATTTCATTTTATTATTTTAGCTAGTTATTTTCTGGTTCTTTGAAACACAAGCCTTCAATTATCTAGAACCCAGCTTTCCAGAACGGCTACTCCCCCAAAGAGGGCTGGGATTTTATGGTGGTTGTACGGCGTACCACGTGCTATGTAACCAGCTGTGTTTATTACATGTTATGTGATCAGTATTAGTTCATATCCTTTATGGGTCACCTCGCAGTTTTCCCGTTTTTCCCGAAGCTCGATGAAAGATCTTGTTTCTTGCAGGAAGAAGAAATGGAGGGGGGCAGGGAATGCATGGAGGCGACCGTAAGGAGAGGGGATGTCAGAAGGAACATCACGCTGTCGGCGCAGGTGGCCGGCAAACTGAGGTTTCCTTAAGAGAACGAACAGAATTTCGCTGTCCCGTTTATTTTTACTTGAGCCCAACTCACAGGCAGACCTCGGAAACAGCTCACGGTCGCCAAAGGCCCTTTCAGATGACGAAGAGCTGAAAGAAAAAATCTAAGTTACCTCCCCATACGATATGCGTATCTTGCCAAGGAAACAAAGTGCAAGCACCGCCACTCGGAAAGCAAGCCTTGTAGGTTACAACCTGCCTTTCCGCCCACGCACCATGCCAGTGCGCACGCGCATCTAGTGTGGGCAACACTGCTACGTAGGGAAGGTGTAGTAATTCTAATCGCTACCTTCCTAACAGCCAGGCACTGGGTCAAAGGGCAACACTAATTATCCCTTGACCCTGTGAGGAAACTTAAGTTTCCTGAAAGACACAGAGCTTGCACACAACTGAGATGGGATTGGAAACGAGGGTGCTTATTAACCCCTAGGCCATACTGTCTCCTGTTGAGGTTTAAACGTTTATCCCTGTGAAGGACCCTTGTTTTTCCCCAGGAACAGGGAACGGTGGAGGAAAAATAGCCCCTTTGGCTATAAAGACTCGCAACAGTGCTGGGCCCTTCTCCACACAGAATAGGATTGCGGGGTGCACTGGTGTTTCTTCATTAATTGGCACACGGCCTCTGGTTGACTTACATGAAACCCCAACATCAGGGGTTGGGAAAGGCTGTGGCCCCTGTAAGAAGAAGGCACGTCTGATGGGGGGGCGGGGGCGGGGGACGGGTTCTGCAGCAGAGAACCGCCTTCTTCATGCTTTCTTCTTCACCGGGAGGCTCTCTGGAAACTCATTTTAAGGGGACGTACATGAATATCCCATAACCTTAAAAATTAACATTCTGGTATGAAAAGCAATATGGGATCATTGTAGAAAAATCTTAAAAAACTTTTTAAAGTTACTTAAAATACTTTAAAGAGTCAGAAATAATCCCGTGCAACCTTAAATCCTGCCACCTAGAGATAATTAGTTAACATGTTGGTGTGTTTTTCAATATTTTTCTTTTTATATACACGGACATATATACATACTTAAAATCATGGTTACATGGAATATATGATCACGTATCTGGCTTTTTTGTTTGAATGCTACAGATTGGGCATTTTCGTTTATGAACAACTATCTTTGAAAATAGGATTTTAATTTACACAGCGTTTTATCATACGGATGGACTATAATTTATTTTATTTTTGTACACTGAACTTGTCTTTAACTTTTCCTATATTATAGATAATGCTTCAATAAACATACATATTCAAAATCATTCTACACACTTCTGATATTTTCTTAGGACAATATCTAGAGGCAGAATCAGGGGCACCTGGGTGGCTCAGTCCATTAAGCGTCCGACTTCGGCTCAGGTCATGACTTCGGTTCAGGTCATGATCTCATGGTTCATGGGTTCGAGCCCCAGAGCCTGTTTCGGATTCTGTGTCTCCCTCCCTCTCTCTCTGACCCTCCCCTGTTCAACTGTCTCTCTCTCTCAGAAATAAATAAAACATTAAAAAAAAAAAAGTAGAGGCAGAATTAACAGGGCAAGAGATATAAACATGTTTAACAGCTCCTGTTAAATGTTTCTTAAATTTTTCAGTATTTTTCTTAAAACATGTAAGGACTAAGATCTAAAGAAAGTTATGGAGAGAAACGACAGGTTTGGGGGTTTTTTCCTTTTCCTTTTTCCTATTGCTCCATTTCCTTTGGCCTGGGCCAGTCTAAGTATTTGTCATCTTTAGAGTCTAGAATTCATCCTGCTTTTCATGTTTTTCCCCTGTGTCTCAGAAGCACTTAGCCTAGAGATTCATCTTTTATCAATGGTCTGTGTTGCCTTGCCCACATTTGGGGCCTCTGACCCCCAGTTCTGATGGACCCTGCGTAGAACCAGGAATTTCTCCGTAGGGAGTTGATTTCAAGGTTAGAACACACAGTGAAATCAAAGGCTTTTTGTCTTTAAAAGAGCAAATAAAATATACAAGAAATGTTTATTCCGTCGAATTCAAAGTCCTCTGTTCATAGAGTCTTGACTCTGTATTTCCACATGCTATTTCCAGAATTTTAGCTGATTTCAGGAATATCAAGAAATACTGTTTGCTGCAGAAGATGGTGTTGATTCCTCAAAACTCATTTTTTAATATGGCGGGCAGTTTATGCAATTAAGTTAGGGGTAGTGCCACTTTTTCTTTGACATAATAAAAAATTAAGTGTGCTGTTTACATTTAAAAGGCAGCTAGGATTTCTAACTGTGTCAGCTTTTGCTCCTTTTTTTTCCTAAAAATTTCTTTTCAGTGAGCATGGAGTATAAAAATCAAGTTAATTATATGTATACTCTTCTTCTCCTCTTTAAGTAGGTTGAATTTTAATTATCACAAAAATCTATTTATTTTCTTTTTCTTTTTTTAATGTTTTATTTATTTTTGAGAGAGCACAAGCAGAAGGGCAGAGAGAGATAGACAGACAAAGGATCTGCTGTCAGCACACAGCCTGATGTGGGGCTTGAACTCACTAACCGCGAGATCATGACCTGAGCTGAAGTCGGACGCCCAACGGACTGGGTCATCCAGGCGTCCCAATAGATATATTTTCTTAAGAGCTCCTCATGATACTTTGTCATGCCCTACTTCTCCCCACTTTACTCTTTTTTAAACCTTGTCTTCTCTATCATACCAAACACATACTGAAAAAATTAAGCAAAATAATTTACTATTATGTACCAATAGAGTCACCAAATGTATTCTCATCTTTCTGGAACTTAAGATATATACACATCTTTGCTGATAGAATCATAGATTTCAAGGGAAAAAAATGGAGTTAGCTGGGCTCTCGGGATTTTAGCCATAACTTACTCATTTGGGTAAAGAAATTTAAGTCTGGGGAAGTGAAAAGGCTGGTTACTGAATCTTTGGGATGGTCATTTAATCAAGGATATGGAATGGGAAAAACAATAGAGTAGCTGACTTCTTTACAGCCTTTTATAGTTTATGAAATACGCTCACATTCAACATTAGAAGGAACCTCAATTCTGGGCCTCAGTAAATGAAACCCCCACATATTCCATTCCCCTCCAGGAGACCCATGGGGCTGATTTTATATCTGGTATTTATTTCATTTATTGGTTGTTGCTGGTGATAGTATCTTTCACTTAGAGCCTCAAAAGGCATTTAAGATGAATTCATGCACAAAGCAGCAGGCTATCATTTTAGGTGGGTTGGTTTTAAATGGAGAGTAACACACCTTGCCCTAAAAGTTAAGAAACTGTGACCACATCTGGGCGGCAGAATCACAGTATCGGTGGGATTTGCAGATTTTTTTTTTAACAAAGAGGTTACTGGTTACATCTGCCACTTAGAGTGCCAGGGACCAAATTAGATCTCAAAGAAGCTCGAGGTTGTGTCTTTCAAGGTCTGAGAGTGGGCTTCGCCAAGGAAGGCATCAGTTGTGATTTCTCTGCCAGTTATATTTTCACAGAAGATGATGGCAAATACTTCTGTGATGTCATAAAGTAATGTTAATCGCTCATCTGGAAAACAGCGTCCCATGAAACCATTCATAGTTTCCACATGCATCAAGCAATTCTGGCTTTCAGGCACAGAACAAGGGGCACGGAGGAGAACAAGGCATGCCTCCTGCCCCTGGCATGCTCCCAGTCTGATGGCAGCGACATCTGAGCAGCCACATCTACAGAAGGGATCTCAAGCCCTGGGAAAGCTGGGCCTCTCCTGCAGAAGGTGGCATAGTTCATGGTGATCGTCTGGAATAGCTGTTTGGTGATCTTTTCCTCCATGAAGCGGGTTTTACAATATCATGCATTTACTCTTCAGCAGGGTGTATGCGTGTCCTACGGCTGCTGCAAAAAATCACCACACCCCGGGTGGCTTAACACAACAGAAATTTATTCTCATGGTTCTGGAGGCCAGAAGTTGAAAATCAAAGTGTCTGCAAAGCTATGCTCTCTCTGAAGGCTCTGGGGAGACTCCGTCCCGTGCCTTTCTCTTCGCTCTAGGTGTTGCTGGCACTCTGGGAGTTTCTTGGGCTCGTAGACACATTCCCCAAGTTCCATCTCTGCTGTCACCTCGTGTCTTTTCCTGTGTCTCTTCCTCTCTTCTGGTCGCGACCACAGTCACATTGGATTAGACCCGACCTAACCCTGTATCATCTTATCTTCACTTGATTACATCTGCAGAGGCCCAATTTCCAAATAGGGTCACATTCACAGAGACGCTGACCTCAGTGACCCTCAAGGTCACCTCCCAGGGTTTAGGACAATTAACAAGTCTCTTGGAGGGATGCAATTCGACCCATAACACAGGGATCTGATACACCTGTGCCCCTTTCTCAGCAGAGACAGTAAAACGCACCAGTTTCGCCCCTTTGGACGGCAGACTGCAGCTTCACGTGCCTGTGCTCAATGACACACCTCAAAAGCCTGGGCACCTTGAGCTCCAGAGTGGGCCACAGATGGTTAAAATAATGCGGACCGTGTTTTCGGGGGTAAGAGGACCGAACAGGCTAAATAAAGTAGACCTTCAAACAAGTGACATTTCACGTGTCCCTCTCTCTTTCATCTTTATGTGACGATAGCACATTATCCTTCATCCTAATGTCTTTTTCCCCTTGTTCCAGCGAAGTGGCAGAGAGAGTAAAAGTGCCGAGCTCCCGCTGTAAATTAGGTGCCATTCAGCACCCGCATTCATTTGGACTGTTCGCTGTTCATTCTCTGGCCCGATAGATCCTGTCGGGCTCCTCTTGACGGCGTCTGAATGGGCTTCCTACACAAGCCTTTATTTAGGCAGCAGACTGCACAGATGCCTTCTCTTTCAACCCCTCGCATTAGTAGTGTTTTCCCCCAACGAATACACAGTTGTAAAGAATCCAGTTTGGCCAGTAGCACTGTTCCCACCGGCGTCCGGTGGAAGGTTGGCAAATAATCATCCCAACTGGCCGCACCCAAAGTAGTGAGCGCTCCACACTGCTCACCTGTGCCGCAGCACAGACAGGGGACCCCCCTTCGCTCTGGCCCTGCTCTTTTTTTCACAGGGGAGCTCCTCTGTTGAGCTGGACAATGCTCTGGTTGACCCAAGATCATAAATGGGAAGTTGTGGTGGACCCAACCTGTTCACAGAGGACATGATTAACAAACAAACAAACAACAACAACAACAAAACCCCACTGCATTCTGGGCACCTGGGAGGCTCATTCGGTGAAAGGTCCCATTTCAGCTCAGGTCATGATCTCGCATTTGTGTGTTCGAGCCCCATGTGTGCTGACAGCATGGAGCCTGCTTTGGATCCTCTGTCTCTCTCTCTCCCTCTCTGCCCCTCCCCCACTCATGCTCTGTCTTTCTCTCCCTGTCAAAAATAAACATTAAAAAAAAACACACAGACACAAAAAAACACACTGCATTCCTCGGGGGCAAAAGGCAGTGGTCTGAAGAAGAGGCTTTCCTGTGGCTGGTTACCCGCTGGGGAGAGACAGGAAGATCCCTGCTCCGGAGTGTAGGAAAAATGATGGTCTTTTCTTGCCATCAGGAATTGTCACTAAGCTTCCACAGCAAGTGGCACTTCATTGGGCATCATGATACCACAGTCATCTTAGTCCCTACTACCTCATATGAATTGCAAGGAAAGACCAGTGTAGTAAGAGCATTCAGGCAAACAAACAAGTGTATTTGAAAATCTTTAGGAGGCATGCGAGCAAAAGGAAAATGTCTACCAAAGGACTGTCTGCCTTCTCTGGTAAATGAATGCAAGTGCTAAGAAGTCCTTCTGGAGAGGAATGACCATCCGCCTCCTTGTAACTAGAGAAGGTTTCATGAAGGAATTTTTTAAAATCTTTATATCCTAATTAATTTAGTAACAAATCAAGGGTCGTCAAGACTCGCAGTTGCAAGTGACAGAAATACAATTCAAATAAAAAGCGATGTTTTCGTTCATGCACACAGAAAAAATTGGGGGTAGACTTTCAGGTAGACTTTCCAGCCCATCAAACAATATCTTCAGGAACATGTTCCCAGGCATCAGCTTTGCCTCCTCTCTCTTGACTTTGTCCTCAAGCAGGTACTCCCTATTTTTTGACAGGAGTTTCCACAGAAACTCTAGGCGAACTTTCCATCAGTTTAACCACTCCAGAAAACGGTTCTTTCCCAGGACTTCCGGCATACCTCCTGGGGCTGACATCCTTGGCTCTGACAGCCTCAACTTATAGCACGTGCTCATTTCTAAACCAATCAGCATGGTTCAACTTCTCATTGGCCAGACTTGGACCACACACCAACTCCTAGGGCTGAGAGTGACCTTGAGCCCCACCATAACTACTGGGCACTGGGTCTCAGGGAGGGGTCATAGCTCCCTAAAGAAAACTAGGGCTCTAGTATCACAGGAAGTTGAACAGAAAGTAGCAGCAGATGTCAGTGACGCTATAGAAAAAACATAAATTGTTGTGAGATTCTGACCAAGAACTACGAAATCAACCCCAGCTTTTTAAAGTGGCTTTAGGAGAGGTCAAACTTCCAGCTTCCTTCATAGAATTTCTGATTACTCTGCCGCCAGTAACCAAGTCAGCAATACATTCTTGGTTTCTCATACAAATCAAAGTCATCGAGGAACATTTCCTGTTGATCCCTATTTTAGAGTATTGCAGAAATTCCCGAATTCTTCTGTCAGGAACAAAGGTGACAAGCAGATGTTGATGAAAACAAAATAAAGCAAAAGGTTATAGTGAATTTTTCTGTTTTCACCTGATAGCTTCAGCAGGAAAGTCTATTTGGCAGAGTTATTTTTGAACGGAGCGCCAATAATGACTTAGGTTTAAAAAAAAAAAAAGAAGAAGAAAGCAATCACTATTTATAATAAGGGTGATGTTACCAAGAAAAAGAAGAAGATGGACGCTGGGAGGTGGGGACCGGTTTCTGTAGGCATGTTAATAGGAGGCAAGTGACAGTTTCTGGAGGGCTGGTAAGCAAATATTTATCATCTTCTAGTAATGAGATGGCATGCTCTAGATCCCAGCGATGAAACCCACAGATTCTTTTTTTTTTAAATATTTTTATTTATTTCTAGGAGAGAGAGAGAGAGAGAGAGAGAGATACAACGTGAGCAGGGGAGGGTCAGAGAGAGAGGGAGACACAGACTGAAACAGGCTCCAGGCTCTGAGCTGGCAGTCAGCACAGAGCCCGACGCGGGGCTCGAGCCCATGGACCGCGAGATCATGACCTAAGCGAAAGTCGGACGCTCAACCGACTAAGCCACCCAGGTGCCCCCCACAGATTCTTTTTTGCAGTGATGTTTCGCCACCAATATCTCCAGGAGCTTCATCCCCATCCCCCCCAAAACTAAACAATCTTAAAACAAACTTACTATATTATAATGAAGCAATTTAATTTTATTATTTTCTTTTCTTTATGTTATAAGAAGGCTTTTGAATGGTCTAGATATACTCCATAATCTGACACTAAGGCTTGACAGAAACTCAGCCAGTTTAGGGTACACAGAGAACAATGGAGAAACACAAGATTAATGACTTAACATTATTGCAGGAATCCTTGCATTTGGGATTACCCAACTGCAGAATTTCTGGTTGTGAACTTTTATACGTAATATGTTCATTCTGAGATACCATTTTTATGTTCCCAATGCCTATTTCCATTGTATGTTTATTAATTCATTTTTTTTAATCTTAAGTTTTGTTTAATTGACAAAATACACTACTTTGCAAGAGAGAAAGGCACTGGTCGGTTTGGTCTACATGTGAGGTTGATGCTTACAATTATTTTATATAAATGTCCCCTAAATAACTAATATGTGGTGGCCATTTATGATAAGATTCTAGAAGGATTTCGTGGATCTGATATGAGTGTAGAGCCCTGAAAAGATAGAATAGCAGGCCATAAGAAATTCAAAGGGAGAAGGGTGCCTGGCTGGCTCAGTTGGTAAAGCGAGCAACTCTTGATTCCAGGGCTGTGATTTCAAGCCCTGCGTTGAGTCTGGAGATTATTAAAAAGGAAAGAAAGAAAGAAAAAGAATATACATATAAAGGGAGTTAGAAAACAAACATAATTATCACTGGGAAGAGAATGAGTAGATTTGAATATTTACAAATCAACCAAAAGCACAGGTAATTTAACAAAGAGAGTGAGAGTACATTTTTTGGATTATATCGGGCCTAGACTTAAATTCTACTTTAGCTGCTTAACAGGTATGTAAACTTCACCAAGTCATTTAATCTCTGTGAGCCTCAGTTTCCCTGGCTGTAAAAGAGGGGCAATAATATCAACCTCATAGGGATCAGTGTGTATGAAGTGCCTGGCATAGACAGCGCCTGGATCATAGTATAGTGAACACCTGAAATACAAGGGTTATTGCCAATAATTAGTGGGTTAGCACCACTAGCCCAGGCCTGGGCTTGAGGTCGGGTGTAGTCGGGTGATAGAAAAGGTAGATTGTCTGTAAAGAGTATTGCTTTCACAAAACTCAGACAAATAGCACATGTGACATTGTCAAGGAATCCCACATGCCTAACAAGGTGCTAAATTCGGGGACCCTACACAAGTGCCCTGGAGGTTCAGAGGAAAGAGACCAATGATCATGGGTGGCCTTAGGGCCATACAAATGGGGACCTGACCTGACCTTTGAAAGCTATATAAGATTGGAATTGGTAGGAGGGAACATTTAAGGACAGAGTAGTCCCCCGAAACTGCCGAATGAATAAATGAATGAATGAATGGTAGAACGTGAACAAAAAGCAAAGATAGCAAATCCAGTTCATGGAAGAATGAAAGAAGTCCTTAACGGTAACCTTTTGTGGGTATTAATGTGCAGAGATGTTGGTCAGAACAGAGTGGGGTCCACTTAAGCAGGACCTTAAAAATTGGTAAGGAGTTTGGGTTGAAGTAGTGGAATTATGGAGCAGAGGAGAAAGATGATAAAAACACAGCCAAGATCAAGTCAGGGATCGTCAGGAATTGTTTTGTAGGAGGAAGCAGGAACGCGTGGAAATCTGCCAGGGCCTAATGCAAGGCAAGTAAGGCAGGGCTGGGGGATGGGTAGCAAGACTCAGGTAGGGACAGGAGAGAGCATGGGACCTACGGCCCATCCGGATCTTCAGATAAGGGAGAGAGAGGAGATGAGCTGAAGATTGGCTCATAATGACTACAAAATTAGTAGTAATTCAAAGAGAACAAAGAAAGAGCCGAAGAGCCTGGGGAAGGTGAGCTCAGTTATGTGTTTGTTGGTTTTGAGCCAGTGATGAGATACACAAGTGGAAATACCCCATGGGCGGTTAAAAGTTCAAAGTTAGAATTTGACACAAGGGTAGTGGGGGAGAGAGATTTGGAAGTCATTATAATGGAGACCATGAACAAAGCAATGCAATAGATGAGGTCTCCAAGAGATCACAACAAATAGAAAAGAAACTAGAATACCAAAGACTAAGTCTAAGGCAATGGATAAGTTAAAAATGTGAAAATATTCCAGGAATGCCTAGAATGAACACATGAACCTAAAGAGGGTTCAGTTGTCATTCCTAGGGCTGCATGAGGACTTTTGTGGTTCCCGGAAATGCCATGGGCCCCTTCCTCCATTAAAAACCATGTCCGGCAATTGCTGTGGTATCAAAACAAACATAATGTAGACTGAATTAATGTATATTCACTATTGTTATGCTCTTTCCTCCCTTCTGCTTTTAAAAGAAATTAAAATTAAAACATTTTCATGGGTCCCTCAAAGTATCATGGGTCTTGCTATGCCTAATGGTGTGAATAATCCAAAAAAACCCAACTCATCTACAATTGACTTCAGAGAGAGAGAGAGAGAGAGAGAGAGAGTGTGTGTGTGTGTGTGTGTGTGTGTGTGTGTAAGGGGAAGTCTGCCTCTTTTTTTTTAATATTGTAAGTTAATATTTAAGTAATTTTGATCCTCACAGATACATAACCTTCGTTCAGTTGAAGTGGTCGTGAATTGAGGTGTGTGGTAGAAGGGATTCAGGGCGAGACAACCAACTTATTATTCTTTACTGTGTATAAGCCAGGAATTTTATTTTTATTTATTTATTTTTAGTTCTAAGATTTTATTATTACATAATCTCTATACCCATCTCAGGACTCGAACCCACAACCCCGAGATCAAGAGTCACATGTTCCACCGCCTGAGCCAGACAGGTGCCCCAGGAATTTGATTTTTAAAATGCATATTCATGGGGCACCTGGGTGGCTCAGTCAGCTAAGCCCCCAACTTCAGCTCGGGTCGTGATCTCACAGTTTGTGGGTTCGAGCCCCACATCGGGCTTTGTGCTGACGGCTTAGAGCCTGGAGCCTGCTTCGGATTCTGTGTCTCCCTCAGAAGTAAAAAAAAAAGAAAAGAAAAAAAGGCTAAAAAAATTTTTTTAATAACAAAACATTTAAAAATTAAAATTAAAAAATTAAAAACATTTTTAATTTTAAAAATGCATATTCTTGGGTTCTACCTCTCAAAGAATAGGATCCCCTTGTTTAAATGCATCTTACACATCCCAAGAAGGGGTTGTTTTCAGAATAACTGGGCATGATTTTGATGTTTTAGGGGCTTAATTCCTATATCTGTTTCCTAAATAAAGTGGAATTCACAGTGGACCCCCGCAAAAATTGGAAACTTGAAACAGATGAAATTTAGCCATAAAGAATTTTGGGTCTCAAATGAAGAACAGGATGGACATTAAGTCAGATGACCTTACGGGGTGTACTTCATTGAGCAGAGATTCTAGAAAGAGCGGGAAGGGCCCCAATATCAAGAAAACAACACAAGGGGGGCCGCCTGGGTGGCTTAGTCGGTTAAGCGTCCGACTTTCGCTTAGGTCATGATCTCACGGTTCATGGGTTCAAGCCCCGCGTCGGGCTCTGTGCTGACTGCCAGCTCAGAGCCTGGAGCCTGTTTCAGTCTGTGACTCCCTCTCTCTGACCCTCCCCTGCTCACTCTGTCTGTCTGTCTGTCTCTCTCTCTCTCTCTCCTAGAAATAAATAAAAATATTAAAAAAAAAGAAAAAAGAAAAAAGAAAACAACACAAGGGGACAGAGACTGAGGACATTTTTCAACACTGCAGTTCAAGGCGGTGCCACAGACATTCATTGAGCACCTGCTGTGTGCTGAGTTCTGAAAAGTTTAGCCTGGAGTGAAATGGGGAGGTAGAACACACACATAGGAACTTCTGGAGTTCTTACCTTCTCTGGGTTCAGTAGGTACAGGATGTTACTTTAAGAGCCGAAGTGAGGAAAAGAATTCAAGAAGTGATCGCAGAAGATGCAGATGATGACTCAGAAGGGATTAGAGAGATAAGAGTCTTTTGGAGATGGTCAAAATGAGGTCATTGACAGCTTTGGTGATAACTACTTCCTGGAGAGGTGGGTGTGGAGGGCTGCTAAGTAGCAAGGCTTGTTCCTAAAGTCAAATCTTCAAGTCTGACCACCGGAGGTGGAAGAACTGGTCAGTTTTAGAACAAGTGTGCTTCAGCCTTGCCTGCAAATATCTAACAGAACAAAAGCCAGTGTTAATCAAGGGCTTGTTGTGTGCCTTATGCTGTTCAAGGCACTTTGCACGTCATTTAATCCTTCTATCAACCTCTGCGGTAAGTACGGTTTTTATACCCACTTCACAGATAAGGAAATCGAGGTACAGAAAGTTTAAATACCTTGCCTAGGATCACACAGCTGTTAAAAGTGGAAGAACTGGAATAGAAATCCTGGCGCTCTGCCTCCAGGCCCCACGTTCTTAACCGCTGGGTCACTTACCGGTACTGACCCACTCTGGACATAGTAAATCTCACATTTGCAATTCACCTTTGAACAATGTGGGTTTGAACTGCAAGGGTCCGCTTACATGCGGATTGCTTTTCGATAAATACAAAGCAGTGCTCTAAGTGTGTCTTCTCTTCTGATTTTCTTAATAACGTTTTCTTTTCTCTGGTTTACTCCATTGTAAGAATATAGTATATAATATCCACAACATACAAAATACATGAATGGACACGTGCATGTCATCGGTAAGACTTCTGGTCAACAGTAGGCTCTTAGTAGTTACATTTACAGGTAGTCAAAAGTTAGGTGTGGATTTTAGACTTCCAGAGGGGTCAGTGCCCCTCACCCCTGCATTGTTTAAGAGTCAGCTGTATCTCAACTTGCAGAGGAAGTGAAGCACAGAAAAAGGGATGTGCCTGTGTTAACACAGTAACGTGACAGCAGAGACGGTGGGACCCTGTCGCCGAGCCTGAGTTACACTCCCAGGGCAGAAACCTCAGAGTGTATGCAGACAGGGATTTGGAGCTCCTTGTACTGTGATAGAGCCAAGAGGAAGCTGGGCCTCTGTTAAAAAGAACAAACATTTAGCTAGCCCCCAGTCCATAATCTATCTCTGCATTGCTGGTGCCCTCCAAAGAGAAAAGCTTTGCTTGAGAAGAAGTGACTTTGTTTTCTCTCTCTGAACATCTAGAAAATTCTAGGACTTCAACGCCATTTCCCCATGAGGCTTAAATAGTCTTAGGTACATATTCTCCATCCCCTTGACCAGATGGATGGAAAGCTCACCTGGAACCTGACATTATTAACGATATTTTAGTAGTTTATAATAATTACATAAGAATATGGTAATATATATCTGTCTACGTGGGCGCAGACACACACACACACACACACGCACACACAAACACACACACATGCTGGGCATCTTGGGTTTTGCTCTGAGTTCCTAAGAGGAAAAATACAATCTAAGCATAAAAGGCTATCATTTGCTTCTTCTTTTATGAAAAGTTAATGACATGGCTCTATCAGTATAGAGTATGTGCAATGGACTCATTGGCCTTTCTCTTTCCAGTAATGGAAAAACATGCCATGGAAATGTGTGTACACGGACCAAGGGAAACTTGGAAGGACAATTGTCATAATGATCGGGTAATGAAGTTAGGCCCCGATTTTTGTGACTATAATAATTGCTGCTTCTATGGTTGCCACGCTTAAGGAAATGGTGGTGGAACGGCCACTAGAGAAGTTGAAAGGGAGACAGTATCATCTGTTGAGGAAACGTAGTGTCAGCTATGACTATATTATGGGTGCATAACTGAGGATACAAAGATGTGTCCCTGTCTGCCTCTCCAATATATTCTGTGCGTATCTTTAACAAGCATATGTTGGTTATGCTTTTAAAAACCTAATACTACTCAAGTATTCTAGAGAAACTTACTATTTTTTTATAGCCCTGTGGTAAACGATGAACTTTATAAAGTGTTTTTTCTACTATTCTGAATAATCAACTCCATTTTATGCCTTTTCTAAGGGATACAGCGTTCCATGTAGCGTGTTCTTAAAGCTCAGGAACTGATATAAATGGGTATTAGCAATAAGAGAGGATTTGTATGCAGAATTAACCTGGAAAAATGAAAAATTCCTTTCCAGTATTTTGAAATGACATTGGGCACAGAGGGACTGAGATAAAACCTCAAGGCCGTGTGGTTGTCTGGAGAAGCCATCTTGGCATGGTGTCCTGTTTGGAGACTCAGACTTCCAGGCTCTGCTCCTTGGGCAGTCTATGCTCTGGGTTCACGCGGGGTAAAGAAGGGAATTTACCGTAGTCATTTTCCCTCCTGACCTCTTATAAAACCAATGGACTGCAGTGATTTGCAAACTTTGTTTTCTTTCAGGACAACACAGCAAACGGCCATCTCAGGTGCTCCATTGGGGTGGGGCTGTGTGGGGAGGAAGCCCCGGGGTCCTGGCCTTGGAGGTAGGAGGTAGCGCAATGCTGTTCTTGTGCGGGCACCATCCCAAGGGGCGCCTGAGGATGCAGTGCTGGCTGTGATCCAGGTAAATTGGATCACAGGCAGTCCTAGAAGTAAGAACATCCATCATGCTTAGTAAGATCTTGGGTTGTAACGGCTGCCTTGAGCCTCCAGACATTTTTTATAAAGCTCTCGGTCATGAAGCACTCTTTCCGTCTCTGCTGCCATATGTTTTTTCCAGCTGGACCTCCACCAGTCTTCCGCTCTCCAGAAAGTTCTCATTCATTCAGCCCAAGGGTATCTCATCGGCGTTTCTGAGGACCTGCTAGAAATGTCAGCAGGAGTCCTGGCCACGTGGAGAAGCCAGCTCCCTGAGCCTGTACATGCAGGTCTCAGCCTGGGATGCTGCGCTTTTCTTACTCAGTTTAAAAGTGGAGAAATGTAAATAGACGTATTTAAATATGCGAGACTGCATAAGAAAAAAAAAAGCTTATTAGCATGCATTTTCTGTGATTCAGACTTCCTCACCAAATCCAGCAGCAGGGAAATTCAAGAACAGATTTTTTTGTCCACAGACTGGGATCCGCCCACTTACTTACTCTGATGAGCCAGTGGCCTCTCCAAACCTTGTTTCCCATTGTTCATCTTCTATTCACCTGGGGACCCAGGATGTTTTAGCTTTTCCAGATGCTGTTTTTTCAGATTAGTTGACACAGCGGTTGGAGTCACAACTCTGTGACACACTTTGGAGTCCTTGCTTAGGGGCCAAGGCTTACCCTTTCAAATCCTAGCCAACTCTTTGTGATTCAGACTTGGTTGCTTCCTGGTTGGTCATTTCTCCTTTGGGTGAATTTAGAACTCAGTTCTTCATCCTCAAAAGCCTCGCTGAGCAGGAAACCCTTCACGCATTCTCTGTGGTCAGTTCTCCTTGGAAAACCCTCATAAGGAATTGGGCTGTCCGTGCAAAGCTCTGGCTTTATTGTTATATTCATATTTGACTTACAATCAAAGCTGAGTCCACTACCAGATTTTATTTATCTTTATTTTAAAAAGATTTTTCTTTCTTTGTTGTTGTTGTTGTTTGTGATCTCTACAGCCAACTTGGGGCTCAAACCAAGATCAAGAGTTGCATGTTCTTCCAACTGAGCTGGCCAGGCGCCCCCACTTCCAGATTTTTATCGCGGCCTTATTACTTACTGGTAAGTCATTGACTATACCCTTCCCCCTGCCCTCTTCCTCCCAACTCCTGCCTCATTAGCCCTCCTCCACACTGCTGGTTTTCCCTGGTCCCAGCCCCTCCCTCCCCTCCCCACCATTTGCTGCTAGTGCATGGCCAAATCTGTTCTGGTCACCTTCACACTACGAAATCTGCAGGGGCAAAAGTAATGCCTATGATGATCTGCAAAGTCCTCGGTACAGCTCAAATTAGCAGGATAAAATCCATAATATTGACAAGTATTAGTTTGGGTGGGCCAGTTAGATTCAAGGACAGCTGTATTTTTGAAAGGAGGCAACAGAAAGAAAGACTATGGGCAAATCACACCAATTTTCACTTTCTTTCCAGTTTGTTGGTTTCCCTAAATGCTTAAGCGAGAACGCAATTACAATATTTCTAAACTGATGGTGTAACTGCCCTGATCCTTGGTGGTATACCTCCCAACAGTCATGATAACACAAGCAGCATATATCTGGAAGGTTACCCATTAAACGAGTGTGACAGATCGTATTTCTGGTTAATTGTTAGTTCCTTATGACCTTGGACTTTGCCTGTGTATTTAATAACACCATCTGCTGTATAGGGTAGCAATACTACCTTTTTACGTGAGGATTACTGTTCTTACTTTGTAAACAACGGCGCTCTATCGGAGGTGTTGAAACTCTACCATAAAGCTATTTAAATTATACTACCTATGGAAAGCCTGAAGAAAGAAAGTGATTTTCTTCCCTATGCTGGCTTTATCGGCTCCACCTAAAATATCATAACTTATATATCATAATAAAAGCATAAAATGATTTACAGGTTGTATTCTTGGTCTGCAAGATGAAATGTTTTAAGAGACCTCTGACTCTGTTATGCCCGTCCTGTTTGGCTTCTTCCAGACTAGTTTCTCATAGTGTGTAAATCTCTGGGAAGTTTCCCAATAAAGAGGACAATTAAGAAATAATTCCCACAAAGTGAAATGAGAGGAGACTTTTTTTTTTTTTTAACCACCACTCAAGATTGCACCTCTCTGTTTTGGGGCATGTTGAGAATCCTGCTGGCGTTCAAGAAATATGAAAACATCTATTGATGTGTCTTCTGTAATAAGACGAATGTTGACAGGGTTTTAAGTGGGCTACATTTGTTTGAGACCCACAGATAGAAGCACCTGTGTAATGAATTCACGGTGGCTGGCAACGCAGGGAGGAGGATTTCCTTTTAATTTCACCAGGTCCATGCTGTTCAGTGTACTATTGCACTGCAGTTCTCCAACCCATGAATCATAACTTCCTAAAAACAGGGGTCTGTGGAGTGGGTGAACTGGTTTGCCCCTAACTGATACCTACTGCATGGGGGTAAGCGGCACCTGTCTGAGTCAGGAGAAAGAAACTCCATTCACCAGCTCATTTATTTATCTGTCCCCCAACCCATCCCCAGACTTGATGCCAAAAGGAGCTGAGGTGAATGGAAATCGCTACTTCATCTTCCTAGGGAAATGACAGCTCCTTAAAGGTGGAAACTTTTTTGCCGCAACTGTAATTTTTCATTCTTTAACGTGGTGACACTATTACAAAGTAGAAACGAGCCTGGGAAAATAAAGCATTTTTTAAAAAATAGGTCATGGGTACCCAAATTTGAACAAACTTTTGTTACGGACTGTGACAAGGCTCATAGAGCTGACCATTAGAAGTCCAGCGCTCACACACCCATATTTCATGCCAAAATATGGACACTTCACAGAATGTGGGTTATCATTTTGTTTTGTTTTAATTACTGGGAACCAGAAAGGTTGGCCTGAACACCCACCACCTGAAAATAATCAAGAGGTCGTCTGCCAACAGAAAACAACTTCAAAAGTACGGAATGTTGAATTCTGAGCCTAACCCACTTGTCAGCATCCCAGAAAGGCATGCCCTGACATGTTTTCAGTATAAGAGGGCTTCAGATTCCAGGCTTTTAAAAGAATGTCTCCTGTTACAGCTAAAAGAGGCTGTTTATCCTTTTCCACATTCTGAATTCATGGAATCTGGAGGTCTCATTCTGGGATGCTCACTTTAAAAATATTTGAGTAATTTCTACACGAGAAGTAAAAACTATGGCTCCTTTTTACTTTTTTTAATGTTTGTTTATTTATTTATTTACTTATTTAGAGAGCAAGAAAGCCAGGGAGGGGCAGAGAGAGAACGGGAGAGAGAAACTCCAAGGAGGCTCCACAGTCATTGCATAGCCCGATGTGGGGCTCAAACTCACGAACCATGAGATCATGACCTGAGCGGAAACTAAGGGTTGGACACTCAAACGACTGAGCCACCCTGGTGCCCCAGGAATACGGGTCCTTTCTGGCTGTGGAAAAATAGTTGACATGAAACATTTACGTGTAAGTGCTTTCCACCAGGACCATCTTTGAAATCTATAGAATTTAAGAAACTTCATTAGGTTTTCTTCATAATCAGACCCAAATAGGTGAAAACTATATAGAAGGTTATGAATGTAACCTTTCACGATAGTCCACACATTTCAAAATATCAGGATTCCTAGAACTTAAGTTTTCTAACATCCTTTATAAATTCAGTATATAGCCAGCAAGGCGGCCATACAGCTATTAAGCAGTGGGATCATGGATGAGAATACAAAAAAACCCCTCAAAACAGGTTTCCACATCCTGCTGATCTCTTCAGCCAAATGCCTGTCAGTGTATGGAACGGTTTTTTGTTTTTCTCAGCTGAGGTCTTCTTGAGTAATCCGAAGGGTCTGTCAGTAGTATATTGAATTTTTGCCCATTTTGTATGAAGCATATACATGATCCCTGCCCAAATATGTATATAACCTTTGCCTGTTTTATATATTTATACCTAAAATAAGGCGGTCTCTTGTGGAAAGAAATATTTTCCATAAGTCTTGAGAGACTTTAATTGGGCTCATCAATGTTGATACAGATGCTTTTGCCCCGACTAACTTAACCTAAGTACAGACCATGGCTTAGCCACTCCTAGCCCAGGATCTGAGCCCAAACCAAGCAGACAATGTTCTCAGATGATGTGATGATCTGGGAGCCACTTAGCCTCACAACTTTACGTGGATGGCACAGTGCCCCCCAAATAATGGGAAGACCCTCACTGGTCATTTTTTCTGCCTTGTTTTGTGATGCCACGTGTGTTAGAAGGCGTTGGGCTTGGGTTTGTCAAGATCCCCCGTATTCTCATTAAATCATCCACCATACGAAGGGTCCGGGTAGAAATGGCATCAGGTTCAGCGTCTCCTCTCCCACTAGAGAAAAACGCGGGCCCAGGGTATCCATGCGACCTGCGTCAGGTGACCTGCCGGATAAGGGGAGCCTGTGTCTCGCCAGCTCTTTCCCGGGCAGGCGTTTACATGTATGTAAAAAAGAACGTGGGAAGAAAACAGAAATAGGAGGTAGCCCACCAGTGGGCTAAAGAAAGAACTGCAGTTTGGGAAACCTGAATTCTGGCCTGTTTTACCTGCACCTTCTCTTTGAAGGCAAAGTCCTTCATCGTCCTTTACCAAATTGATAAAGTGAACTGACATGGATGTCTTAGTCGCCGTGAAGGATGACGAATTGATCTGTTAATGCAAATGTAGGTAGGTAGGTAAGTAGGTAGGAAGCAAGAATAGTAGGAAAGTCTGAAAAATGTTTAAAATCTAGCTATCTCTGAAATGCTAAGAGATAACAGCCCCCAGGAAGTTCACATGTGTGTCGTTCCCAGGCACGTTTCGGACCAGTTTCCTCACTTAGGAATTTGCTTGAAGGGCTGAGAAGGCTTGCCAACAAGTCCATCAGAGTTCATCCGTATTTGCCTTTTAGCTGTCTGTGACAGGCTTTTTAGTAAACACACTATATTTAGCCAGTCACATTAGGAACTCTCTGTCCCTATTTCTGTCTACCAGTGGTCTTTTGTGAGGGCACACACTTAGGCTGTCTGTGCCCCTGTACTTCTTCTTCATATGCACTCAGTTCGGACTGTGAATCCTAATGGTCTCAAAGGTTTTGTACTCCCCTTGGTGCAGGGGTGGATGTGCTAATGCTTACACACATTTACTCTAATAAATTACAGTCCACGATGAGTCTTCTAAGTTTTTCTTCCTTTCTTCCTTCTGCAGGGAGCTCTCTGTGTTTCCTTTGTACGTAAAACTGATCGCGCGCGCGTACACACACGCACACAAATCGGAGAAATAGTTTTGCTGTTAAATATTTAGGTCTTTGGGTATCATTGGAATATCACCTATACACATAAAATAATGGCTTTAAATAACAATAACAATTTCTTTTCTCTGTTCTCTCTGTTGTGGAGAAGCTATTGGGTTGGTCCTTAGTTCTTCTTCCAAAGGAGTTGTTCTATAAATAGGTATAATTTAGTGTGTTCCATGGAGGGGGTAAGTTCAAGATCTTTACTGGAACTCCTTCTTTGCGTTTGTTTCTAAACACATTAGACCAGAGCGAGTAAAGCACTAGAACAGATTATTGCAACTCCATTGGTAAAGGCCATATTTTCCTGCCGATTGGCATTCTTTTATAAAATGCATTTCATCTTGTCAAGAGAAAGTCAGTCTGGTTCATATTGGCTGACTTTTTTTTTTTTTAAGGATTTTTAAAAATGATATTTATTTCTTTATTTTGAGAGAGAAACAGATAGTGCAAGCAGGGGAGGAGCAGAGAAAGAGAGAGAGGGAGAATCCCAAATAGGCTCCACACTAACAGTGCAGGCCTCAATCTCACGATGTGCGAGATCATGACCTGAGCCAAAATCAAGAGTCAGATGCTCAACCGACTAAGCACCCAGATGCCTCTGGCTGACCTCTTTTTCATAAGAAATACAAACAATGACAATGAATGCTTATTTAAATAAGTTATGATCATTTTGCTTCCTATAGCTCCTTCATAACCATGAAATTCTATGAAATATCTGACTTCATGTTCTTATCTTTTCAGTGCCCTGTTGCCCATTGTATTTGTCTGAGCACAAAGTAGCCAGGATTGGAATCCTACAAATAGGAATTACATGATTTCATAAGATTTTCCTTTTCTTTGTAAGGAAACAAGTCATAAAAAGTTGGAGGTATAGTATTCCAGTTTGGTGATTGCCCAGTCTTTTTTTTTTTTTAATGTTTATTTATTTTTTAAGTTTTTAATGTTTATTTATTCCTGAGAGAGAGAGAGAAGGATAACATGCACAGGGGAGGGGCAGAGAGAGAGAGGGAGACACAGAATCTGAAGCAGGCTCCAGGCTCTGAGCTGTCAGCACAGAGCCTGAGGCAGGGCTCGAACCCACGAACCGAGAGATCAAGACCTGAGCCGAAATCAAGAGTCAGACGCTTAACCGACTGAGCCAGCAGGCGCCCCTGGAATGGAAGTCTTTTATCCTGCCGCCAACATCAATTTTTATCTAAAGTTCATAAAGACCAGCACAGAATAGTTTGCCATTTATGGAGTCCCCTAACAGCCACAATGTGGTGGCAACTGTCTCTCATCTCTACCATCTCCCTCTATCTGTTGTGACTGTTTGCTGGTCTTTGGGTGGATATCTCACAAACTATACTAGAAGTGCTTTTTCTCCTATAAACGTAGATAGCAGTTGGCAAATCTTAACATTCTTTTTGTCAGCACTCACAAATGTTAACACCCTTTTGCTAGGTTTCCACAGTGTGCCTGCATGATTTTTTAACCTTCAAAATGCAAACAGAATCTTCCAGACTATTATTAGACAATAGGACTCATACCTGGATTTCAGTTCTGATGCTTAACTTTAATGTTATTGTAGGCAAATCGCTTAATCTTTCAATACCTCAGGCTTTCGTTTCTGAAGAAGGATGACAAGATAATAGGATTTATGCTTGAAATAGTCTTTTTTGAATGTCCACACGAAACGCATAATAAATACAGGGCGATCAGATAATTCTTAACCTTTTAGAATTGTTATAATGGAATAGATGGAATAGAACATCTTCCATTTTTGCATTCCCCTTACTACTTACTGAAAGTGTACGCAAGGAGTTACAGTTTAAGCAAGCTAATGAAAGAAAATTTACCGCCGTAATTCTTTCAAACATTATCCTTGAAGTAAGTTCACTATTTTGTCAGCATCTTCCTAGTGCTGTCTTTTAAAGGGTTTTGGCGAGTGTCTCAAATATCCGTTAAACCCGCATTCAGACATTTTTCCAGAAAAGTACATTTCATCATGCTCTTTCCAAAAAGTCAATAGGAGGGTTCTGGCATCAAATGGCTGTTGAATTCCCTCCAGTTCTCCTACAAATTTCCTTGCAGACTGAGAGAGTGTGTGACCTCAATCTCTCCTTTGTCTGTATTTTTCACTTAGCTCTTTAAATTCTGACACAGGAAGTAGTTACCCTCCATCAAGACCCCAATTTTTACTCTAAACGGGGACCTGTACATATATTTACACAGAGACTGGTGACTAACAGCTTCTGTGTATAATATGTGGGTGATTAAGAGCTCCGGTGATTTTATTTGGCCTGATTCTTAGACCCTCCACAGAGAGTTTATCTCCTTCACATGCAAAAGTCTCTTTAATATCTGAATGCTTTCTATGCACAGGGGAGGTAGGTTACAGGGAGAGGTCAAACGGAGGGAATGTATTTCTAAAAAAGTGTATTTGCAATTTGAAAACCAGCTGAACTGTCTCCTAAATGCTATTACGGGAGAAGAAAGGCTCCCGTATCTATTACAGAGGGTTCTTTTCTGCCATGACTCTCTGTAGTATGCATAGACGTATTCATATAAACAAGTGTGTTCAAACGCCTATTTATCTTTTTTCTTTTTTTTTTTTAAGTAGAGAAGCCCTGAATAGCCCACGTGCCCTTCCAGTCTTCTGGTGGTTTTGCAAAAGTGCAAGGAGCTGAGGATGTCATCCACAAGAAATCCACATGACATGCGGCTGCATTTTCCCCCCTCCTTCAAATCTGCCAGGGTCAGAGTTTAAGAAGCTCTAGTATGGTTGCAACATCATGCTATTAATAGAAACTGCACTCTAAAGAATGAAGGCTGTGATTCCACATGTGGATATAGGGTGAAGTGCATGAACTCCGCAGTCTCTAGGAATACCACCTCTTGGACAGCAAGCCTTCCTGGTGCAACCCTTTCCCCGCTGCCTGTCCTCAGGTCGGAGTTCCCTCAGGGTCTTCTGGAAGGAGCCTTTTTTTTTTTTTACACTGCCCNGATTTGTTCTACCCACTGAGCCATTGCTTAGAACTGTTCCTCTCTGGCTTCCCTTCCAATCGCTTCCCTTATCCCTGCTTTTTTGACAGTATCCTACAGAACGGCTTTCCTTTTGCTCCTAAACTGTGATTTGTATTTTAAAAAAAGGCCTTAGAAATTAGAGCTGGGACTGTTGCTTCACCTAATCTCGGCAGAAGTGTTCCCCACGGAATCTTTCCTTTAGTTCTTAAGACAAATTGCAGCATTTCAGCGCTCTGGTTAAAAGCCAGGCTGGACCCCCGCNACTTCCTGTGGCGTCCACCTGCCTGCCCACCTATGAATGTGTAGGAGCACCCTGCAGCCAACCTGGTAACCTTGACTCTGAAAGGCAAAGATGATCATCATGCTCTTCTGAGAGGACCTGCAGGCAGCCTTAAGCAAGAGGGCAGAGTCTACGTGACTAAAACATACCAACTTCCTCTTTCATAAGTCATCACATGATGAACTACAATTACAATTCCTGCCTTGTCTCTGCGAATTGCAGACGCATTGCCTCACCCTAGAAACCCTGCTTCTGTGTGTGGAGGAGGCGGCTGTAGCCGCTGCGGCAGCCGCTTTGGATGGGATCCAACTCCAGTCTGGGCCGGCAGGGAGGGCGGTGGGTGGAAGACAAAAACAAAGCTATGTTTACTTAGCATAGATCGATAAAGCTGCTTCAGAGCTACATGAAAGGCCAGGCAGCATGAAAGACTTTTGATACAATATAAGGAATTGCTGCCCTGGATCCGGGGCCAGCCTTAACCCCCTTGATCCCGGCTTCTTTTATGCGAAGAGAGAGACCAGAAGTAAACCAGCCTCTCCATTCTCCGGCAGGCATTTCGTTAGGGAAGTTACAACAACTGTTTCAACATTAAACTCACAGTGTAAAATAAAAAGGAAATGCCCTTCATTCGGAGCACACAAGCTCTGTTCCTTACTTTGTACCTCTCAAGGCGGCATTTGTATCTCAGTATTTCTATTTTGGGCTGGAAAGGCAGGCTTTCCCTTGAGGGGATTACAGTACCAGCTTGCAGGTAAATGAGTATAATTGGGCCATGGCTCTAACAGACTTGTTTTCTTTCAATGTTTCAGTCACTGCCTCATGGGGCCATCTCTTGGGGGTGTTCAGATGGCCAGTCTCTCTGCAGCACAAAGACTGGACACGGTCCACACACACCGAGGTCACGTGCTACAATGAGTGGCACAAGCAGAGCGCACGGAGGGTGACCAGAGGGACCAGGTCGTCAAAGAGGTTCAAGGGACCA
The DNA here is from genome assembly GCF_008692635.1 of Crocuta crocuta. Taxonomy (NCBI): domain Eukaryota; kingdom Metazoa; phylum Chordata; class Mammalia; order Carnivora; family Hyaenidae; genus Crocuta; species Crocuta crocuta. Next base: position 5,341,108 of record NW_027551578.1, on the reverse strand, counting down.
GGAGGGACAAAGCCCACTGGCACCAGCTGCTCCCAGGGAACGATCTGGGCAGGCCCTATTCTCCCAGCTACAAGAGGGTGAGGCAGGATTGCAATTGCGAGCAAGATCCGGGAACAGATGGGGAGACCTTGATGGCAAGCACACCTTCTCTGGAAATCCCCAAGAGAAGACATGCAGGGTTGGCCTGTAAAACACTTAGATCTGGCATTACGTTCTCTGTGCCACTTTCGAACAGGTTTTTTCGTGTGCTTTCAGCAGCTCCCTCCGCCATTTCTCTAAGGGTGTTTTTCCTCTTCCTTGTGGTTAATCCTTTGAAGCAACCTGGCATTTTCAATAGCAACAACTAGAGAGAAACGTCAGCAGGATTTTTTTTTCTCTCGCCACCTACCAATCCAGTTGTAGGAAAGATAATATAATTAGTACCCTGTTCTTCCCACACTTAACCAGCCCATTCCAGTCTCAGGGAGAGCTGTGCGCCTGTTTTCCAACAAAAGAAGCTCCAAGGGCCGCCCTTGCAGAGTTGAAGTGTCTAGGTCCCAACCGAGAGTGACTAAGCCCGCGTCTATTAGTCAGTAAGACTAACGACGGGCCAAAAGTGATTTACCAATAACACACACCAGCTCCTCCTCCCGATAAAAGTGTGAAACTCAAGTGCTCCCTTCAGCCTGATCAGAGTCTGTGGCTGCCAACAGTGGCGGGGCGGGCAGGCTCTGTGGCCGCACCCCGCTTTCGTCCGAGGCGGGTTTGCACCCACCCAGGGGCTGCCTTGGCCTGGGCCGCGCCGTGGGTCTCGCCCCACTAG
>NW_027551578.1:5339417-5340296 GCF_008692635.1 Crocuta crocuta | reverse complement strand
CGCCCCACTAGGGCACCGGGGACTTCCGCCTACGGCCCGGACCCGCGCGACAGCTGCTTGCGGGGCCCGAGGGGCCGGCCGGCCACCCCCACGGCCGGCGCGGACCCCGACGCCCGCGCCCCGAGCCACCTCCAGTCCAAGTTTGGGCCCGGGGGCGGGGCCTAGAGGCCCACAGCCGCCGGAGGGGGCGGAGCCTGCGCAGTGACGCGACCGCGCTGGCCGTAGACCCCGGATCCCTGGAATGTGCATTCGTTCAATGAGGCCGCCAGTGCCAGCGGCGCCGAGTCACGTCCTCGCGGAGCGTGCGCGCTCGGCGGCAGCGGCGCACGCGNGGGTCTGCCAGCGCCGCCGCGAGGATCCCTGCTCGGCAGGGCGGGCCCGGGCTGGCAAGGAGGGGAGGACGAGGGAGAGAGGAAGTCGCGATGTTTGCGAGGGGTACGCTGCTCCCGCTTCCCTGCGGAAGGGCTCCGCGGAACGGCGAGTGGACGCGGCCCCAGCTTAGGAACAGACTCTTAGTAAAACTTGAGGGGACCGGCGGCGCCTGTGTCCTTCAAAGACAAGTGAGAGTGTGAAAGCACTTAGTGGAGTTCAAATGGCACTCCTTAACAAAATCCAAAACGGTGAACCACGCTAGATTTAAAGTCCCCAACCTCAAGAGATTGACAGCACCAAGTCACAAAGTGGCCTTGTTTAAAAAAAAAAAAAACACGAGTCTTAGCATGATTTGGCCCCAAAGTGCCGGAGGGGAGGAATCCTGGCCGAACAGTGGAGGTGGCCGAGCGGGTGGAGGGACGCAAACCGCGCCAGCATCGCCTTCACTTCGGGGACACCGGTCGCGGCGCGGCCGGGCGCCGCGGAGCCGGCTCTCCCGGCAGCGCT
>NW_027551578.1:5330528-5339082 GCF_008692635.1 Crocuta crocuta | reverse complement strand
CGCGGGCGGGGGCCGCGGGCCCGGCGAGCAGGACTGGGTCAACAGGCCCAAGACGGTGCGCGACACGCTGCTGGCGCTGCACCAGCACGGCCACTCGGGGCCCTTCGAGAGCAAGTTTAAGAAGGAGCCGGCCCTGACTGCAGGCAGGTTGTTGGGTTTCGAGGCCAACGGGGCCAACGGGTCTAAAGCAGGTAGGGGCGGCTGCGGAGTGAGGGGCTCTAGGGGAGACAGGGGCACGCAGAGGAGGAGGGGGTACCCTGTTCCATTCGCCCTCCTACCCCGGCCCAGAAACAACAAACACCCAACTTCCTGATCTGCCTGAGGCGGAACCAGTGCTTAGTGGCAACGTGTTCATGTGCTGAAGCAGCATAACAGAGATGAGTCAGACTGGGCTGATAGGCACTGACACAGGGTTTTCCTTTCCCAGCACATTCTTGGATGGGAGCATGAGGGCACCAGTCACCTTTCAGCCTGTTGGGGGACGTTGGCGGTCGGGCCGCGCGGTTGAAGCTGGGGACTTGAGTGCATGTGTAGGCACAGGCTCTTCCGTGCATGCTGTGTTCTGTGGCTTTTTAAAATCCTGCCTCGGAGCCCCACGAGTCTAAGTGCCCGAAGTTGCACGTGCACTTGCGACTCCCGTGAGATGTTACGTACAGAGGAATAGACGTTCGTTAGGGAGTCTTGTTTCATGTAAGAGAAAGATCCTTCTCCGCGCACATCCGCTTACTTTCCTTTTTGCCCTTTTCTCTTTTTCTCTCCCCCAGTGGCGAGAACAGCGAGGAAAAGAAAGCCTTCTCCAGAACCTGAAGGTGAAGTCGGGCCCCCTAAGATCAATGGAGAGGCACAGCCATGGCTGTCCACACCCACAGAAGGGCTCAAGATCCCCATTACTCCTACATCCTCTTTTGTGTCTCCACCACCACCCACTGCCTCACCTCATTCCAACCGGACCACACCGCCTGAAGCGGCTCAGAACGGCCAGTCCCCCATGGCAGCCCTGATCTTAGTGGCAGACAATGCGGGCGGCAGTCACGCCTCGAAAGATGCCAACCAGGTTCACTCCACTACCAGGAGGAATAGCAGCAGCCCACCTTCTCCGTCTTCTATGAACCAAAGAAGGCTCGGCCCCAGAGAGGTGGGGGCCCAGGGGNTGCCCCCTGCCAGCCTCCCAGACTCTTCTCTGGCAGCCAGTGCCCCCCTGTGCTGCACCCTCTGCCACGAGCGGCTGGAGGACACCCACTTTGTGCAGTGCCCGTCTGTCCCTTCGCACAAGTTCTGCTTCCCTTGCTCCAGACAAAGTATCAAACAGCAGGGAGCCAGCGGAGAGGTCTATTGTCCCAGCGGGGAAAAATGCCCTCTTGTGGGCTCCAATGTCCCCTGGGCCTTTATGCAAGGGGAAATTGCCACCATCCTGGCTGGAGATGTGAAAGTGAAAAAAGAGAGAGACTCGTGACTTTCCGGTTTCAGAAAAACCCAATGATTACCCTTAACTAAAACTGCTTGAATTGTATATATATCTCCATATATATATATATCTATATANAAACTGCTTGAATTGTATATATATCTCCATATATATATATATATCTATATATATATATACACATATATATACACACACACTCACACATATATATATGTATATATATATATACACACATATATATATATCCAAGACAAGGGAAATGTAGACTTCATAAACATGGCTGTATAATTTTGATTTTTTTGAATACATTGTGTTTCTATTTTTTTTTTTGACGACAAAAGGTATGTACTTCTAAAGGCGGTTTCTTCTTTTGTTAATGTTATTAGCATATCTTTGTGCTTTATTATCCTGGTGACAGTTACCGTTCAATGTAGGCTGTGACTTGCGCTGCTGCTTCTCTAGAGCACTTGGCGATTCCGAACTGCTTCTAGCTGTATTTGTATGCACTTATTTTAAAAAGGAAAAAAAAAAAAGCCAAATACATTTTCTGACATTGTAAGATTGCCTTACTGTCTGTTATTCCTTACTGCTGGCTCCTCTCTCAGGCCGGAGGCCAGTTGGTGGAGAAGGAAAGGAGAGGAGTGAAGGGGGCTTCACTGTTGTGAAGCGGGCGGAAGGCCACTGGGAAAGAATCACCACGTCTCCCCCAAAAACGTTGTCCTCGGAGTCGTAGGAAAATAGATTGCGAATCTTTCTCTCTTTTGTTCTTAACGTTCAGTTGTTGGGATAGTCATGACTGCCTGAGAGTTGCTGCTGAGAGATTTTTCAGGACTCGTGTGGTTTCGGGGGGGGGGGGGGGTTCTTTTTTTTTTTTAAAGGCAAAGTTGACCACTGTTCACTGCCCACGTGATCAGTTGTAAGCTTACAATGCTGCATGCTAGTTGGTTACATAATACCCGATTCAGTGACTGCAGGCGGTGATCATGGATGGCGCGGTGTACAAGGTGGCACTGCCATCTTTGAACAGAGCCCGGCTCCGCAGCGCCACTATCTTTTCAAACACCCTAGAGCTCTCTGTCTGTCGTTGGTGTCGTCGTTCCTTTGAAAAGAGTCTCAAAGAGAAGTTACGGTTCAGGTGAACTTGGAGATCGTGGGATTGGTTTCGTTTCTGTTTTGTGTTTTGTTTTTTTGTTTTTTGTTATCATTTACCTGTAGTGCTATTGCTGTTGGTACTATCACCTACACCCTGTTTCGAGCGAGTGCTAAATACAGTATGGTACAATGACAGTAAGAGCGCACGGGGCCGCAGGACTGCCCGTGGGCATATCAGTGACAGCCCAAATGGGGATGGAGGAAACCTGTAATTTCCTTCTTAACGTGTGTTTGAAATACCAAGTGAATGATACTGTTCTTCTGGAAATTTAAAAAAAAAAAAAAATCGATAAACTAGTGACAATTAAAGTAAGGGTTTTAATAATAGACAGGCCCCACCTCTCAACCTATTCTTAGAAACCTTTTGTAAACTAATTTCTTTTGATCACTCTTTTGCATCAGTAAACTGATTTTTTTTAAACCAATAAATCATCTGTTACTAGAAATAGTTGTCTCACAGTGATACTGGTTTTTCTTCTGTGCTGTTACAATTTAACATTGACAGGAACACTATTTGAAATCCTTTTATGTTCAGGTGTTTGTAACTTGGCCCTATAATTAGACTGAATCATGGCTTCAAGGTCTACTACAACTTCTGTGTATTCGTTTATGACCTAGCTTCTATTTTAATTTGAAGATAGAGATTGTTAGTCTCTTTGGATTCTTTTTGAGTTATGTTTTTGTCTTTTCTTTTTTAAATTGCTCAAATATTTTTTAACGGTCGAGTTATTAACACTTGAAAATCAGATACTGCACCAAATACAGTATTTTTTTTTTTTTGGTAGTGTTTTTAATGAGTGCACCGATAATGAATACTGTGCAAATTCATGTTACCGGTCATTGTTCTATTACAAACAGACTTGCATGATTAACCAGTTTGTTGTTACACTTTTTTTTTTTTAATTGGAGCATCTATGACTCAGACTGGTTTCTCTTATGTAAATGCATACATGCAGAAACACAGAGTCCATTTTACATGCCCATAAAGACATTTGTAAAGAATTCAACTATTATGGTTTGTTGTATAAATGTGTATCTAAGCACTTTATTATAAACTGGAATTTGACCTCATAGATTTTACAAGTTGATCCGTCATTTGACCTAATTCGTGGTAGCTATCTGTATGTTTTGCAATCTTAATACAGATAAGCTTTCTAAAAAGATTAATAAAGAACCATCCTGCTGTTTTGAATAAGTCTTTCCAGCTGTGGAGAAGACAACCCACAATTCTCTGTGCTGGTGTTTAANNNGGGAGTACGAACGGCTTTAAAGGGCTGTGTGTGTTGAGGTTACTCCTATTAAAAAGTAAGACCTGGAGGAGTCCGGCCCTTGGGTGGCCTTCGTGGAAGGCTTGCAGCTGTAAAATGTTGATTGGAGTTCTTTCTCGGGCATTCTCTTAAGTTAAAAAGTGTAACACTGGGACCTGGGTGTGGTCTTCTGTGGTACCTGATGGCAGTACAGAGATTCTCCACAGCTGGAGACCAATGTCAGAAAGCCACTTACTGTACCTGGGCAGTATCCGATTTCAAATCCTAAATATTTCAGCTGTGCTTTTAATACTCAACAGATTAGGGGATGGGGTGTTAAAGCTTTCCCTTTTTTGCTTTAACAATTTATAGGATTTAACAGATGTACTGTCTTTTCATGTGGCCTCACATTAAAAGTTATGAGAACGTACACATGGTTTACAACTTTTGCTATATACCTTTCCTTGGCCACCAAGTATTTTTAAAGTGTGCCACCTTTTAACCTTTACTTTTTTTTTTAAGTTGAAGGTGATAACTTTTTCTATATATGATGAAAACTCATGTTGACTGAAGTGAGTGTAATCTCAGATATCAACATTATTATATTTTAAAATCACGCTATGGAAATACCACCTGCATTCTGTCATTTGTCAGATTTACAGTACCTTTTTTTTTTCCTTAACTTTTAGCATTAAATAAAAATAAAATTGGGAGCACTGAACATTTTCTGAGGCCTTTTTTAATGCTTTAAAGTAAGCTTAGAATGGCTCTTATTTTAATCACTAATGGCAATGCGACCAAAGGATGTGTGGGTTTGGGGTTGGGGTTTAACTTGGAACTGCGGGAGAAGAACAGAAGATAAAAGACAGAACAAAAAGGCAACTGATGGCAGGGGAGAAAAAAGTGCTAGGGACCGGGAAAAGGGCCACTGGATAGGGGAAACCGATAAAGAGAAGAGCCAGAAAGTACTTGTTTATTTTCAAGTTGCAGTCGAGCCAGCCCCCCTACCCTGAGACCGGCAAGAGAAGGTGGTGTCCACGCCGCAAAGGCTATTGAGACCAGGAGCTGCTCTCTGGAAGGTGTTGGAATAAAACAGCCATGTTGGACCATGCGAAACGCACCGAAGACCAAAGGGGGAAAACAGTAGCCTACCATTTGGAAAGCTTTGGAATAAAGTCAGAGCGAAAGCCAGGTGGATGATTGATGTTGTAAGCCCTGAATTTATAAATAGAGATAAAAGGTGGAAAGCACCGGGCCACATTTGCAGACTACTGTCTACTCTCACAGAGTAAGAGACGTTTGCAGCTTTTATTCATTTTATTGATCAATGGCTTGGCAGACTCCTGTGAAAGGAAGTTGTGAAGCTTACATGGAGTTTGGGGACAGGGGACACATAGCCTGATTTACTATGTGTTTTAAATTAAACAGCCACAGTTAATGTGTAACTGAATTATTTTGCTGTTGGGGTGGTCCAGTAACTTGGACCCATGGCTCTATGTGTTTCAATAATTTTTTTTTATGAGGAGGCTCTTTAAGGCAGTTTTCAAGAAACCGTATTCTTAATAAGTTAATTATAGCTCGTGATACACAACACGATGTTTCGTTTAGTAATCAGGTTAAATGTTAAATCCTTTATTTTAATGTCAGAATGCTAGATTTTATTTTTAGTAAAACTGAAGAGACTGCAGCTCGCAGGAGTCATTTTTAAAATTTCTAAAGCTTCTCTCAAAGTAAACTTTAATGATGGCATTCGGTTTCCAGTTAAGAAGACCAAACAATCTTGACTTAATGTGGCAGAGGTCTTTGTTTATTCCCCAAAGGAGGGGAAAAGTTACAGGGAAAATGCAGAACTCCTTTTAATTCCTAGACTTAAGTCCCTCGTTACTCAAAGTTGTTTTGCATATGATTTATAGATGGTTTTATTTGGTTTAGTGAAGAGTAAAATGTTTCTCTTCCTGATTCCAAAGAGTATACGTGGAATCATTCAGAAAAATGTTCAGTCGTGTGTAGGCCACTAGAAGTCCTGAGTCACCCTCATTTGCTTGCCTTTTCTTCAGAGGGAACAGTGTGAGAAGACACGCCTTTCCTCTGTCACAGACCAAGGTCAGAGGCACCAATGAATGGAATACATATTTACCTACTTCATCATCTGGGGCTCTAGAAATGAGAGGCGGGGTGGGGATGCTGTTTAACTCCTTCTGTGCCATGAGTTAGGCCTCTGGCAGCAATAGTATTGTTTACAATAAAAAATTCTGGGGTGACCTCCCAGATTATTGATTATCTAGATCCTTTGTTGCTGTTTCTCTTGACAGCCTGTGTCTTCCTCCAGTTATGAGCCTGACAGCAATTTAAAAGGCACAAAAATATTCAACAAGCCAATCTGTAAATTACTTAAGAGGTCGGAAGATGGAAAGTGACTGGATTTATGGATTATCTGTGGATTTCTCTATTAATCCCCAGTTAAATCCATAATTAGGGATAGCCACACTATCCCATTTACCACTAACTAATGTGTACCTGATTTAACAGTGAACTTTGTTTTAACCCATCAGTCTGTTAACCTCCTCATTCCCCGTGTCAATGCAACTTCATGTGCTTGATTTAAAACAGCTTTCCTTTTCAAATTGGAGGTATAATTTATTTTTTTTAATTATACAAGATGACGACATCAGCCTGGATCTTTATCACAGAATGTTGTGTGCTTCTGTGTGGCACTAAGCAGCATAAAACAACCCAGACAAGCTACAGGCAAGGTGTTTTAGGACAAAAAAAAAAAAAAGGATGCTACGGGCAAAAACCAGTTTTAGAAGTAGTTAGACACTGGGTCTTAAAGCCATTCTTTTATTTTGACTCTGAGACAAACAGCTGAGCAAAATCTCCTTAACAGAACTACCCTTATTAGAACGGTATAAACAGTTTCTTCTGTACTGCAATCTTAAATATTGCTTTGAAAACAAGGTAGCCCTTTAAAACCCAAAATCTTAGTAGAACGAGCCTTTGGTGCACATAAAATCTGTCACAAAGTCAGCCACGAAAATCTTCCAGGAGATTTACTTTTTAGGTCAGACAAGGTCTGGATAAGAGACCACAGGATACCTAGTTCAAATTGGGAGCCTCGATACACTAGTTGATCTCTTTTGAATGGATTTAAGAAGCTGGATTGCTTAATCTAAAGAGGCATCTCCAGCAAGCAGTTCAGTTAGAAGCCTTTGATGCTGAGATAAGACATCCTATATAGAATGACAATGTCCCACTTGAATATTTCTAAACTTAGTTCATATTTGGGGGAAATCAAATGTGTCCTATAATCTGTAGAACCCATCACTTAACCACTTTTGCTTAGCAATTACTATATCATTCTTTACCTCTGTCCCTACTATCCTTTAACAGTCAGCTGCCCGCGAGGGGACAGGCATCATGCACGACAAAGGAGTCCCATTTTGTTGCACAGGTATGCAGGCAGCAACTGTAGCAGACCCACATCTGGTCACTGCCTACTTCTCTGCCTTTTAGAAAACCTCTTTCCCATGACAGTTCAAAAATCGAATATTTTGAACTGTAAATGTGGCTATTTGCATTGCTGGGAAAAACAAGTCCAGAAACATGTCATCGGAACTAAGGGCCTCAATTTATTTTTAACGTATGGGAAAAGTTTATTAAAAGTAAACTTTTATTGTACGACTTAAAGATACTAGCCCCACTCGGAAGGGTTCTGCTGAGAAGTAGGGATGGTCTGGGGCTGGATACATCAGCGTTTTGTTACACGCAGCCTTGGCTTTGGGCCTTCCGTGTTCTCCAAGGCCTGAGAGGCTATTCGCGAGCTGCCAAACAGAAAAAGGCTGTTGCGTGCCTTAACCCGGACTCAAAGGCCTCTTACCTCCGTTGTTATTTCTGCCTCCAAACGGCATTCCAATTAGCTCTTTTTGGTGATAAAAGATAAAGATTTATTGTACGCCTCACACAACTGGAACCAGAATTTCACAGGAGGGTCACAGTCATTAGAGAAGTTTTTTAGAATACTGTTCCCTTAATAAGCACCATGTGGGCTGTTACTGCTATTATTTAACACCTATTAAGTAGGCACATCATTCTAGGCTTTGAACAGCTGAGGAGTCCGGGCCCCAGCTTTCTTAGAGCTGAAAGACAATTCCGCAGACAGGGAGGGAACATCAGGTTTGCTCGATTAAGGGCACATACTCAGGGAAGTTAACGCGTTGGTTTCCTTCCGCGAGTCTGGAAAGTGTAGTTTAGGGCTAAGTTCTTACGTGGAGGATTGAGTCCCTTTCTACAACTTCTATCTGGAACCTCGGAAGGACTCTGACCTAGGATCGCAGTCCAAAGTCCAAGGTGCTGTCACACAAGAAATTCATTATGCCCAGCATGCAACTGTCATGCATGAAAGGGGCCGCCGGACCTCGGTTATCTTCCTACAAATCAAGAGGCCATTTGGAAACATGGGGGCCAGGTAAAAAAATCTTCAAACTGTAGCTTTTTCTTCTTCCACCATTTTTTTTTTTTTATTGTTGCTCACAGTGGCGTTTTTGAAAAGGAAGAAAACAGCCGCCAGCACTGCCAAGCCCTGTTTACTGGAGGGGAAGGAAAGGGGAGGCGGCTCCCTGACCCTCCAGCGGCCCGCGTAAGGGCCTTCGCCCACGAGGGGACCTTGCTGCGGTTTCCAGCGCGGCACCCTGACTCTAGCCGCGCCCGTGTTTGTTTATTCTAGAACTTC
>NW_027551578.1:5321780-5330019 GCF_008692635.1 Crocuta crocuta | reverse complement strand
CGTGAGCGTCTCCGGCCGCGCGCTCTGGACCGGGTACCGCGTCGTGAACCAAATAAAGTAAAGGTCTGGCTCCTGCGGGGCGAGGCGAGCGAGCGAGCGGCGTGCCAGCCGGCTCCGGGGTGTGGCGAGCCCTCGGTTGCCCAGAAAAGACGCAACGCGCGTCAGCAAGAGCCTTGGCGGCTGCCGTGAGGGTCCCTGACGCGCTGCCGGCTGTCCCGGGTGGATTTTCTAAGTTGGGGAGGGCGCATGACAGGAGCTGCCCCAAATGTCACTCCCTTTTTGGAAATCGTGAGGCTGCCTTCTTCTTCTTCTTTTTTTTTTTTTTAAACGACTGTGGCTATAATAAGGCAAATGTTCCACGCTGGTGGAGTAAACACTCATACTTAAGGGGCATCTGTCTTCGGGGAAGGCGCACCGATGCACCGTCGCGTGTCCATAAAAATGCATTTATTGACCGGACTTCTGGACGTGCCCATATGGGTCCTACAGAGTCAAATAAAGCAGTGCAACAACCGACTGCCGAAAAGGGCGTTGCCTTTTTACAGAGAAACATTTATTAAAAGTAGACCAACAGCCACCAAGTTTTTTTTCCTTTTCTCATCGTAGTACCATGGGGTGCTTGACGCGCCACACAATTCATAGACTTCTAATTTTTGTTCATTATTAGATTCAATACTCTGCAGTTTCATCTCAAAAAGAGAGAGGGAGAGAGAGAAGAAGCATGACCCCATCCTTGCAAAAGATGACACTGAAATGGCATTTATTGCCAGCCTTGGAGTGCGGGCCGAGGAACTTCACTGGACTAAGTGTCATATAATAGTTTTAGTCATTGTTTACAAGTGAGTGCGGTAGAGAGATGGGAAGCTAAAAAAAATAATAAAATGAAATAAAGCGCTGCCCCAGGCTTGAAACTACCTAGACACAAGTCTAGCAAAAGACGTCCTTCACCAACATGTATTTCTTCCCAGAGGACAGGCACGCAATCATTTTGTAAGCTTGGAATGAATTCCTACAAAACAGTCCACTCCTTAGGTCATTTTATCGAGGAAGCCTTCGAAGCCTTGCAGCTCACTTCCTGCGAAGCTTTTCTCACTCTTTGCCTATGCCTGTTGGTTTTGACACAGCATGACTGGAGTCCCCTGCTCCACTCTTAAATGAAAGATCTTGGAGAGGGAATTCTGCGGAGGGAGTGTCTGAAAACACACCTCAGAATTGTCCAGTTCTGTCGCAGAGACACAACAACACTGGAACAGAGGTCAGACACCTCCAGATGTTCCTGGGCTTTGGGTCATCATTTCAGGTAATTCATTAATTTTTGTGCCATTATTATGATGATTATTATTTGTAATGACCACGTGCTTAACCTTAGTGGGGGCAAAGGAATCAAACTGGGCCATGACAGCTTTTAGGTTTTTCATCCATCAGCCAGACATAAGAAAGCACTGGGTGTATGTGATACCCATTAGGTACGTGGGTCCCATGAATGTGTACCACTAAAAATATAGGTGCTTGGTTATTACATTAAAGGGGAAATAGCAAACAGCCTTGAAACACTGGAGAGAAGGGGCTCCCCGTGCTGTCATCTTAGAAGATGCGTCGTCTCTGGCTCCAGTACCAAGGACACCCTCATGTAAAGCATAGTAGCTGACCGACCGTTCATGAAGTTCTCATCACCTTGGGGGATGTATAGTTCTATTGGAAAGAAAACAAAAACACAGGCCACGAATGAAGGAAATGAATACTTTTCTTAAAAGTTTTCTATGCTCACATTCATTACTGAGGGGCCAGCTTCCCTATAAACCACCGAAATGGCTAACCTGAGGCCACAGATGGCTTAAAGGCAAGGGTGGTATTTACCACCTGGTGGCAGGTGGGGTTGGGGTGAGCCTATGTTTGAACATATTGTGCTTTTTTAAAAAAAAATAATCACTCGATAAAAATGATGCATGATGAAAAATAAAAGAACACCTTCCCTGAATTTGGACCTCGGTAAAAATGTTGGATTTGTAAAAAAAAAAAAAAATCATTTCCTTTCCTTGTAAATCACACTTCTCCACACGTGGGTCTTTACATCCATAAGTAAGCCTTCAGAGCTCGTGAACACCACAGATTTGTAGCTCTGGAAAGAACTCGAAGGCAAACATTGCCTGAATGGAGTGTCAGCCATGACCAGACCGAGCGGGGGGGTTGTCATTCATCTGTTTGCCTAGTGGTTGAAGACTTTGATGGAATTAGGTCGAAGGTCTTCATGGATGAGGTGAATCACAAGCAGTTAAGAAAGAAAGGAAAGGGGTGCCTGGGTGGCTCAGTTGGTTAAGTGGTGGATTTTGGTTAAGGTCATGACCTCACGGTTCGGGAGTTCGAGCCCCGCATCAGGCTCGCTGCTGTCAGCACAGAGCCTGCTTTGGATCCTCTGGCCCCTCTCTCTCTGTCCCTCCCCCACTCGTGTTCTCTCTCTCTCTCAAAATTAAAGAAACATTTTTTTAAAAAAGAAGGAAGGGAGATGGCATATGCAAGTTCTGAGAGACCGGAGAGAAAAAAATCACAGGAGGAGAACCCACATCTGTGGGTCATGTATTCATTCACTTAATGGTTTGCTTATCCCTTCCCTCTGCTCCCGGGAAGGAAGGCAGGCTCTTGAGCTTCGGCCACCTCTTTCTAACCTTAGTGCTTAACCTTCTGACCTCACTTTCACTATCTGTGAAATGGGTTAAGGATACACTTACGTCATGGCATTGTTGAGGGGATTGAAAGACAAGGTTATAGAACACACATAGTCAGCACATATTAAGTCCTTGTTAAATTTGGGTACATCACCCTGGGGTGCTGGGCCCTGGGCTGGAGTTAGATAGTTGTTAAAAAATGGTGTCTTCAGGGTCACCTGGGTGGCTCAGTTGGTTAAGCATCCAACTTCGGCTCAGGTCATGATCTCACAGTTGGGGAGTTCGAGCCCCACACTGGCCTTGCTGCTCTAAGTGCACAGCCTGCTTCGAATCCTCTGTTCCCTGCCCCCTCTGCCCTTCCCCCACTTACTTTCCATAATCTCATCCAGAATGATGAGTTCGAAATAATATTTATATGCTGACTCCAAACATCTCTACCCTTCATGTCATACATCAGCACCCAAATCCCCTTCTCTCGATCTTTCTCGTCTTACTGGACAGCAAGCAACACACACCTTGGTTTACTTCTGGTTTTCTCACACATCTTCCATCCAATTTCTCAGCGAATCCTCTCGGCTCTACCTTCAAAACTGTAATCAGGAATCTGATCACCTCTTGCCACCTGATGGAAACCGTCACATCTCTTGTATAAAGCACTGCAGAAGCTTCTTATCTATTCTTCCAGCTCCTGCCCGTCGTCTCTGTGGTTTATTCTCAATTCGGCAGCCAGACTAACCCTCAAAAACATTGGCCTGATCTCGTTTCTTCTTCATTCAAAGCCTTACGATACTTTTCTGTCTCCTTCAGAGTCAAAGGTGAAGTCTTCCGCGGGCCTGCAAGGTGGTGCTACCTCTCAGATGTGGCTCGGACCCTTGCTCGCTCCATTTTAGCCACACTGACTTCCCCACTATTTCTTGACCTTGCCGAAGAGGCTCCTGCATCAGGACCCCCGCATTTGCCCTTCTCTGTTTGGAATGACCTTCGAGATGTACGCACAGCTCTCTCCTTCACCCCCTCCCGGCCTCGGCCCCAGTGTCTCTATTGCCGTTGTCAAAGTTACCACAAATTTAGTGCCTTAAAACAACACAAAGTAACTATCGTAGGGTTCTGGATGTCAGAAGGCTAAATTTAAGATGTTGAAGGGGCTGGTTCCTTCTGGAGGCTTCCAGAGAGAACGCTTTCCTCGCCCCTTCCAGCTCCTAGAGGGCGCTCACATTCCTGGGCCTGTGACCCCTTCCTGACACCACTCTGATCTCTTGCTTCTGTCCTCACGTTGCCTCCTGCCTCCCTCTTCTAAAGACTCTTATAATTGGGGGGCAGCGCTCCCTTGGGACTGTGAGACGGCTCACACGCTTCCTCCTTCCCACCCGAGGACAGAGAGTGGGGCGTCCCTTCCCGGACAGGGCGAGGAGAGCACCGAACTCCTCTCTGGTCAGCGCAGTCCTGGCTTTGTCACGCGGCCAAGGGAATGGTCTGCTCTGATTGGCTGAGGTCTCCCTTGCCCCAGCCAATCCCAGGGCAGGGGGATGGGTTGGCCCCAACCGCTGCTGTCTAGTTAGAGACCTTCCCTGGAGCCCCGGAATAGAATCAATCCCCGCGAAACTAGTGCGCGGTGGCTGAGGGGTGGGATGCCGAGAGCTAACCTTAGTGCTCCGCATCGACTCCCCCCTCGCCCCCACCAAAGCAGAGCCGCTGCTCGCTCAGTCCAAGGGCACTCATAACACTGCAGCCCATGGGACTGGTGACCCCTGGGGCTGAGCGATATCCACCTGCAGGGTCACGGGCAGCAGCCTCCAGAAGAAAGCAGTTAGCCCTGCATGGAGCGGCGGGGCGGAGGCTGGTAGACTGGTAGATGTGTGCTCCTTGAGACTCCTTTGTTCCCCCTCGGTCTGCCTCTGGGCCACGGAGGAAGTGACCCCCCAGCCCTGAACTCCTGGCGGCCAGCTCTACACCTGTTAGGTCGAGGGCCGCGCTGTGGGGGGCCACGGGGACCCACTGGGAGCTGAGGAGAGTGATTCCCGCTCTGTTGACAGGGATGGCATGGCCGGGACAGAGAATGCAGGAGGAAGGTGGCTTGAAGGCACGCTGGGGCAGCCCAAGTGAGGAGGCTGTCTCCGAGATTTTGATCTGTAATTTGTATTTCTATATTAAAAAATATATATACCTGAAGTGGCAGGACTTGTATCTTCACAAGCTGTAATATGCCTCTTTCGTGCCTCCCTCTGTCTGGGCCGCTTCCCTCTCCATCAAGCTGCCACTGTCATTACCTGCACGGGCGTGTGACCCAGGATGCGAGGGCAGGGTAGCGCTGCACCCTTGCTGAGTACACAAATCCTGCCTGCACCGTGCTCTCCTCGAACGGGTGCTCCGGGAGCGCACCGGCTTGGCACTGTGCACTTGGCACTCCCGTCCGTCACTGAGTGACGAGAATCTTCCACGTGTCCATGGTGTGCTGAAGGAACCAGCAGACCACCAGTCGGACCTGGGCATGCAGGAGAAAAACTCAGCAGAGTGGTGCCTGGGGATCGTTCCCGGCTAGCGAGAGACACGCTGGGGGTAAAACGTTGCTGGAATTAAACAAGAGTGCTGCTGCATAAACAGGCACAGAATTCTGAGTTGTGCAAAAAAAAAATTTTTTTTTTCCGCTGAATACTGACCCAATGCCGTGTGATTTACAAAGACTTTTACTTCTCTCAGGCCTTTGAAACAAAAGGGCCAGAAAAATCGCGCCATGCTGAAAGTTACTCGGTGAAGCCCCCGTTTAAATCCAGACCTTCTAACCCTAAATCCTGTCTTCTCTTTACCACTGGTTTACAATCATTTAAGGGTAACACTTTGGGGGGCCCTGGCAGTACGGGGAATATTAGTTAGGCTGTGCCACAGAATGGATTCTACAACTCCCACCAAACCCCTTGCTTACCCACTGGTTTATTCTCAATCTTCATGCTTAGTTTGCTAATGTAGGGGTCACATGTTCCTGTTGTCTGTATTCTCCTGGTTTAATCAGGAAAACGAGCCAGAGGAGCTGAAATGATTAGCTTGGAATCGTTAGTAGAGGAAAGAATTTATATTCACAGTGACTGTATTTCTAGTCCATTGATTAGGCAATTTTGCTTTTATGAATCAATTGGGGTGATTGCTATGCTGAATAAAATATGGAATTGCCATCACAAAGAAAACATAAATTATTAGCTGTAAGATGCATACTGTCTGTGCAAGGAGCTACCTCGTGTATGGAATAGTTCTCATTTCCTCTTCCACATTTCTACCTGGGTTTTCTCAAGGGGTACTCCTATAGTCTTGCCTGACTCTGCCACTTCAATCTGGAAGGCAAGGTGATTTTTATTTTATTTTATTTTTTAAAATTTCTTTTCTAAAGTTTGCTTTTGAGAGCCAGAGAGAGACAGCATGTGAGTGGGGGAGGGACAGAGAGAGGAGAAACAGAATCTGAAGCAGGCTCCAGGCTCTGAGCTGTCCGCACAGAGCCTGATGTGGGGCTCAAACCCATGAACCGTGAGATCATAAGATCATGATCTGAGCCAAAGTTGGATATTTAACCGACTGAACCACCCAGGCGACCCAGCAAGGTGATTTTTAGAAATCCATATAATCACCTTTGGAGATTCTAAGAACTAATGCACGAACCATCTCATTGCCTATTAATCGGTTAAATTTTTTTTTCCTAGGATATACAGAGGTCATTTCCTAAATTGCACATTTCCCACTGATTAATCTCCGTGGATTGCCTCTTGCTATAGCAAATATGATAAGTCCAACGATTATAATTCATAATTATGGAACTTTATTTCATAAGAGGGTGTTTTAAAAGCCAGATAAGCACTTTTTAAGAAGACACTAGAAAATTGAATAGGACAGAATATAGGTGGAAGAGGAGAAAACAGAATAAAAATAGCAATAGATAAAGCACTTTAAGACTGAAACCTCGCAAGGCTGCATTCAGAACACACATTCTTACATGCGTTAGGACACAGAAGGAGGTATTTGGCTTTGGTACCATGGGATTTTATGGATTCTGNCCCTAAGTTTTTTTTTTTTTTTTTTAAGTTTATTTTGAGGGAGAGAGAGAGAGCGGAAGAAAGAGTATGTGTGAGTGAGCAGGGGGCGGACAGAAAGAGGGAGAAAGAGAGAATCCAGAACCTCAAGCAGGCTCTGTGCTGTCAGTGCAGAGCCCGATTCAGGGCTTGATCTCACAAACCAAGAGATCGTGACCTGAGCTGAGATCAAGAGTCGGATGCTCAACCGACTGAGCCACCCAGGCGCCTCTAGATACCAGAAGTTTCATGAGTTAATTCATTTGACAAACAATTCTCATATGCATCCTATACATTGAGGCCCTAAGGATTTTAGATTGTTATAATGTTTCTAAGATCTAGCAATCTCGCAGCCTATGGAAAAAGGACTGGCCCACGAGACAGAGAGTTGATGAGCATGGAGGAAAAGGGGAAAGAGAAGGGGAAAGAAAAGGCAGACATGAAAGTTGGAGCAGCAGCCAGCGCAAACAAAATCCCACTGCAAATCCTTTCCCCCCCAAATAATGCCTGTCGACTGTTCCTTAATTAGCGCTTTCCTAAGTTTTCTCAGCAAGCACCAGGTTCTGTAAGTTACAAAGTCCTCCCAAGGTACTGTGAGAAACACAAGATAAATAAGATTCAGATCCTATTCTCAAAGAACTTAGAACCTATTTGGAAATTTCAAGCGAAATTCATGGATCCCCTCTAAGTCGGCATTCAAGCAGGTGCAGAGCGGTCTCATCCACACTCTGGGGGCGCAGTTCAAAGAAGACAGTTGGGCCAAGCAGGGGTGGAAGGGACAAGGAAGGGTTCCCACAGAAGACGGACACCAGAAAGGCCTAAGGGGAGGCACAGCAGAGGGGAGGCAAGAAGACATTGGGCAGAGCAGAAATTAGCATCGTGTGTTTGGGGATCAAGAAGAAAACTCTGTGGCTTCTGTAACTCAAGGATGCTGAATTACGGGGGGCGTGGGGGTAATGGGGAATGCTGTTTGACTAAGTGGGGGGAGGAGGGCCTTCCAAGGGCTCGGAAACTCCAGCACAGGGGGGTCCTGAGGCTGGCGGCAGGTGAGGGAGCCGGCCGCGCTCAGACCCTGGTGGGGAATGGAAGAACCACTTTGCTGACAGGCCTTTGCCACTCCCTTTCCACAGAACTGGTCCAGGATGCCGCGGAGGAGTTTGGGGAAGAGAATCTCAAAGAGGCTGTTGATAAGGCTTGGAGGCTGATCCGATTTCAGGCAAGGGAGAGAAGAGGGTGTGGAAGATGACTCCACGGCGGTGAATATGCCTCATTTCCGCAAACCGGAGAAGGACTGGGGCTTGGGAGAAGATGACAGATGCCGAGATAAGAAAACCAAGAATGACTTGACGTGCAGCTGGGATCCGCCTTGGGCGAGAATCGGGACTGCCCGGTAGTCCCCGGGCCCCCAGGGGGAGGGAAAGATGACAGAGGTGATGCAAAAACACCTGCTACTGGAAGCGGGCCCGCTGGGCGTGTGGTGGGTGGGGCTGGGCACAGTGGGGCGGGGGGAGGGGCACTCGGTCA
>NW_027551578.1:5298024-5321592 GCF_008692635.1 Crocuta crocuta | reverse complement strand
TCGGTCACTACCCCCGACCCTGGGGAGCCGTGCTTGCATCTGTACTGCCCGGGCACTGCTCCTTGGCTCTCATGGCCGCTGTGGCCTCATTCAGGAAGCACAACCCGCGTGCACACCGCGCACCTTGCAGGGTCCAAGCGCTCGTGGTGCGCAGGGGGCGGCGCGGGGTGGTGGTGGCAGGGGACGGTCCCCAGGCTCCCCGGGAAGGCAGAGATAAGCAGATCGGGGGATCTGAAAATACGAGCAATCAATCCGAGGAAAGCATCCGAAATAGCCTCCTCGGGTATTTACTGGGGGTGCTGTGTTGAATTGGCATTGAAGGGCTTAAAGATTTCAGAGCACTGACCTTCCTTCAGAAATTCTTGGCAGGAGCAGAGGGTGGCATGATTTAGGGTGAGGAGTTTGTGTCTCAAAGTTCAGCATATAAGAGTCTAGGACTGTAGTCATAGCAGCTTGAGGAGGCTAACCAGTGGGGCCCCTGGGAGGCTAAGAGAGTATGGTGGTCCCCAGCTTAGGCACTGGGATGCGTCCCCAGACCCCCAGTGGATGCCGGAAACCTGCGGATAGCACCCAACCCCATGTATGGTATGTTTCCTCCTACCCATACATCCCTATGATAAATACCTACTTCCTTTATAAATTGGGCACAGTAAGAGATGAACAGCAATAACAATAATCAAATCGAATAACTATAAGCATAGGCTGTAATAAAAATTATGTGAATGTGATCTCTTTCTCAAAATATCTTATTGTACTTCTTGTGAGGGTGTGAGATGATAAAATGCCTAGAAGGTGAGATGAAGCGAAGTGTGACCTGGGATGTGTCAGGGGGCTTATTTACTTCCCAACCGATTGGCTGCAAGGAATGAAATGGGAGAAGTGAAAATGCGGGAAAGGGCGACTACTGTACATGTGTTTTGAATGCATAGCCAAGGCCTCAGGTTCCATGGTGTAGTGGTCAGCACATCTGCCTTACACACAGAAGGTCCTGGGTTCGATTCCCAGTGGAACCAGAAGTTTGTCTTAGTTTGTGATTTAAAATTGGAGGACTGAAAGAGGCTCATTTACATCTTTACCAATCAGGAGCCTTTTAAATGCGATTTCGTGGGTGTGTGCAAAGGTCCTGAAGTGCAGGTTTTCTTTTCATCAATTTATGGCGCAGAGACCCAGCTGAAATCACCTCGAAGGTCTCCAGCTCCAGGTCCAGATGTTCCTGGTCTCTGTCTAGGAGGGTTGCTGGCCACTCACAGCAGGGAGGGGAGCCAAGAGCCCTCCCCTCCAGGGCCAGTCCTGGGGGCCGTAAGGCACTGTGACCTCTTTTCCCTGAGGCTCCTCTGACTTCACCCCTGGGATATCCTGAGTTCTGGATGCAGTGTGCCGTGCTTAGAATGTGAGGCATGGGGAAAGGAAGACATTCAGCCGAGTCAGGAATAGCCTGGGTTTTGACATCAAAGAGTCTGGATTCCAATTCTGCCTCCACAGGGCCGTTAGCTGTGTGATCTTGGACACGCTCTTTTCCGAGGTTCTGTCCCTCTGTGTCAACTGGGCATACGCATAGCACCGGTCTCCTGGGAGTTTGTGCACACTGGACGAGATGATTATGGAAGGTGCTTAGTATTAGGTCCACTCCCTACTAGGCACTAGGCACGCGGCCCTTGCTCCCAGAGTGAGGCTCCGCCCTGTTCCATGTGAGCTGTGCGTGTATTGCTCTTCCGTTCTCTCCGCAACACAACTCCAGTCGCAGCTACCGAAAGCCTCACCCTCACCAACAGCTGGAATCACCTCCGAGGTACCTCCACAGTGCATCCTGAACCCCACTTCGCACCCCCGCTGCTTTGTTCTCCCGCTAATTTTTCTGGTTAAGCCGACCACTTGGACCGAAGTGTGACTTCCCACCCTGTCCCACATACCACCCACCAGAAAATGGGGAGGTGAGATCACGGCAGCCCAGAGGTCCTTAAGAGAGCCCACAAAAGAAAGAGGCTCTTTGCCACAGGAGATTTATTATTATTATTATTATTATTATTATTATTATTACTATTTTGCTGACGAGCTCAGAATTTAAACACAGGACGCTGAATGGCCAGAACCTTGGCCCAGCCCCGAGCGCCCAGGGCACGTTCCGGAACCCAGAATTCGAGTTTCTGCCCAGTAGGCTTGCCATCTGAACTTTCCCTTTCTCAAATCCCAGTTCTCAGTAGCCAGCACACATTCTGAGCCACAAAATTCTGAGAATTATTGCACTCGTCAGCTGCTAAGTCACATGTCCCTCAGCCTGGTCCCTTCTACTCTTATAATAGGACTTGTGTTAGAGTCTATGAATTTCCCTGTCACATGAAAATTGGCCTCCCTTATAATACCATAATCGCCCAGAAATATACCGTCAGGCCTGTCATAATTAATCCACGTTCAAGATCCCTCAGGGTCCCCAAATACAGTGACTGGTAGCAAATTAATAGATCCTCTGGATCATCCCATTTAACTTCATCAAAGAACTGACCCCATGATGGAAATTTAGCTTAATTAGGATAATAGCTCATATTTAAAGAGTGCCTCACAGCAAGGAAGCCCCCAGATTCCATCTCCTAATCTTCGACGCTGCACCACACGTTACTTTGAGCCAACTTTTAGTGAACAGGTACGTTCGTCCCCATTTTATGGACGAGAAGAGCTTGCTGCCTGTTGACAAGCAAAAAAGGTCTTTACAAAGCTTTGGATTCCTGCTTCGATCTTGACTTCAGTTGCTTTAGTTCATGTTTATGAACTATCAGCAGCACAAAAATATATACGGAATGATTTTTTTTTTTGAGTACCTATTTCATGAATAGGGTATCCTGTGTACACAGCAAGGCTGTAAATAGANTTTAGTTGCATGATAGTACAAAGAGCCTTGTGTTATGGTCTCAACCCTACTATTTATACCCCATGACCCATTAAGCACTGATTCCTTGGTTGGGGATTCTCCCAACATCTCGAGAGAAAAAAGAAACAGGGAAAAAATAGCCTGACTGGAAAAAAAAAAAAAAAAGGAGTTCTCATTTACAATCCTCCAGTCAAGAATTTGGTAACACGACCCCAGCCAAAGCCTTCAGAGGCCTTGTATCAAATGTTGTTATTTTTGGGTGGTTTGAAAATAAGCCTGGTTGAGGCGTGGGCACCCGAGTGGCTGTTGCGGGAAGCAAGAGCCAGGGTGGGCCCCGGGGCTCTGTCCGGAGAAGTCCCCGTGTGGGGCCGGGGACCGCCAGCTGCCGGGCCTGGCCCCTGGCCTCACAGGAGGAATTGGCGACTTGGCCGGAGGAGAACTTCACCTTCCCTGGGTCAACCTCCCCTCCCTGCAGAGGAGTGTCAGACCTTGACATTCCTCTCTAGGTCTCCAAAAGGCAACTGGGCACTCTTCCCTCCCCAGCACCCTAGGAACCGAACCTCCATGAAGTCTGGCGCCCCGCCACCCTCCCCCCACGGGACTTAATTTTAACGAGCAGCAGGTCCCCTGAAAAGTGAATTGCCTCCCCTGTTTGGGAAGAATGCCCGCTGGAGATATTTTTACGCTCGGTCTGCAGTGGGTGAAAGGGAAGCCCGGCTTAAGTGATTCCCCGGCAAGGCACTCCTCAAGGCCCACGGTGGTGTGTCAGCGTCACAACGGAGACGCTGCCCATGTTCGGGGACACGGCTTGCTTGGCCTGTCCTGCTGTGCCCCCTTCCAGCCCAGTCTGACCAGCACCCGCACGTGCATGCACACACCCGCGTGCACCCGCGTACGTGCACACACACGCACACACACCTGCCTCGGAGGCCAGATGGTTTGCTGTCATGGACTTTGAGTACATATTTGAAAATTATTCCAGGGGAGCATAAAGGGGATGTGTGGGCTCCTCTTCCATGAAAATAACTAAGAAAGATATCAAATAAACTGTCCTGAGCATAACCGGGAGTCAGAGACAGGAAGCCTAAACTCTATGCTTGCATAATTCACGTGCCCTCAGAGTTACCTTAGATGAAAAGGTCTTTAAAATATTTAGACTCAATTCCTCTTCCTACGAAAATCGATGTTTGGCAGCCTATGAACCCGTAAAGTAGAAGACTGTCCATTCTTTTTTATTTTTTTAATGTTTGTTTATTTTTGAGGAGGAGGGAAGGAGCAGAGAGAGAGGGAGACACAGAATCTGAAGCAGGCTCCAGGCTCTGAGCTGTCAGCACAGAGCCTGATGAGGGGGCTTGAATCCACTGACCGCAAGATCATGACCTGAGCTGAAGTCGGACGCTTGACTGAGCCACCAAGGTGCCCCCATTCTTGGAACAAGCGTTAGTGCCTCCAAGATGGCTTCTGACAGATCTGGTCACACAGGACTGTGTGCGCCCAGTGGCCCTCCTTACGGAAATTCTACTTGTCCTTTCTTGAGCTCAAACCCTGCCCTCTCAGTAGAACTTTCCACAGGCCCCAAGGTAAAGATAGGTGCTGTCCCGTCTGAATGTTCCATGTTTGAGCTGGGCCTGGCTGGTTGAGGAGGAGTTGGCGGGTCGACGAGATGGCTGGAGGATGTGTGCAGGCAGAGGACGCAATTGTGACAAGATAGGGGCAGTGTCGCACAATCCGGGGGGTGGGGAGTGGGAATTGCGTTAGGTAGTGGGAAAGAAACCGTGGGGAGAGCTGGGTTGGAAAAATAACAAACTTCAATTTCAGGTGTTCTTGTCAGCCATGTGAAGGGGGTTGACTTTAATGGAAAGACAACGGGAAGCTGTGGTTTTCAGTTGAAGGGTGAGTGGATGTTGCTTGTGTTCAAGGGGTATAACTAACATGGCGGCCCAGAAGTGTTTGTGGGTGCATAAATGAATATCGGATAGCTGTTGTGGAGGGCTCTGAGAACCTCTGGGATGGTGTTAGTTCGTGTTACATCTTTCCATTTGGAAGTTGTTGTGGTCTGGATGTCTGTGTCCTCCCCACCTTCACATGTTGAGGCCCTAACCCCCAATGTGAAGGTATTTGGAAGTGGGGCTCTTGGGAGGAATTAGGTTTTGATGAGGCCACAAGGGTGAGGCCCCAAGGGCGGGATTAGTTTCCTCATAAGAAGAGCAAGTAAGACCGGAGCCCTCTCGTTCACGTTCTCTCTCACTCCCCATGTCATGTGAAGATGCACTGAGAAGGCCGCCATCTGCAAGCCAGGAACTGGGCGCCTACCCGAAACCAAATCTGCCAGCACCTTGACCTTTTACTCCTGGCCTCCAGAACTCTGAGAAATAAATGTCTGTTGGTTAGGCACACTGCAGTATTTTGCAGCCTGAGGTGACAATACATAAGCCATCCAAAATGCATTAATATAAATAAATGTTATTTTGGCGGGCACCTGGGTGTCTTAGTTGGTTGAGCCCCCAACTCTTGATCTCAGCTCAGATCTTGATCTCAGGGTCCTAAGTTTGAGCCCCAAGTTGAGCTCTGCACTGGGCGTGAAGCTTACTTTTTAAAAAAAAAGTTGTTTTTCTATCAAGAACTCAGTTCCTCATCAAAATAGGCAGAGTATGAGTGGACACAGACCTGCAGACCTGTGTGTTGCTTATTGTCTTGGAAAAGATGGCTCTCATCTCTAATAGACAGATTGGGCTCTTCTTCAGCCTCCCAAAACTCAGCAGAGGCACGAGTCTACCATGTCTGGTGTGCAGAATGGTCAAACATTCTTCAGGCCGTCCCAGAAAAGATATGATGGGGCTTAAGATGAATTCATGTGAATTTAATCCACAACGATTTTCGGCCAGTAATAGGCCTTTCTGCCTTCATGATGCCAAGTATAGGTTTTGTTGGGTTTTGACTTAGCTCTGCTTGGGCTCACGAGCATAGTGTGGGATGACAAATCGCCACATTCCTCCGGAGAGCAGTGTCGTTTGTCTTTATAGTGACGCCAGGTCTGTTGCTGTGGTATGCCAACACAATCTTATTTCTCAGCCCCGGATATTTTCTCTCCCACACCAGGGTGTTCAGTTTTCTTAGGAACTTTTTCTTGGACTTGGCCCGTCCAGCAGATTCCTGATGGTCCAGGTACAGTTTGGAGAGTACAGCTCTCAGGTTTGGGAGATTGGTCCCTTGTAAACTGTTTCTGCGAAGATATTAGGAACAAGAAACTCACTGTTTCTATTCCCCAGAACAAATGTACTTGAGTTCCTTTTGCACCTGCCACAAAAACATGGCGTATGTTCTATGAAATATGTGGCTGGTGTATGTAATTTCCTAAGGAGGAAAACTTATAGGTCTGTGCCTCTTGCGCCTAATTCCTTCTAATGCCAAGAGTTGGTTTCCACCCAATGGAATAGAAAGTCAGCATGCAGAAAGGAAGGAAGGATCCCAGGCACTCAGGAGGAGGCCTGCCTGATGAGCAATGCCTGGGGATTCTAGAGACTCAGGTGAGACTGCGTGCCTTAGGCTCGAACTCCTAATTTGGATACTTCCGCTGTGGCCAGTAAGGTTTGGAGCTGCCCGAGGAGTGTGTCGCTTTGCACAAAACCCCAAATGCTTTTTATTCCTGAAGCACCCTTTCTGAAACCTGTGTATTGTCTCACATTAATTTTTTTTTTAGGTGGACAAAAGGCTGACCTGAGCAAAAATAAAACTTCCCTCTCTAAAACCAAACCAAACAACAAACAATAACAACAACAAACAAAAGCCAACCCCAAATGAAGACTATAAGTCTGTGCTATCCCTAAAAACTCTTCTTTCGGCAGCATTAGAGAGGAGAGGTGGGGGTCCTTGGGTTTCCTGCCACTCATGCCCCTGGCTCGTTCCAGTGACCTTGAAGTCCTTTCTCTGCTCAGTGGCCATCTGCAAGTTCAGGAGGCGAAGCACAGGAAGGGATTTGGTTTTTTTCTAAGCCTGAAAGAAAGGCACATCCTCGTCAGATGAGACTACGAGGAAGGCATCCCTTTAAACGTGTTTGCTCAGGCCCACTTTCCAGCATTCTCTGTGCTCTACAGAAGCTCATGTCCACTTCCTCCCCTCCACTCCCTGTCTCCCTGTCCCCACCACAAAATCTCCCAGAGTGCTCTCCAGCCCCACAGGAAGTCATCATCCTCATGACTGGGCCCGTGCACCCTGCGCGGTCACATGTGCTTCCGGATGATGTTTGTAAAATCAGCTGAAATGGTTCTTAAAATGCTAAAGAGGACTGTCAACTCGTCCCCTTATTCAGAGAATATTGGGTTGGCCTTCATAGAGCTCTACTGGCAGGTGCTTCTCGACCTTCTGTGTGCGTGTCAATCGCCTGAGGCACCTGTGAAATTCCAGGTTCTGAGTCCGTAGGTCTATGGCCTGGCGAAGAGCTCTTGACGATAAAGCCCAAGTCAGGTGCGGGTGAAGCAGATGTGTCACAGAGGCTAGTGGCGGATCTTTTTCAAGAGCATTTCAAGGTTCCTGGGTGGCTCAGTCGGTTAAGTGTCTGACCAGCTCAGGTCATGATCTCACGACTTGTGAGTTCGAGCCCTGCGTCAGGCTCTGTGCTGTCAGTGCGGATCCTTCTTCCCCACAGTTCCTTGATCTCCCTCTCCCTCTGCCCCTCCCCTGGGTGCTCTCACTCGAAGGTAAATAAACATGAAAGAAAGAAAGAAGGTTTCACCCTAGCTTCTTCTGAGGGTTTCTTCCTAGCTATTCACTGACGTCTTTATGGCCCTCGAGGCTCACTTCCAAACTGGCACACCCCTATGAGAATGCCAGAATTCTCTCAAAGGCCCAAGAGCTATGCCGCACCCAGCGGCACTGGTCACTGCAGAGAGAGGCGTTCTGATCATGAACTGCTTTTATCCAGAGCTCGCTGACCAAGTGGTGTGGCTCCGCATCCCCGGGGAGCATTTGATAGACAGCGTTGCCTTTAGAAAGTGATAGAACTTTTCTGTTGGCAGAGTTTGTATTAAAACCTCAAGACACTGCGTTTTCATCTCTGCTCCTCCTAATTTATAAGACAAAGCCTAAAGTGCTTGATCCGTAAAATGCCTCTTGCCAAAGGCAGGCAGACTTACTGAGGGCCTCCTCCACCAGGTAGCTTTCATCTTACGGAATGTACAGAGCCGTGGAGACGGGCCTGCCATGCAGATGATTGGGTGACAGCCCAAATCTTACGGAATTGGGCCCAAATCCATCATTCTTACTTTCAGGGGAAAAAAATGCATTCTAAATAAATAATATGTTTTCAGTATGAAACGAACCTCATCCCAAATGTTTTAAAAATAGAATCAAAGAAAAGAAAAAAAGTGCTCCTGTACATTAATAACCACTGTTAAATACAACAATTATTAGCATTCAGGTGTAATGCTCTTTTCCTTTTCCTGTGTGTCTGTTTTCATGGGTAGCCTAATTTTTCTGTAATCTGACACATGATATGTGTAATTGTATATGCTGCTTTTTTTTCACTTACTGTTTTATCTGTTGTAAGTATTCTCCGTGTGATCATAGCCTGTATCACCACCATTTCCGCATGCTGCAAATAACTCCATTGAACGGTTATACCAACATTTGTTAATTCAGGTATTAATGCGGCTAAATGCACTAGGCATTTAAGCTGGTTCAAAAGCTTTACAAATACAATTGGGGCAAAAATGTAAATTACCAGTGTCTGCATATGGAATACATATTTTTAAAATTTTATTTATTTTGAGAGAGAGAGAGAGACTGTGTGTGTGTGCGTGTGTGGATGTGTGCAGGGGTGGAACAAAAAGAGAGAGAGAGAGAATCCCAAGCAGAGTTGGCCCTGTCATCGCAAGCCTGACTCGGGGCTTGAACTCACAAACCGCAGGATCATGCCCTGAGAAGAAATCAAGAGTTGGACGCTTAACCAACCGAGCCACCAAAGTGCCCCAGATCCAGATAATTTTAAAGAGGAATGTAACAGGTGGCACAGTTTAAGCATTTATCAAAGGATCTCTAGGAAGTAAACAGGGAACAGACGTAGCCCATCACCCTCCGCCACAGAGAGGACATGGGAAGGGGGGAAGGGGCAGGGATGGTTGCAGAGGGATTTGGAGTCCCCGAGGCCAGGGTGAGTGACCACTCACCTGGACATCACACCATGACCATGGGCCAGTGACTTCCTTCTCTGAGCCTCAGCCTCCCCATCTAAAGCAGATCCGTGCCTACCTCAAAGGACTGTGGCAAGGATGAAGGAAATCCACCAAAGCGCTTGGTAGGGTGCGTGTCCTGGTGTCCGTACTCGACAAGGTTGGAAAGCACCAATGGGGCAGCGATCACAGGCGTCGGGGAGCTGCCTCCTCCTGCTGGTCACCAGGACTGCTGCTCTGGTGCCGTATGTCTAGTTATTTAAAAGCTATAAATGAAGCCAATGAACCATTTAAAAAATGTCCTATCCTCCCAGCTTGATATGCCTCCGCAACACAAAATAGCAAACTATTTATAGAGGGGCACCTGGGTAGCTCACTGGGGCCAGCGTCCAACTCTTGGTTTCGGCTCAGGTTGTGATCTCACGGTTTGAGAGTTCGAACCCAGCGTTCAGCTCTGCACTGATGGTGCAGGGCCCGCTTGGGATTCTCTGGCCCTCTCTCTCTGCTCCTCTCTCTCTCTCTCTCTCTCAAAATAAATAAATAAACTTTAAAAATATATATTTATAGAGCTATGGTTTTTCTATGACTAAAAGGTAGCAAAATATCAAAGGAGGAGGAATATGATCCTTTTTAAGCCTGTCTGGGATATTGTTTGGCAAGCAATAGTTGGATAACTAATAAAAATTCAGTCATAAATTTATCAATTTTTTTAGTGTTTATTTATTTTTGAGAGGGAGAGAGACAGAATGTGAGCTGGGAAGGGATAGAGAGAGAGGGAGACAGAATCCAAAGCAGGCTCTGGGCTCTGAGTTGTCAGCACAGAGCCCGATGCAGGCTCAAACCCACAAACTGCAGGATCATGACCTGAGCTGAAGTCAGACGCTTAACCGACTGAGCCACCCAGGCACCTGAAGACCTAAGTTTATAAATTATTATATATTTATTTAATAAAATTCATCTTCTTACTTTCATTTCAGCAAAATCATTAATTATATTCTTATAATCAAGATTTTCACAATCTGTGTTCTACTGATAGCAATAATCTAACAGATTAAAAATAAATGTAATTATATTAAAATATACAAGATTTGAATATATCTTAATCAATATGTAGATTAACATCAATGTGAGATGCTAAAAATTTAATTATTTTGGATATGTTTTCACAAAACTTATTTTTCTTCCAAAATATTCAAAATTATCTTTGTAACTGAAATGCAAAATACAAATTACTTAGTGAATATCAAAAGTTAAGATAAAATTATTTAAATAGATCTGAAGGTTTTCAGAAGATTTTTTAAAGATATAATTACAGCGTATTTTTATAAAAATAAAACTATTTGCAATTCTAGTAAAGTTTGTTTAGCTGCTAATGTCAAGAACTGCTTTTACACAGGTGCATCCGGGTGGCTCAGTCAGTTAAACGTCTGACTCCTGGTTTTAGCTCAGAGCATGATCTCGAGGTTCGTGAGTTCGAGCCCTGTGTTGGGCTCTGTGCGGACAGGAAAGCCTGCTTGGGATCCTCTCTCCCTCTGTCTCTGCCCCTCCCCTGCTTGCACTCTCTCATGCTCTCTCAAAATAAATAAATAAACTTAAAACAAGAACTCTTTCTGCACATCACATATATTCTATCTAGAACTATATTTGTGTACAAAAGTAGAGAAATGTAAGTTATGTGATACAGCAAAATGTTGGGCAAAATGTATACGCAATTGTCGGGTATCCAACATGGGATTTTTAGTACCCCTAGAACCCTGGGCTGGAATGTGAAGAGAAGAAAATGGACTTGCAGCACTATTGAGAGATAGTTATTCATCACGCAAGTTTATTACATCTTTGCTATAGGAGGGGAGAATTAACAAGGTAAAGATTTTATCTTTTCTCTTCTCCCAGCATTTCTGCTGGTCAAAGTCTCTCTACACCCCCAAGTCATGAGTCATGGTCATTTCCAAAGTCAGCAGTGGTGCGAACACACCGTCTCGGCACTTGGTACTCAGATGCAGGGCCTTTTACTTCAAGGCCAGAGATGGAGCAGGTGTCCCTGGGGCCTGAGCGCTGTTGGTTACAAGAGTGGATCTTTAGGATTATTGGTTGTTGTGCCTGCATTGAGCAAAAATGGGCCTCGAGTTATTCTCGTGTGTGTGTGTGTGTGTGTGTGTGTGTGTGTGTGTGTGTGTTCAGGATCAGAGAACCTCTTGCAAAGGCAATTCTCCCATAAAGAAATGCAGAACATCGTAGACAAATATTTATTGGGGTAGATTTTGCACAGGGTGCAAATCCTTCTTACAAATACCCTTCTTATCTGCAGGTATTCCCTCACTGACTTTGAATCCATTCTAGAATGTTTCTCAGTCCCTTACCCACCCTGCATGGCTTGACATTTGAACAGTGAGCCTGTGTCAGTTTTGACAGATTGTTGGAAAAAGTAGAGGAGAGAAGTTCCCTCCTTTCTTGCCACCAGGACCCATTCCAGAATTTGACAGCCACCGGAAACAGAACCACACTTGGTGGGAAATCCCCGAAACCTAGAGCAGCCCTGCCTGGAGGAGGAGGGATGGGTCAGCAGGTCCAAATTCAGCTCAGAGCCACCACTGTGTTCATTAAGAAACTCTTTGAATCTTGCCCCCTTTTCCATTATCTCTGAAGCTCAGTGGAGCTTTCCTTCCTACCAGAAGCTTCCAGGCATCTGTCAGGGGAACAAAATTCCAAGGAAATTAGGGGAAGTGTGTTTGAGTGTGAGGCCGTTATCCTGGCTGCCTGGGTTGTGACGAACTGATAGCACCGTCTGCGGAGCTGGGGCATGGGGCCCAGGCGCAGCGTAGGACATCAACCTGAACTAGCCTGCAGAGATGCTCAGAGCCACACATCCGGGCCCCGAGCCTCACGCCATGAGCCTGGAGGAGCGGCCCTGTGTCCAGTTGTCTAGGAAAAGGCAAAAGGTAGTGCCGGAGGCTTTGAACCCCTTCAGTGAAATAGTCACATTTTTCATAAAAATCATTTATACCTTTCCCCCTGGCTTACCTTGGATTTCTAGCCTACACTATTTGAATACCATCATTTCAAAATTGCAATTTTTTTCTCATTAGGTTAGAGCAGTGACCTCGTTTCTCTCTGTGCTACCTTAGCTTTCAAACTATCCTTCTCCCGAGGCATGGTTGAGGCCAACCTCCCAGTACACTGCGTGTTGCTTTATGTTTCATACAACTAAATAATTATATCCTATAATGCCAATGTAGATGGGTTTCAGGAATATAAAGACTGATGGAAAGGCAGGGAGAAGGGAAAGAGAAACAACCTATGTTTCCCCTGGGAGATGATAAGTCACTTCAGTGACTCTCTCTTTTCAGCCCACTGTGTGTCTGCTACTGTCCTAATGCTCAGATTGGTAGTATATCTTCCCCCGAGCTGCTCGTAATCTTGGAGGGACGAGAAACCAAGGCTCCAAATGACTGTGAATTGAGGGAGACTGAGCTGAAGCTGTTAGAGAAAGGTAGTTCAAGCCGTTGGCAGCCCTTGTACGGGTCAGGAAGTTTCAAGATGGGTCTCTGAACAAAGGTGTATGAGCAACATCACAGGGGCCAGGAAATGTTAGCTGCCTTGGGAACTCAGCTGTGTTAGATAGGGTTTGGGATGCCGGGCTGACGTGCATGCCTTCCTTTGGTGGGGAGTGGGGAGCACAAAGGTGGTTCAGCAGGGAGGAGTCTGATGAGAGCTTCCTTTAGGAAGATAAATCTGACAGTCAAGTGTACAACAGATTCAAGTAGAAGAAGCAGGAGATGAAAGTCTTGTTAGACTATATGATGGCATCTTGACATGGAAAAAAATGAGGGCCTAAACTAAGAGGGAAGAGGGGACACTAGCCAAAGACTTGGGGGTCTACTCATAGGGACACACTCCATCTTCAAGGCCGAATGATTCTCCTCCACCTGCCCACGTCTGCTTCTGTTATGTGTTATGCATGTCAATTGCAGGTGCGAGCTATGTTGAGAACACGATCAGTGTGACTTGAGTCCCAGGTTGGGACACTCCAGGTATCGTCAGGGTTACTAGAAGTGTCACAGGAAGAACACAGCTCTGTTGCTGGCTGTGAGTGTAGGTGAATCCCATAAACGCACTAACAGACACCAGAAAATTCTAGCCAACTGAAAGAAAAAAGAAAACGAGCCAATATGCGCATGGCGGTGCCAAAGGCCAGGTGGGCAGGAAAACTGGAACACTGGGATGGGTTGGAGACCACGGCCTGCATGAGGCCTCCCTCAGTCATCGGGACATGGAGACTTGCTCAGCGATGCTCGATTAACTTCTGTGTAAGGCGGGATTCCTGGGAATCTGGGTCTGAGGCTGCAAGGTGCACATAGGACATTTATCAGGGAGTACATTTATCAGGGGCTAACACCTGCTGGGGTGTGGAGGAAGTAGAAGGGGGGATGGAGAGGAGTGTGGAAATGGGAAGTAGTTGCAATAGCTCTGGAGTAAAGGTGGCCCTTGGGAGATGACCCCAGATGAGGCTAGAAGGCTGGGGCTGTGTCTATCCCACATCCACCACTCACCGGCTGCCCCTGTTTCCCCGGAAGGGCAGAGGGGGACTTTGGTGACTCCCATCCCATCAGGCAGGGGTGGGTTCTAGAGGGAGTTCAGCTGTGAGCAGGCAACCCTTCCAGCAGCGAGGGGAGTGGAAGCCTCTGTTCTGGAGGAAGGAGCTCAGCGGCAGGCCACAGCACCTACAGATTTTCTGGGGATTTGCCTTGTCTGTTTGGAAACTCTTGGGGTACAGGCTGGCACAGGGAACGCTATCACCTAGAGCTTTGGGCTCATCCAAGCTGACACGTGGTGGAAAGCCAGCATCTGAGGGACACAGAACGGCAAGAGGGCCAAGCAAAGGAATACAGCCTAAAGAGTGGTGGTTGAGGGCAGTGGTAAGCGTGAGAGCTCTGGGGGCTAGCTACTTGGCCTTCAGTCAGCCATGCACCAGTAGTGTGACCTTGGGCACATGGCTTCATCTCTTTGTCCCTCTGTTTCTTCACTTGTCCCATGGGGACAAAAAGAGTACTTGCCTCACAAGTTCTTGCAAGACTAAATGAGACCATGCGTGCAAAGTGCGTAGCGCTGGCCTGCCATATGCCAAGTGATTAGTGGCTGGTGGAACCCTCATTGGCCACTAATCATTTCACAAACTTGGAGGAAGGACTGGGGCAAATATTAGGAGCCCAGGTCCTCATCCAAGAGGTCTAAAAGTTGGGGAAGTCAGATCTGTCACAGAAGCGAGAGGTAGGTTTGCGCAAGCATGGAATCCCAACAGATACCCAACGCTGGGCTATTGTCCCTTGACTTTCATGCGTTTGTTTTCAACCAGGTGAGACTTGGCAGAGACAGCCCTACTGATGAGACAAGAGTGAAACCACATATTGCTGGTGAAAACGTTGCTCCCTTCTTCCTTCTGCCCTATTCCTTTAGCTATGTTTAATGGCAAGCTTAGCCTTCCCACTGAGTTTTCTTCCCCCTTGAACTTGAAATCCTGGCTTTGCCACCTGTCCCCTGTACGGCCTTGTGAAAGTCACAGGACCTCTCTGAACTTCAGTGTCCTTGTCCTTAAAACAAGATGGATAATACTTGATCTCACTTGGTGGTTGTGAGATTCGAATGAGCTATTTGGAAGCACTTTGCAAACTGAAAAACCACAATATAGATGTCACTATTTTGGGGGTGTTCTGCTGATTGCTTTTTCTTCTCTCTCTCTCTCTCTGTCTGTCTGTCTGTCTCTGTCTCTCTCAGATACAATGTTCTTAACCAACAGAGAGGCTGGAGAGGACAGCCACAGGTTAATGAACGTGAAAGGGTAAACAGTCCCTGGTGAAACTGATCTGAGCAATAGTTTTCTTCTCTGAGTGAAGACGATACTATCTTTTGTTCCCATGTATAAAGGGCCTTTTTTTGGTGTGCCAGAGCCCATCTGAGGCCCTTAAGATCTAGTGAGAAAGAAGCCGTGCTCCATTCCCTGAAGATATTCATGACATGTTTCATCATGTGTGTGGAATTATTTTTCCATTGGTAGCAAAGGATTTGCACACATTCACCCATGCTCCATCTCCCGGCTCCTAAACCATCTAGATAAAGCCCTCCTGGGAACAGTAAGATCCTCAGCCTTGTGACGTCCTTAATTCTTGCCACACCAAATGTGGCAGCAACCTTTGGCTGAACACCTCACTTCAGGTGTGGAGACACCCAAATGGGACACACACCAACACATGCTTGACCTAATTAAATTGGGGTGGAGAGTGGGGTCTTCTGGTGAACAGAAATTTCAAGGCTTCATGCGTTTTAATTTATCCATCTTTCTTTTATGAGTAATACTTTTCTTTTTCTTGTTGGCCTAGTTTTCAGAAACCTCTCCCTACTCCGTGGTCTTGGAGGTTTTATTTTGTTTTGTTTGACATGTGGACCTGAAATATAACTTGAGTTAGCTTCTATCACTGTGTGCAGTGGCGAATCTAATGTCTTTTTTTCTTTTCTCCATAAGTATATATTTTTAAAGTGGAGGACACTTCCAAGATGGTAGGGAATGTGGATGTGTTATAAGAAAGAAGAAACAAACAGATCTGGGTTAGAGATTATGGGCAGTCCAGAAGAAAAGGCCAGTCCCCAGTCTCCAGGGTTTATTAAGATAAAGCCCTGGGGCCAAGGGGTAATCATGAGCCTTCCTCTTGCTCTCTGTCTCTCTTGGCAGGTGTCATTTTTTATTTAATTCAGCATCTGTATTGATTGGATGAGTCCATGAACTAGGTTAGGTCATGGTGGTGAGGAAGAGCGCTTATATAAAAACAATGCTAGTATTTTGTTTATTGACCTTAAAAATACCTATTGAGCATCTGGCACTGGTATACAAAAAGGAATAAGGAGGGACATCTGGGTGGCTCAGTCAGTTAAACGTCCGACTTTGGCTCAAGTCGTGAACTCACGGTTTGTGAGTTGAAGCCCCGTGTCGGGCTCTGTGCTGACAGCTCAGAGCCTGGAGCCTGCTTTGGATTCTGTGTCTCCCTCTCTCTGTCCCTCCCCCATTCATTCTGTGTGTGTGTATGTGTGTGTGTGTGTGTGCGCGCGCGCGCGCGCATGCATGCATGTGTGTCTCTCTCAAAAATAAATAAACATTAAAAAAAATTTTAGAGGAATATGGATAATCTCTATCCTCAAAGAGCTCACTGTCTAAATGTGAACACATGATTACGACAGACTTTCATAAATAGATGGGAATGCCTTACATTCATTAAAACTTCACATTTATCAAAGGATTCACATATGTGTTTCTTCACAGTGTATTCCTGACCACCTCTATACATGTAATTGGGATTCGCAGGAGCTCAGAGAACCGCCCAAGGTAACACAGCTAGGGAGCACAGGGCCAGACGTAAAATCTGGAATGTTTTCTTAGTCTGGCGTTTTTTCGACTACGCTATCTCCATTTGCCAATGGCTTTTATTATACGATGAAATCTTCTGCTAAAACTGTTTCTATCTCTCCGTCAGTCCCTATTTGTCTTATTTGTCCGTCTAGCAATTTATCTGTCCATGAATCTACCCATTGTCTATGTATTCATCTGGAATGCACCCATCTGCCTATCCGCCTACCTATCTGGGAAGGTTGGGCGGGTGAAGGAAGAGTACCGGGAAAGTGGGGGGAGGGGGCACCTGAATCCAGCCAGATCCCAAGCTCAGTCCCAGCCAGTTGCCTAACATGCCAGTCGCCTCATGCATTTGCAAATCAGTTTCCACATCTGTAAAATGAGGACTTTGGACGAAGCGCTTTTTAAAACGTGGCCTGGTTCTAACGTGATTTCCTTCTAACTTGCTTCTTCTGACTATTGTCTCTAATACCATTTTATTCACTAGTAAATGATTTACTTCACCTCTGTGCGCCTTTTGTCTACAGCTCACTCTCATGCCCCTTCCCTGTTTCTTTGATTGCAGTAAATACACAGCTCACAGTCACACAGGCATGAGGCTGTTGGTTTACGCAGTTCGAGTACCGGGTTGATCACAGAGTTGAAAGAAGTAACGAATAGACTCAGGGTCTCTGACCTAGAACTAGGGCATCTAAGTAGCCAGCCACATTTTATTCTGATTATCTGTTCCTGTTTATCCACAGATTTTAGTCTCTTGCAGCAAAGGAAAGCCTTTATCCACACTGTAGGAGATATGGTCCCTGCCAGCCCAGGAGAAGCAGCTCCAGCAGCAAAATTCTCATGTTGTGTTTGCCGTAATTGAAGGGGGAGGGTCTGACTGTCCTCTACCAGGCTCTGTGGCCGGGGGACAGGATGACTCTAGCCAAGGGCCCCCCTTTTAACCCATAGCTTTAACAGAACCTTGTGGAATAGGAGAAAGACAGCTCTCCCCCCCCAAATATATTGAACAGGCCCCCAAAATGTCCTTTACATGCACTGATCAAATAATAAGCTACGGGTGGGCCAAATACCAACTTGGAAAAGTTAAGGCCAAATAATGGTGAGGATCATGGGCCCTGGAAACAGTTCTCCTGGATGAATTCCAGGAAATTCATGTTGACAACTCGTGGGACCTTTACCAAATTATATATCCTAAGCCTCACTGTAAAATTAGGAGAATAATATTACCCATGTAGACAAGTTATTGTGAGGGTTACATCGCTATAAGGGGCCAAGCACAAAATGAGTTGTCTGTTGCTACCGCTGCTATGACTACCCATATGAAGAGCCTACGACAGGTATGTCATAAATAATAGATTCTGAACTAAAACGATGCCTTCTGATGCCTGACCTAGAACTCTTCCCACCATCCCATGATTTGGAAGGTAGCAGATGAAGCAACATGGAAATGGAATGAGCGACATTCTGACGCTGGTGTTTCTGGATCCTTCTCACACACCAGTGGCCAATGTCCCCTCCCCTCCTTTATTTGACCTTTTATTGCCCCTATTTTACAGAAGAGGGAACTGAGCCACAGAGTGGTGAACTTCCAGCTAGGTCACACAGCCAGCACATGGTGGAGGCTCCTTTAAGGTGCAGTGCTGGTGTACAGACAGAATCGTGAGCAGGTTTCCCTCGGTCTCCGGCTAGACGCGACGAGCTCCCATGTCTTCTCTCTTCACTGTGCTTTGCCTCGTGTGCTGTTGGGCTCGCTGTTGGCACTCTGTCTTTTCAGAGGACAGCTGATGGAGCAGAAACCAAAAAAAAAAAGGTACAATTCAGAGGTTAACACTTGTGGGTGAATTTGCAGTTCTAGGGAAAAGAAACTTCCCAGGTAAATAGCATTGTTATTGTTAATCAAACGCCCAACTTTGATGCAACCTTGGGATCGACTTCTGTTACAAAGGAAGAGTGAACGTAGAGCCACTTGAAACTTCATCATTCTTAGTTTTTACCATCCAGGAATTTCGAAATCAGAAAGGTGTGTTAGGTCATTCCACAGACCTGCTTTTCTTTGTTATTCGAGCCTGCAGCCTGGCCGTCAACTCCAAATTTCTGTAGGGTGTCTCATTCTGTACCTGCAGCAGAGCCGTGACTCAGCCCTATTGAATAACTCCCTTTCGCCCAGTATGTATGACATGTCAACTTTATTTCATTGCTATGGCATGTTTTTTGCCCTGTGGCTGATAAACAAGGCAACCCAGGCAGGAAACCAAAGCAAATTCCCTACTTCTGATTCAAAGTGGGAGGTCTGTCTCCGTAGACCTGGAAGACATGCTCCCTTACCTTAACCCAGTCCTCTGAGGAAGCTGGTTTTCTCTTCCTTCTCCTCCGTCCTGCCTCTCATTCCTGCCCCGCCCAGGAGGGGACCACAGAACCCTGGAGCTCTTTTTACCTGAAAAATAAATCCAGGAGCGAGACCTTTTATGGTACGTTTCTCAAAAAGGAGGGTGTTCGTGTCATTGACTTCTTTAAAATGAAGCATTTGTGTCTGTGAGGTGTGAAGTGACTGGGGTCTGTAGGACTGGGGTCCACACTGGGGTTCTCTGACTACATCGCAGCCTGGGGCCCACGCGAGTCTGTGCTCGTGGAGACCACATGGGCGTCATGGATGCAAAAGGAAAGGCTTTGAGGTTTCCGAGCCCCACTTTCGTTATCTAAAAATGGGGATTAAAAAAATAATTCTTTGGGGGGTTGTTGTAAGAATTCAATGAGAGTGCACATCAACTACATGTGAAAATATATCCCAGATTGACGTGATGGCGACTTTTCTCATGGACGTGCTGTGTCGCACTCGCCATGATACTGGTTTCTGCCTTAATTGTTTCAAAGGACAAAACCGAGATAATTATAGTTGCCAGTAAATCATGTTTTTATTATTTTTAAAAATTTTTTAATGTTTGTTTATTTTTGAGAGACAGAGAGAGACAGAGCATGGGTGGGGGAGGGGCAGAAAGAGGGAGACAGAATCTGCAGCAGGCTCCAGGCTCTCAGCTGCCAGCACACAGCGTAACGTGGGGCTCGAACTCAAGAACTATGAGATCATGACCTGAGCCGAAGTCAGACGTTCAACTGACTAAGCCACCCAGGAGCCCCTAAATTATGTTTTTAAAAGCTTGAACTAGTGAAAGTAGAAATTAGTAGAACTTTTTTGGAGACAATTTAGTGTTATCTATCAAATAAATATCTATATCTATCTTTTAATACAACTTCACTCTAGGAATTTGTTATGAGAGTAGGCAGATGTTAATCATGACATTGTTGACAATACGAAAAATTACCAACAACCTACAAATTTTACATAGGTGATTAGTTAGGCAAATTATTATACATCTTATACAGAAGAATTCGGTCTGGGTAGCCATTAAAAATCATGTAAAGAACATTTATTCTTATGGGAAATATTCATTTCTGTATCATTAAGTGAAAAATGCAAAGAGTAAAATGGGGTACACTGTTATTTTTAATAAATAAGAAAGGTGCATATAGACACAGAAAAAAATGGAAGGTTCATACTGAAACATTAATCATAGTTTTCATTGGCTGGAATCCAAGTGATTTTCTGTTCTCTTCCTTTGTGTTTTCTGTATTTTACAAACTTCTTTTACCGAGTAAACTTTATTTCTTTAATTAGAAAAAAACCCCATGATTTTAAAATATGGCCACTTAACTCATCACGTTTTCAAACAAGCATTAAGCTTAATCCGCGATCTCTATCTTTAAAATGCTTCAGAGAGACTTTGAAAGGACTTATAAATGTGTGCATAGAAACAAAGCAGAGAAGAAACACCTCAAAATGGGCACAATGTGATCTCTGCGTGGTGGTTTAGGCGGTAATTTTATTATTGATCTTTTTATTTTGCTGTATTTCCAAGATGTCTACAGTCTACATGTATTACTTTTATGAACAGGGAAAACGCTATCCCAGTGTCTAAAAAAGTGAATAATTATTATTTACTAAGTAATATTTTCTCAATGCCTTCTGTGTTTTCTGCTTCATTTGAGCTTCTCCTCCCCCCTTTGCTGAATTTAGTTTATCTTGCAAGTAAATAAACCGACTGAGGCAGCCCGTTTGTCAGTTTCAAGATGTCTAATTTGAACGAAATCTGATTTCTTTTCTTTTTAAGATCTCTCATTCATATATCAGGGAGATTTTAATTTGTAGTATCAAGCTATTCAAAGCCCAAGTCCTAAGACGCTGGAGGGAAGACAGTTCCTGAGCACGGCCAGCTGAGTCTGAGGGAAGCCTGAAAATCTTCCGGGCGAGTCTGGCCTCACAGGATTGTCAGCCTGATTCTAGATCAAAGGGGCTCAGATAAATGCATTAACTTTAGACTACTTCTCCTCCAAGCCTCAGATCTCCTGGACGCTTGCCCATCTGGGCTGAGACCTGTAGGCGGCTGTTTTTGGAGCAAGGGTGTCTTGAGGTCACAGCTAACGCACAGATTTCCATGTCTGGTAAAACAACCAGCATGTGTTTACCAACATGAATGGTATTTTCAAGGTCAATGCTGGGTTTCTAGCAAATGGAAAAAATAATTGGTATTCAGGGTAGAAAAACAGCAAGTAAAGTTGTAGGCCTATTGTTAAAGCTCTCTGCACAGCACGCAGCTTTAGGGGTGCCTCTTGCGGGCCAATCTGCAATGCACGCACCACCCTCTCGCCCACAGATTGGCTCTCACCCTGGACATACACAGGTGAAGGCAGCTGGGACATGATTACATTTTTTTCCCATCGTTTTTTCCTCTTCTTAAGGGGGTAAGAGTTATTTTGATATTGGATAAGAGCTCTTTTTGACAAATATGAACAAGGCTACATGTGCTTAAACATCATCACAGGTAAGAAAATGAAAAATGAAAAAACGAGTAACATATTTCTTTCCCGTAGCCATGTGCAGACCCACCTTGCCCAGCTTTCAGAGATGGCCGTGTGGAATGCAAACCTGACTACCCTTCCCCTTCAAACCTGCTCCTCTCTGGGACAGGGCCTGAGCTCTTTGGTGTGGCCTTTGGGGATCTTAGCCACTGCTTATCTCTTTAGCCACCTCTACCCCTCCCACTTCAAACCCAAACTTCCTATCAGGCCCTGGACCCCAGGAGAGTGGGTCCATAAATAGCACGACCCAGAACAACACAGTGAAATAGCATCCCCTTGTTCAAAACAAAAATCCAAGAACACAATTAAGAACTTCAAGGGGCTGGGTGGCTCAGTCAGTTAAGCATCCGACTGCAGCTCAGGTCACGATCTCACCGTGTGTGAGTTCGAGTCCTGCATCGGGCTCAGTGCTGACAGCTCGGAGTCTGGCGCCTGCTTCAGATTCTGTTTCTCCCCCTCTCTCTCCCTATCCCCTGCTCGTGCTCTCTTTCTCTCTCTCAAAAATAAATAAGCCTTAAAATAAAAAATTAAGAATTTCAAAATGGTGGCCACCAAGCATTAGCTCCAAGTACAAGGCCTGTGTGACTTCTTGGGTCACATGCCCAGGGAGCCACCCTGACCTGTGGCATGTTTTCATCTCAGTTTCCTCTCTCTTATGGTGCGTGGCCTGGAATGTCCTACCTGTTCTCTGCTTCTGTCATCTTCCCTCCTCCTTATTCTTTAAGATTCACTTGGCTTGGGTATCTGTGCCAAGAAGTCTCCCCACACTTCCCTCCCAAAGCCCCACATCCCCAAGTTGCGGTGGGTATTCCTCCTCTGAGCACCTTTTAGACCAGTGGTTCCCAAAGGCTGAGCTGCCTACCACCTACTGTATACGCACCTGGGGCAGTTGCGAAATGAACCTAAATCTCGGGGAGAGGAGCTTAGGCCTCTGCCCTTGGAAAGCTCCAGAATGGATGTGCACGCACACTGAAGTTCGAGCACGAGTGCCCCTTGCCCAGTGTCCTGGCCAAGCCTGTGTTCAGCTCCCTCCTTTCCTTACCATCTAGCACCATGCCTGGCACGTCATACGTGTTGTTGCTTATTTGCCGGATGGAGCTTCCGGCCTCCCACTTCTGGTCTGCCTTCTTTCTGCTTGTGGTTCTCACTGCCTCCTGGGTCCTCAGGGCCTCCTCTCCGTTTCCTCCAGAGCTAATGCAGCTCCACGCGGCCTCTTTGGCTGGGACCCAGCCGCGACCCGTGGGGTTGGCACTTTCTGGATGGAGCTGCCGGTGGTGTGTGGTCAGTCCCTGGCTCCCGTTATTGCGAACCCCAAAGGGAGACCCTAAGCGTTTGCACTGGCGTCTTGAGGAGCTCCGGATGGAGGAACGAGAGATGAAGCTCCCTCCACAGATGTGCGCGTGAGAGAGAATCTCATTTTCCCTGTGGTCAAGGGCCCTCGTGTGAGACCTCGGCTAGGCCACAGGCCAAGGTGAGGCAGATAGCACCGCCAGGTGCCACACTGCCAGCAGTTCGAGAGGCAGCAGTGAGGATGTTTTCTCCAGGCGCAGCCCAGGCGCTGGCGGTGCCAAGCACAGAGGAGCTGTGCCCGAAGCCTGACAGGGCTATTGTCCCTGCACCTTGCGCCTCAGCTGACAGGGAAGTGCCCAGACACTGGAAGATGTGGATGACAGACCACCTCAGCCCTGAGGCTCCACACAGGGCGCTGGGTGTATCTTTGCAGGAAGGGGAAGAGGTGCCCGGGGGCGGGGCGTCTACAGAGGAAACAACAAC
Organism: Crocuta crocuta; assembly: GCF_008692635.1. Taxonomy (NCBI): domain Eukaryota; kingdom Metazoa; phylum Chordata; class Mammalia; order Carnivora; family Hyaenidae; genus Crocuta; species Crocuta crocuta. The sequence continues at coordinate 5,298,479 of NW_027551578.1, read as the reverse complement.
AGCCTGACGTTTTCCACTGTCATTCCCCAGGCCTCCCCGGTGGACTGGGGGGGTGGCAGACTTAGCTCATGAGCTGTCCGCGAGTCCCCGACACTGGGCTCACTTCAGCTCAGCCCAGAGGTCTTGGCTGGCCACGCTCTCAAGACCGCCCCAGGGTCCCCTGGAGGCCCTGGTTAGCAAGCCAACTCCAGTCCCTGGGTCTCCCCGTCGCCCTCCCTCGGAGCATCTGGGGCATGTCCACACCAGCTTCCCCCACCCCTGTACTGAGGCCTCTCTGTCGGCAGCCTGAACACCCCCTCGCGAAACCTTGGCCCTCTCCCCCCTGTTTTGATTAGTGTTGTTGCTTTGTTTAACAAATATTTCATGGCTGTTGTTTCAAAAATTAGTTTTTCCAAATTAAGGACATCGTCAAACTTGGATCCTGCACCAGCCCAACTAGGCAAAAATGTCCAGGC
>NW_027551578.1:5212991-5298014 GCF_008692635.1 Crocuta crocuta | reverse complement strand
AACGGTGGGGGGGGGGGGGGGGTAGTGGGGGAGGGAGCTGTGGTTCCCACAGCGTGAAGGAGGACAGGTCGCCCCATGCACCATTAAGCAATTGTCTGGGAGCCGGTTGTCTGCTGGTCTGTGAGTAGTTGCCTGAGTAAGCAGATGTCTGGCGGATCATGAGGTAATCGGGGCCACTCTATCCAGTGTTTCAGCCGCACACAATTTCTCCTTCTCCCCCTGAAATTTTCCTTCGTCATAATCATCATCATCATCGTCACTCACTCTAAGAGCTTGAACGTGTCGAGTGCTTAATATGTGCAGGGCATGGTCTTAAGCGTTCTCCTTAAAGAGTCGCATTATTTCCCATCATAACCCTGAAGGGTTGCAGGGTTATTCACCCCATTTACGGATGGAGTGATGGAGCCTCGGAGGGGCAAGTATCCTGCCCAAGGGCAGACAGATATCAGGATTCAGACCTCGCACATGCCGTAGCCATAGTGAGCCTCTGCAGGTACGATTCTCTCCAAGTGCAACCTGGTTCGAGGACCACTTCTGCTTTACAGCCTCCCATTAGCAGGTGGAGGCTCTTAGTTAGTTCTCTGTAGCACCTGCCACATGCATTTATATCTCTGTCTACCTGTGGTCTAGTAAAAAAACAAAAACAAAAACAAAAACAAAACATGTATATTAGGTATTTGTCTCTGGTTCCTGGCACAGAGTTCTTAAAACCCTTGGGATTTCCTGAGGGATAGGAATGTTATTTATTTATTTGATTATTTTTGTTAATGTTTATTTATTTTTGAGAGAGAGAGTGCCCAGTGGGGGAGAGGCAGAGAGAGAGGGAGACACAGACTCCGAAGCAGGCTCCAGGCTCCAAGCTGTCAGCATAGAGCCTAATGCAGGGCTTGAAACCACAAACCATGAGATCGTGACCCGAGTGAAAGTTGGACACTTAACAGACTGAGCCACCCAGGTGCCCCAGGAATGTTATTTATAAAGGCCCCTTTGACCATACCTGAGTTACGCTAATGAAGTGACTCATAAGGGCTTCCAGAGAAACGAAACACATGATTACCGGGTAGGAAACTTCAGCCCCACCCCACCTCTTCCTCATCCTCCAGAGAGGGGAGAGGGGTGGGGGATTGAGTTCAATCACCAATGGCCAATGCCATTAATCATTACTTAGTGATGCCTGCTTAATGAAGCCTCCACTAAAAACTCCAAAGGACAAGGATGGAGGAGCCTCTAAGTCGGCACACACACTCATATGCCAGGAGGGTGGTGTGCCCCCAAATCCATGGAGAAAGAGGCTCCTGTGCTGGGATCTTTCCAGATCTTGCCCTATGTACCGCTTCATCTGGCTGTTCATTTCTACCCACTGTAACAAACTGGAATCTAAGAATTGTGCTTTTCTTTTTTTTAGCGTTTGTTTATATTTGAGAGAGAGAGAGAGCGCACTAGTGGCAGAGGGACAGAGAGAGGGAGAGAGCAAGAATCCCAAGCAGGCTCTGTGCTGTCAGTGCAGAGCCTGATGCTGGGCTTGAACTCACAAACCTTGAGATCATAACCTGAGCTGAAGTCGGACGCTTAACCAACTGAGCCATCCAGGTGCCCCAGTGCTTTTCTGATTCTGTGAGTCCTTCCAATGAATTGCTGAGCCTGAGGGCAGGTGGTGGAAAGCACTGACCTTGTCGCCAGCTGGTGGAGGTACAGGTACCCCGGGGACCCCGCTAACAGCTGGTGTCTGATGCAGGGGGTGGGCCCGTGGGGTCAGTTGGTATCAGAATTGGTTTGAGTTGTGGGTCACCCGGCTGGTGTCAGAGGATTGGAGAAGTGGCTGGTGTTGGAAGAGCTACCCCACCACCCCACTGACCAGTGAGATCTATGGGTCTGGGGAGGGGCTGGCCTCACTGATTAAAGAACACTGGGGGCCTGCAATGCCTCACATGCTCAGCACGGTTCCCTCCTCCACCTGCAACTTCAGACTCTCAACCCCCAGGCATATCTTCCAGAACCTGTCTTCACCTTCAGGTGTTGAGACAGATATTCACTGGGTTGGTTACACTGAGCATGACCTTCAAGTGATGGGTAGGAGTAGGTTTCAGCGCCAGGGTCACACTGATAGTTGGGGACAGAGCAAGGACGGGGCTTCCTGGTCTCCTGACTGAGACACCACACCTCTGCCTCACTGTCTTTCAACTTTCCAAAGTCTCCTCCCTGATCTGATGCCACAATTCTATGGCGCCAGAATGCAAGATGAAGTCACTGGGAAGCTGCCGTTGACTCACTACAGGACACTAGTTTCCTGGTCCGTGTCACCTCTCCTCCACACTCCAAATCCAACTATTTTCCAATGTGCAATTGGCCCTTACATCTCAGCTGTCCCCACCCACCAGAAGTTGTGAATCATAAGCCTATGAGTCTCAGGCCTCCATCCAATAAAGACACGGGAGCTAAGGGCAGGTGGGGAGGGAGAAGATTCCAGAAAGTCCCCACTACTGTCAGCAGCTTCCATGGCAGAGAGGACTCACCGGGCTGGCTGGGTCTTGAGCTTGGAGGCCAACTGAGAATCTGTCATCAGCTCCCTCTTGTTCCGGAAACAGCTTCTTCAAAGGGGTCTGCGGCGGCGGTGGGGAGGCCCACTCAGAGTCTCTGGGGTTGCTAGAAGGTGGAAGGAGGAGGGGCGGGTGGGGAGGAGGCCTGGAGCCCTGCCACCCGAGTGAGGCTGGTGACAGGAAGAGTCTATCAATCTCGTGTGCGGAGCCAAATATGGTGCTGGGGCTCAATAGGTAATAAACAATGGTCACATTGCGGGCTCAACAAGGGGAGACATTACAGATGAGAGCCAGGGGCAGCCTGACGTCACCGTATGCGGCCGCGAGCAGGACGGCTTGCCCCCGGCTGCAGGAATTCCATATTTGTCCTTGTTGAGCCTACATGTGCTTCCTTCTCCATGTGCTCAGAGCAGGAAGGGGAAACTGAGGCCCACATGTCACTTTGGAGGTGTGTCCCCGGGGGCGTGATAGGAGCTGAGCCTGTCTCTTATCTAGACTAGCTTTCGGCAGCCATGTCCACACGCAGCCAGACTCTTAGTGGCAACAGCAGTAGATGGCGTGAGTAAAAATAGCCAGAATTGGTATGTTTTTTAGCGCAAGTGGTTTAAGCTGACATTCAAGGGTGAGTTTCAGGTATTCCAGGACCACCGTTTGTGGGGTGGGGGACATGCAGACACCTAAGGCTGGCCATTTCTCAGAGTGCTGGATGACAGCCTGGCTGGAGGCCAGCTCTCACACACACAGATCGGAGAGCAGGGGATGGTGTTTTCCCAGCCAGGCCACGCAGTTGGCATGCTTGCAGGGCAGTGGGGCTGGAACTCATCCGCGCTGCCTCCCTGCACATCACGGATAAGGTGGCACCACTTTCTTTCCCCGTGCCTGTCTGGATTCAGCTTTTCTTAGCAGTGAGATTTCTCTGGAGCGCGTGTCCTTTCTAACGGCAGACAGGAGGAGCTGAGCAGGGAGGTAGGATTCGGAGCCAGAAAGTCCTGGCTTTGTGTCTCAGAACCCCAGCTGTGCCCATCACCAGCCGTGAGACCTTAGGGGGTTCACTCCACTTCCCGTAAAAACGGGGCCATCTCTTCCTCTCTGCAGGGTTTTCGGGAGAGCCTGAGAGAGCCCTCCGAAGGGGCCGCACATGGGAGGTTCTCGGGAAATGGAACGAATTCGGGTTCTCCTAAACTGAAATGATAAAACTACCTGCAGGTTGTTATTGGCTAGAGGCCCTCCTCACTCCTGCCGACATCTTTGTGGCTCAGAGCTCTCGAGAACAGGCTGTGGCTTTAAAAATGCAGGTGCCTGCCGCAGAAGAAAAAAGGCTGGGCGAGGAAAGCCAAAGGGCACCGTGTTCGGACTGGCATGACTCTGTCCACACCCCGATGCCTGCCCTGCTGGGCCCAGGATGCTGAGCAGGGACTTCGACCAGGACTTCTTTCCAGGGCGTTTGCGGGCCCGACTGTGAGGCCAGAGCACATCACCATTCTTTCCCGTGCAGGGAATACGCATGGAAGCCTCAGAAAAAACCTTCGAGCGGGTCGGCAGCACAAGATGTGGGAGCCGGAGGTGGGGATGTAGAAGATGCAGGTCCTGGGCTGCCCGGAAAGGATAGGCTCTCTGGAGTGTGTTGCTGATGGCAATACAACCACCACACTTGGCGCAGGAAGGGATGGTCACCATATGCATTTTATGCTGTCACAATGATTAGACCCGTGCCTGCTTGCTCTCTGCAATCACTGCCTGAATGGAAAATTAGGAGAGCCATTTGCATTTGCTTCACGTTGTCCAGGATGGAAAACCCTGACCCTTTGTGCCAGAAGGAAAATACCTAGGAGGCCATTGGTCTAAGTTTTTTTTTTAATGTTTGTTTATTTATTTATTTTGAGAAAGAGAGAGCACAAGTGGGGGAGGGACAGAGAGAGAGAGAGGGAGACACAGAATCTGAAGCAGGCTCCAGGCACTGAGCTGTCAGCACAGAGGCCAACGCAGGGCTCAAACTCAGAAACTGTGAGATCACGAGCTGGGCGGAAGTCAGACACTTAACTGACTGAGCCACCCAGGCACCCTAATGGGTCTAAGCATTCAATGTTGTGGAGAGAGAATGTGCCAGAGAGGCATCAACGCTGCTGGAGGAAAAAAAATGGGAAATAAATTCAGATGTCTGAGAGGCAAGCCATCATTAACACAAGAGCAGGATTAAACCCAAAACACTACTTATTAGTTTTATGTGTAAGTTTACAATTCATATTAGTCCCACAGCGAAGCTACATTAAGAATAGTGGATTAAATAAATAAATAAATAGATAGATAAATAAAGAGTAATGGCAGACTGTGGCCATTGCCATTTATCACCCATTGAGTTCCACGTTTCCACTCAGTGGCAACAAAACCAGTGATCTAAATATTAGCAAGTGGAACATATGACAAACACTTAGTTATATATTATGATCCCTGTAAAGTCATTACAACAGAAATAAAAACTGTTTTTTATTTTAACTATTAATATTCATCAAATGTTAATGAAAATACCTAACAAATAATTATGAAAAACACATTGCTTAAGTAATAAAGATGAAAGAGATGATAATCGTTGTGAATATTTAATCTGCAAAATAAAGAACATACCATTAATAAGACTTAATTATGTCATTAAATATTTAATTTTACTTTCCCTACTAAATTTTGTTTGCATTTTGCATATTTTAAGTGCAGAAAGCTTTTTAATAAGATTTGAGGTTTCGGCAACATCAAATGCCAGCCCATCTACGTTTGACATACGGTCTTCATCAAATTGGTCAAACATCATTTTATTTATCATTAAGTGAAATGAACAACACTCTTAGCGTTTACTTCAAGTTATGCTTTATACAAAAGAAGGGTTTAATAATTGATTTTAGGTTAGAGCCACAAAAACAATGTTTTCTAGTGGTGAGGAAAAATAATTGCTTTTCTTTTGTTTTTTTTCTTTTTTTCTTTTTTTTTGGAGTATCACACAACCTCTGTATTCCCTACTGTCTGCATAGAAGATCACAGATCTGATTCTGCCCTGGCTTGCTGAAGAATGGATGCTACAGCAGCCACAGTTGGACCCACTCGTGTCCTCGGAATCGGTCCCTTATAACTCATGTTTCTGGAAACACGTGTACAACTGACGCAGAGTAAGATAGGTTCCTGGTGCTGCTGGAGGGCACTGGGAACTCCCAATCTCCCCGTGGCGTAAGGTGACAGCCACCTCTCGGATGCCCAGTGCAGGGCTCCGCCGGATGGCTCAGTAGGCGGAGCCAGACATGCGCACAGCATAGACGACACAGCTGGTGCTGCTAGTGACCGCCAGCTGTGTGCATCTCTTCCCATTCTGTGTTCGGCGGCATCGCTCTGGTAGCTGGAAATCAGCCATGAGATGTTTACACCAAAGAAATTGGCAAATGCTATTCCAGGCCCCGCTGGGCCCCCTGCCCCAGAAAGCCAGCTAAACATTTACTAGCACATGACTGCGCACATGGGTAGGGATCATGAGGACTGACTGGCTCCTCCTGTGTCCTTTCCCTACCCCGGCCTCTGACGACCCGAGGTTCAGTGGGAGGACCCGTGGTCGTCAGCAGCCCAGGCCGCCGAGCCCCCACCTTGGCCTCTGGCAGCTCTGTGCGGCGTGGCCGATGAGTCTTTCTCTCCTAACCTCTGAGTCTCCTGACCGACTTGTCTTCCTGGTCAGGCAGCTGAGGCAGGGGGGTAAACGGCCTTGGCAGGCTTTTTCCTTTGCAGACTAGAACACAAAGAGTGCTTTGTTGGGAGAGGAAGGCCCATCCTTTCATGGAGGTCTCTAGCTACGTTTGCTGTTCAGGCAGTACCTCAAGTCGGGCACTGAGGGCCAAGTAGGAAGCTTGACAAGAGGCAAGGGACCCACTGTCCCAGCTGGCCCAGGACTGAGGCCCTTTGGTACTAAAACTGAGGATGGTTCCAGATGTCCCTAGCTGGTCTTGCATCATTTTTCTCTCTCTCTCTGTGAGGCGGGACACTGGATGACGTCAGGAGGAGCAGATCTCTGGCAAGTCCTCTTCCTCCTCTGACAACGGCTGGAAAGACCAGGAGAAAGCGGGGAAGAAACTAGAACTCCCGAGGGGAAATGCAGTGTTTCCACCCTTGGGCGTAAATGAGGGTCTGGAGCTCAATCCGTCACCCAGGAAGGACCTCAGTGACCGAATCCCCAAGGCATGAGCCCCAGGCCCCGGGAGACGCCGGCAGGAAAGCTGGTCTGGCCTCCCGCCTCCTGACTGTCAGGCCTGTGCAGGCCCATTGATATTCCAGGGCGGTCGGCCGCCTCAGAGTTTCCCAGACCCCACAAACATGCTCTTCTGGGCTTTCCTTTCCATCTTGGCTGCCGGCTCCTGACTGGCATACCGCTCCCGCCCTCGGGGGCAGCAGGCTGGCCCGTCAGCCTGTCGACACTAGACAAACAGGCCCCTCCTGACCCCCGCGGCGGCCTTCAGGGATGTGCTGGCCCCTTTCAGAGGCAACGTTGGGGTATATGCGAAACTTTCAACTTGGAAAGAACAAACGTTGACCAGAATACTGATGGGGCGAGTCTCCCAGACTCCTCATGCTCAAACTTGCCTTAGGACCGAGCCACTTGTGATCATCTCCCTGCGTTTTCCCATCTCCGCGGTGAGGTGGGGAGTAGGGCGGGCCCCAGGGCTGCTGGACAGGGGGTAGTGCTGGGTGGCTCCCCTTACTCCTGACGGGCTCTGCCTACGTAGAGGGGATGCTCAGGCACAGGCTGAAGCCTCTCTTGTCAGGCAGCGGGAGGCTGATTAACTGTCCCCGGAGATTCAGTGGCTGGGACGTGTGACTTTAGTCCCCACATAAGGCCTGACCACTCTTCGGTTTTGCCTTCCTCCACCTGCCTGCCATTTGCCATCCTTCTAAGGGTCTTCTCAGAGACCACCCCTCTGCCGCGTCCTCCTGAGTCTTGGCAGCTCAGTCAGGGGTTCCGTCTTCAGGCTCACCCAGCACTCTGTGCTTGAATCTTCCACGGCCCTTGCTTGTATCGACACTATTGTTTGTCCTCCTCGAGGACGTCTGGGTGGAAGGGAGCTTGTATCTATAGCAGCACCTTATACTCAGTAAATGCTCAATAAATGCCCACCGGGGGCTTTGAATGCTTGCAGGACTCCCTTTGAACCACAGCTCAAGGGATTACCTCTCCCAGGAAGCTTTCTCAGGTTAATCAAGTTTACCTTCACCTTTCGGTATGATCCCGATCTCCCCTGTGTTGGGAAATAGTGAATATGGCATTCACTGATGGCTAATGAGTTAAGCACTTACAACATGCCAGGCACCGTGATGTGCGTCCCTTCCTTAGTTCTTGCAACACCCCACTGAATTAAGTTCTGCCATCATCGCCCCCATTATCCAGATGATAAGACGGAGGTTAAGAAACTTACAACAGTTGACTTATCTCGAAAGCGGTGAGGTCAGGATTGAACCCATCTCGTCCAGCTTTGGACGGGCTTCCTCACGATGTCCTGCCCTCTCTGAGTTTTATAGTTGGTTGGGCATTGAATGAATGGTTGAAATCTCCAGAGTGGCATTTCCGTGATGAAATGTGCCCACACTGTTCAATCAGCAGCCACTCTCCTAGTGTGGCCACTGAGCCCCTGAAACGTGGCAAGGGTGCCCAAGACTATAAATTTTTACATTTTAACTAACGTAAGTTTCAATAGCCACATGTGGCTAGTAGCTGCTGGATCGGATAGCACAGCTCCAGAAGATAAAGGACGTATTTTACTACCTTTTCTAAGTCTCTTACCACGTCATCCACGGCCATCCAAGAAGGACTTAGAATGGCTAGTCTTTGTATCTTTCAGTGTTGGGAAAACACTCAGCTCTTAACTTGCACTGAATTCGTGGATTAAGTCAATATCCATCCTTAAAGTGTTTTTTTTTTTTTCTACTCTAGTGGTTCCTACAGGCAAAGACGTGTACAATTCTAGTTTCTTCATTCAAGAGGCCTGGAGAAGAATAGACCGTCCGGGGCAGACTGATAAACTAGTGCTGAGACAAAGGACAGGAAGTGAGCTATCCTAACAGCACCTGGTACTCGCTCAGCCTTATGTCGGCCATTACCTTGTTTACTCCTAAAATCGATTGTGCAGACTCACTAATTCCCATTTTATGGTTGAGGAAGACTCAGAGAGTGACGCTCAGGAAGTGACAGAGACGTGGCTTGGGCTGAGTTTGTGTGAGTTCACTGGCCCGTCACCTGAGGGTCTTAGATGGAAATTCACTTTTCGTTTGAATCACAGAATGTTCGCTGTTCAACGGCAAAGAGGAATATTCGAGACTGACCACCTGTTCCAAGTGCGTGTGTGTATTTATTGTTCCAATAGTGATACAAGACAAGGGGTAAGAATTTAGCGTCTGAGCAAAATGGACCTATTTTGTATTCTTACTTCTCTGTATTCCTCATGGAGTAGAAAATTCTAGAGCTGCAATGTCCAATACAATAGCCAGTAGCCACACGTGGCTACCAGGCCCTTGAAATGTGATTCATTGAGACATATTACAAGTATAAAACACACACCAGATTTCAAAGGTTTAGTATGGGGAAAAAATAAGAATATAAAATACATCACTTATTATTTCTGTGTCGATTATATTGAAATGATTGCATTTTAGCTATGTTGAGGTTATAGAAAATTCGATGTTACTTGTTTCCTTTTCCTTTTTAAAATATGACTACTAGGAAAATCTAAGTTGCTTATGTGGTTCGCGTTATATTTACATTGGAGAGTGCTAGTGTTCACAGGACTCAGTTTGTGAATTCCGGATAAAAGGCAAATGACTTGTTAAAATTCTCCTCAGCCTCACAAAATGCTTTCATGCCATTGATACCCACCCTGAAATGAAGCAAAGTTGGTAGGCTTAGACGCGGCTTGGGTCCCTGGGGCCCTCCTAGCCTTCTGGCCCCCCACGGGCTGTGCTGGGGTCTCCAGCCGAGGGATCCCCTAAATTTCCCAGCTGCATCCAGAGCTCTTTCACTCTCCTGCCTTAAACTGCCCTCTCATTTCTTTTCATGAGCAAAGTGCTTCGTCATTCCTCTCTAGGAGGCAGGTAGGTGACGAGACCACGAGGCAGAAAAATGACCTGATTTCTCCAAGGTCATTATGGAAGACAATGGCCGAACCCCGGGGAGCAGTCTACTGCAGAGTTTACTGCCCCGAATGCTTTTCCACTGCATGATCTTAACTGTGGGAACACAGGTTCAAATCCCAGGCTTNCGGGGGGGGGGGGGGGGGGGGGGAGGAAAGGATCAGAGTGTCTGTGAGTGGCTGACCCCACCCATACCCAGGTAGCATTCACCGCTCTCTGGGCTCAATAACTTCCATTCTCCTAACGGAATGGAAAGTGCCGGCCGTATCCCTCTTTGATGATTTAAAAGTGTTCTGTGCCTTTTCCTCTTTCCTCTTTCTATCCAGCCCTCTCCCTTCCCCTGGCTGCTCTTCACGTTTCCATAGTAACCACCTCTATTGTATCCCTGATGGTGAAGAGAAATCTTGCAGATGTTAGTAAGGATCCAACACCTTCCAGTAGCTATTTTGATTCAGTCTCCTTATCTCTCGGCGCTAATTTTCTTGTCCTTTCTTCTCCCTACGGGCTGCTCTGCTCGCTTCCCCCACTCCCCAGTACCTTGCAAGCCCTTTAGCGTGGTGCCCTCTGTCCTCCGCATGAGCCTGGGTGAACTGGGCACAGGCCAACATCTCTGGGGTCATTATAAATCTTAATTCTTTCAGGTGTCTCCTTGCAACATGCTAGATGCGGAAGCTCCAGGGGGTGGGATCAAAAAAAGGCTGGAGGGCAGTGGTGTAAGATCGCCAGCCCCCCCTTAGAGGAGCCCCCTTGCCCGGCAGTCTGCAGAATGCAGGGAGGGTCTTCCTCAGCCAACCATACCACCTAACCGCACCCTGCAATTTCTCCGGCGTGAGCTGCAGCCTCCACCCACCTCCTCGGATTGGGGCCACATCCGTGCGTTTGAATGTGTTCTTTCTGTGCGTTTCCCGTAGAGGGATCGGTCACCTTTCCTTGCTGGTTCGGAGGGCAGGGCAGACACAGGAACACATACACACACACACACACACACACACACAGACCCGCAACACCTGAATCAGCCACCTCCCCTCTCAGGGCCAGCCCTGGCTGGCCACCTGGAAAGGCGACATCGGAAGGGGGCTTTATCGTTCCCCTCCCAAAACCGTCTGAAGAGTTCAGAGCCTGCAATTCCTCCTTGGAACTGGGCATTATTCTTTTGATTCCACAAGCCTGACAGCCTGATCATAATAAACATGTAACTGAAGAGAACCTATTCCTTCCCAGTGGCATTATTTATTCACCTAAAGCAAAGGCTGAGCTATATTTAGCATATGATGTCAGCCGGTTGTTTGGATTCTTGGAAATTGGCAGGAAGCCACCTCTCACATGATATATGAAATCACTGATAAATGCTTCTTTTCACCAAAAGAAAAACAGCTTCATAAATGCCGTCCTTTGCTGCTTTCATCTTCTCGGCCCTCCCTCCCTCTCCTCCGCCGGCCTCCCTCCCCGCCAGCCCCTCCCCCTCCCCCTTCCACGTCTGGGATTTGTCTTTCCGTGGCTCAGCTCAGCAGAGCCTGTGAAGTGGAAATGAGTTGCTCAGTATCACAGATCAAAATGAGGCTGTTGGGATGCTCGGGATGGTTTTTTCCTCTCCTAGAGCCTGGAAGGCTGCCAACGCGCGAGCGAATCAGACACACGCGCACAAAAAGGCAAAGCTATACAGCAATGGCTTTCAGTATTTATGGTGCAGCACCCGCTCTGGGTTGCTATTTTGCAGGCAAAGATGGGAAGGAGATAGTGATTCAGGATTGCCATTAAGTGTGGAAACAGCCCCTGTACAGATTGCGTGTAATAAACCAAGTACGGAGAGAAGCTTAGGAAGCCCGGGATTTGCCACACTGGATCAGCCTTGAGGCCCATCAAGTTCAGGCTCCTGATTTGTGTGCTGGCTAATACCTTGGCGCTTGGAACAAATCTTTCTGCCTTCCCTCTGTCTTCCTCGTCATGCCCTTGGTCCATTATACAAGGCTGTCGGAGGGCTTGGGCGGGCTTGTGTGTTTGGAATTAAATGAATTCTCGCCCTCCTGTGGAGATCAGTTTATATGGCCCGGAGCAGAAGATTTCATTGCCCTTCTCTTAGCTCCTGTAAAAAACAGCATCATTACTGATCTCATGGATTCACCCAGGCCCTTTCAAAATCAGCTGTCGCATTTAACTCAGTGACCTCCCAGCAGGGGCCTGGTGGGTAGTTTTCCTGGCCCTGGGGGATGGGGGACCCGCGGCTCCTGTCGGAGGCAGCTCATTTATGATTCTTTGTCCTCAGTGCCATCCAGCGGCCCCAGGTCCTGGCATCGGAAGACATCCTGAAGCCAAGAGAGCCCCTTATTTTGAGGGGTGTCTTCATTAGTTGCCTTCTAACATACGCTCTGTCAAGCAGTCCTGCCTGTAACCACGGGTGTAGGAGGGACTCGGAGAGTTTCAGTCTTTGAAACTTACTGCTGGCCTTTCTCCCATGGCCACCCCAGGGCTGAACCGGCTGCCACACACTCTTCAATCTTCAGCCTCGGTCGGTGGGAGAGAACGGAGAGACAGGAGGAGGGAGGGAGAGCAAACCACACCTGTGTTCTCTGTATCCCTGCCTCGGCTCTTCCGGGGGTGCGGGATAGATGGACAGAGAGAATGGGCAGATGAACAGGGACAGAGAGGGCATGTGCCCGTGCGTCCGTTCCTCCATCCATGAGAAATCTCACCAAAGGAATTCTGGTTACAGGTCGAAGCTCTTCCCTGACTCCACGGTCAAGGTAGCACTCGCTTGGGACCCCCTAACAGGGGCTGCAGGTGAGTGAAAGTCTTTGTTTCAGCTGGGATTGTTTTTTCCTCCTCAGAAGGACGGGTGTTGGACGCAGATGACCCGTTAGCTCCCCTCTGAAATCCTCAGGTTCTATCATTCTAGGGTTCTGTGACTTTATGAGTCACCCAGGATGATTTAACTCTTTCCTGGGAGGTTAGGGTTAGTACCGCCCTCCTCTCCCTGCAGGGGAAGTGAATGAGCGCTGCCGGGCACTGGGGGCTACAGTGGGTCCTGGAAGAGCCGGGAAATACCCCGTCTGGATGCCCATTTGCTCTCACTGAGAACAAGGCTCACTGGGGCTCTCTGGAGGGCCAGATCCCATTTACACTGAGGATGATGCTTTCTGTTTTCTGCAAGGAACGTTTCTTTTCACCCAGGCTGCTTGAGAGGCTGACTGCCTTTCTGTCAGCCCTCGATCTCACGTAGACTAGTACCGGGACAGTGAGCAGAGCATCACGTGACGGGGCCAAATGCCCCGCTTGCCCATCTCTGGAGGCCGGCCCACGGTTTCCCTCGGGCTGGGCTACAGGCACTGTTTTACCGTGTGAGCCTGGGTGAGGTATGGGAAGAGCAGATGCAGGTAAAGACAGAGAGAGGCTGAGAGATTTTCAAGATTTTATTATATTCACGGTGTCTTGAGAGCACAGGACACCACGCAGAGCCACCTGCATAAGCACCAGGGGCGGTCAGGAAGCAGAAGGAGGGGGAATGTGTGGTTTCCATGGGAGGGAATAGGCGAGGCAGGGCAATCAGGCTTAGGGTTAGCTAGTGTTTGAAACTGGCCTCCCTGTGAAATGTGTGTGCACTAGGACTATTAGCGTTTATAGTTTACATGTCTTTCTTTTTAATGTTTAAATTTAATGTTTAATTTATTTTTGAGAGACAGAGACAGTGTGAGTGGGGAAGGGGCAGAGAGAGATGGAGACACAGAATCGGAAGCAGGCTGTCAGCACAGAGCCCGACATGGGGCTCGAACTCATGGACTGCGAGATCATGACCTGAGCCAAAGTGGGACGCTCAACCGACTGAGCCACCCAGGCACCCCTAGAGTTTATAGTTGAAAGCTATCTGAGGACTCCAAATGTTTACGGGTATGTTAGTCAGGGTTCTCCAAAGAAATAGAATCAACTGTGTGTGTGTGTGTTGAGGGGGAGGGAGAGATTTATTTTAAGTAATTAGCTCAATTATGGTGATTATGGAGCCTGGCAACTCCAAAATTTGCGGAGTAGGCTGGCAAGCCAGAGACCCAGGGAAGAGCCAATGCTACAGTTCAAGTCCAAAGACAGTCTGCTGGCAGAATTACCTCTTGCATGGAGATGGGGAGTGTGTGTGGGGGGGGGCGGGGGGAGTCAGTCCTTTGTTCAATGCTAGCCTTCAACTGATTAGACGAGGCCCACCCACATTATAGAGGACACTATGCTTTACTCAAAGTCCAATGATTTAAATGTTAATTTCATCCAGATACACCCTCACAGACACATCCATAAAAATGTTTGGCTACATATCTGGGAACCATACATTGGAAGAGTCATGATTGTCTTTACGGGTTGCTAATAGATCTCCTCCTCCCCCTCCTCCACCCACCACAGGTGGCTGTTAAAGCATGTACTTTATAGGAATTACAAGCTCGGTTAATGTACAGTCATTGTCTCCATTAAGGGTTGGCTCTCACGTGGCAGGATGTCCAAAGCCTCCTCACCTCCCCATGCCTCCCCACAGGTGACCTCACAGCTACCTCCGGAAAACACATCATAGTCCACAAAGCACATTCCTTCCCATTGTCTCCTCAAGCCTCAAGATAGCCACTGAGGAACCAGGAGCATGAGCAGAGAGGCAAGGCGGCTGGCCCCAGTCGGCTCACACAACCTGTAGGTGGAGAAAGCTGGATTCGATGTCACCTTCTGGTTCCAAATGACCGGAGCTGGGTTTTCAGGAGCAAACGCCACGTGGCAGGCATCCCCCTCGACACTGGTTTGCCTGACTTCCTGCACAACTCCGTTGGGGGAGGGGGGGGTTGCTTCACCCTTTCTACAGTCCCATCCGCCTATGGGCGGGGAAACTGAGGCCTTCCCACGACATCATATGGCGGCGCAGGGGTGGGGGGGGTTGGGTCTGAGGCCAGGCTGGCACCCATGATCTTCACCACCTTCCTCTGCGTCCCCCACATCCCCACCCCACTGCTGCTGCACAGCCACACCCCACATCCATGGCTGGAGACTAGTAACGATCGCCCTGTCCGGCGGTGTCACTAAAGGCCATAAGAAGAAGGTGGTGTAAG
The DNA here is from genome assembly GCF_008692635.1 of Crocuta crocuta. Classification (NCBI taxonomy): domain Eukaryota; kingdom Metazoa; phylum Chordata; class Mammalia; order Carnivora; family Hyaenidae; genus Crocuta; species Crocuta crocuta. The sequence continues at coordinate 5,283,262 of NW_027551578.1, read as the reverse complement.
GATTTGGAAACCCCACAAAGAGGAATGAGGCTGGGGCTCCAGAAAGCAAGCGTCACCTCCCCAAACATCATATCTAGGGTTGGTCCCCAGTGCCCCAGCTCATCAGGACGGGCTCTAGGGCCTTGCTTCCCTCTGTCTCACGTCTCTTACTCTGTCCCCACGTGACATACGGGGCCCTGACACTGCCATCCCCACGAAGGGCCAAATGTGGGAAGCGCATTCGTATGATAAACCTTTACCAAGCACCAGACACTGTGCTGAAAGCCAAAGCTGACGGATGAAGGAGGCAGATTCCGCCTCCCCCTCCTCCCGGCATTCACAGACTGACAGGAGAGGCAGATTAGTCAATCCAACAGCATGCCCCTGATTGGTTCCCGGCCAGGCCTCTGGAAGCTACCCTGGACCCACAGAGGGAGGCCTCACCAGCTCTGCCCAAGGGATGCTGGCGGCTCTGTGGGGAGGGGAGGGTGGACCTGGAGCTGAAAGGTCAAGTCCACAGATGAAGGGTAAGGGAGGGGCAGCCAGGCTGAGGGATCAGCATGTGCAAAGGCACAGGGGCCCCGAGAGCGCTCGGTTCCGCTCAGCTGGAGTCTACAACGTATGAGGCATGGCTGAGAAGGCACAGAAGCCCAGCTGGCTAGACTGTCAATAGCCTGAGGTCCCACCAAGAACAGGTTTGGATTTGTTGGCCGAGAAACACACTGCCTGTCGCTGGCGCAAATCCCTCGGTACTTCTGCGGCTTTGCCAGGGAGGTGTGGAGGTCTCTGATATACTCCAGGTGGTTACTGAGTCTTGGTTTGTGCTGAGCCTTAGGAAGGAGTTTCAGGACACGCAGAGAGGGCTAGAACCTGGCTTCCGACCTAAAAGAATTTATCATCCAGTTGAGGAACAGGATTAAGGAGGTGAAACATTTAGAAGCCATCCCAGGGAAAATAATTGTCAGGCAGCATGGCCTTGGGAGAAGTCACCACCTCCTGCTGCTGACCTGGGTACAATCGCGTCCCCTGACCTTCCCCACGAGCCTCTGTGCTTTTCCTTAGCGGATGCTTCACACACAGCCTCACCAGCTGTCATTAGCCCGGTCGCCACTTCCCCCTTCCCTCCCGTACCTCTCAGCTCACGCTGGTCCAAGCTGAACCTGCTCGTCTCAGACCCTCTTACATTTGAGGTTTGCCTAATACCACTCAACTCCCCACTTAACGTGGCCTGGGGGAGAAAGATGTCCTCGTACGTTCTCGAAGGATGGAGATGTCCAGTATGAGGCTTTGCGGTACGGGCAGCTCTCTCTTTCTGCCAGAACTCATTTCTCACGGCCCCCTAGGAAGGNCTGGGGGGGGGGGGGGGGGGGGTGCTCCTTGGCTTCAGAGCAAGACCGTTGTCTCTGTGTGCGCCTGCCGCACGCGCATTAACTGCAAGCGTGGTCCCTCTTCTCCCCACCAGCGCCCAGCGACGATGATTGAAACGCGACATTTCCAACCCCAAAGCAAATTACAGCCGGGAATCAGTGTGAAATTACTCTCTTCGGCCCAGAGTTCCTTTTTAAAAGTCAGGCAGCAGCGCCCAGGATGAAAGTTGGCCTGTCAGACAAGCCCATTCAAGCTTGCAATTCCTCTGTCATTTGCCCGACAGGCTTGTGGTAAAGAGCAAGGATTAAAAAAAAAAAAAAAATCTGCCAAAAATAGTGCCACCGAGAACCCTACACCGGGGCGGACTCAGAAGGCAACGCAGCCCTGGCGCTGGCCTCTGGGGTGGGACAGCCGCAGCGTGGACTTGTTCTGACAGAGATGTCGTGTGACCTCGGATTTCAGCACCGGAGCCTGGAGAGGAAGCGCGGCACGGAGCCACATCTGTGAATCAGCCCCTGAAGAAAGGAAAGGGAGAACAAAGTTTACGTGGAAGACCTTGACTTTCCAAACAGCGTGTCCAGACAGCCCCACGGCAGACAGGTTTGCTGCAGGCCTGGGACGCGCCCCGGGCGGCTGCGGGCCCGCAGATTCATCTAGAGAGACTGTAATGAGCCTTCTTCTCCCTGGTGCCAGGCTCGCTCCCCTTTGCACTCTTACGGGGCCTTCGAGTCCCCTGAGAGAGGGGCACCCTAGGGCCCCGGAAGAGGGAGCATCCCCTCCGAGGGCAGAGTGAGATGGGCCCAGGAGAACATGACAGCAGATCTGTCATCTGGTAAACTGTCTCAGAGGCCTCCGTACCCCGGTGACAAAAGCTCCGGATTACAGGGGCCACGCAGATCCTGACCTGGCCCTGTGGCCGGCTCCCAGGAGGAGGCGGGCAGGCTGAGTCCCAGGGCCTCCAGAAGCCCTGCCACCTGCCCGGTGACTGCGAGACTTCTCACCATCGAAGCTAAGAGGTCTTGCCTGTACCCAGGTTCAGATTTTGCTGATTTATCTCACTGCCTGGGGTGGCATGCCTCCTCTGACGGCCCCTCAACCCCCTGAGGCGAGGCGTCCTTAGCTCCAGTTTATCCGACGGGACCACTGAGTCTCAGAAAGGCCAGCTTGTGTGGCCCAGTTCACACTGCTGGGAAGTAGTTCATCCTGGAGTCAGTCCAGGTCTTTGGGATCTAAGCCCAGTGGCTTGCACACCAGGAGTTCTCCCAGCCTGCCTCAGAGGCGGCGGCTCGTGTGCAAACAGGGAGGGTCGTGTGGTCCCCCCGGGTCGTGATCTCACGGTTATGGGATTGAACCCCATGTTGGGGTTTGCGCGGAGCGTGGAGCCTGCTTAGGATTCTCTGTCTCTCTCTCTCTCTCTCTCTCCCCCCACCATTTCCTCTCTCAAGATAAATAAATAAAGGTCCCGAAATAAATAAGTAAAGGCTGGAGAAGCCGTGAGGATTCCAGTGTGGTAGCCATTTCACAATTTCACAATTTCACAGCCAAGTCCTTACCGGGGCCACAGCCGCAGAGCAGTCCACCGTTGGATAGACCCCACACCTTGGAATAATCAGTGTCACTGCTGCCACCATGGTCCTTGTTACCACAGGACTCTACACGTCCACAGTGCACAGTGCTTCTAATCGCTGGCAAACCGCAGAGCTCCTCCCCACCCCCACCCCCGCCCCCGGGCTGGGCTGTGCCCACTCCTGCGGGCTGTCTTCTGTGTCACTCACAGCCTCCTGCAGCCAGAGCCCTCCCTGGGGAGGTTTCCCTGGGGAACCTTTTCTTTGGCATCCTTGAACAGCTGTCACAATGTCCCAGTTGTTTTTCAAGAAAGGAGGTCCCCGGGGTGTCATCAAGGCACACTTGAACTTGACCCCACTGTGTTGATTTATTCACTTCCACCCCTCCCCAACCCCCAGGGAAAGGGGTGCCAAGCCCTGGGTGCCCACGGCCAGGTGCTTCTGCCTCTCAGCCTTTTGCAGCTCATCTGTCACTTGTTATTTCCTACCAGAGCATAAGTTTGGACTTCCGGGAATTGCACTGGTTCTGCAAAGGCAGCCTTTCCTAGCAGACCCCAGGACCTCCGGGCGGATGGGCTTCGTGTGTCCCACGGGGCAGTCTTTCAGCAGACCAGTCGGAGCAGGGCATAGGGAACGCGCTACAGAGGGTCGGTGAGTGAGGCCATCATTCAGCACGTGATTCTGAACTTGGCATGTGCCAAGAGCTTCTCAGTCATTTCCATTAGCCACAACTTGTTTTTGTTTGGTTGGTTGGTTGGTTTGGCTTTATATTTATTTATTTTTGAGAGGGGCGGGGGACAGAACCTGAAGCAAGACTCTAGGCTCTGAGTTGTCAGCACACAGCCCCATGTGGGGCTTGAACCCATGAACAGGGGTTTGTGACCTGAGCCGAAGTCGGAGGCTTAACCGACTGAGCCACCCCGGTGGGTGCCCCCCGTTAGCCACAACTTCTAAACATCCTTGGGAGGTGGGCACGAACTGTTGCCTCCGTCTGGGAATAAGGAAATGGAGAGAGAAATATCTCCAGGCAAGCCCTACGTAAGGACCATCATCTTTCAGCCCTGGCCCCGCACGCATCCAGCAAGGTCACGGTCACAGGGGAGGGCAGTCCTGGAGCGTGGCTTTCGTCCCGGAATCCTCTAAAACGTTAACTTGCTCGGGGCCGGGTTGAGGGCCAGGTCACTGTCCCGTGGTACTTAAGGGGCAGGCTCAGAGGGGGAAGTGATCTGCAGTAAATCACAGAGTGACGGCACCTGCTCAGCACAGAAACGGAGGCTCCCAGCCACACCCCGGGCCAGCTCTGAAGCAAGATATATTTTTAAACGCAAGCCTCGTAGCGAAAACGTCCCCTAGCACGTCCCCATAGCCTACTAATGGGTCAACCGTTGGCAGTCAATACCGTCAGCCCGTGCTAAGGGCTGTGTTCTCAATTTTTGGTTCTATTCTTGTCCCCTGGCATACGATAGGGCTTGCTGCCCCAGGAGACTGCAGGCCACTGATGAAAAAGGTTTCAGCAGGTTTTCGCCTGCTCTCAATTTCAAGACTCTGATTTCGCTCAGACGTTGGGCCTGCGTGCCTGTGCTCATTTATCGGGTTGGAAACTTCTGGGTTATTTTTTTGGTTCTTCCTCTTCTTCACACAGACGCCATGGAAACTGCCCGATGCTTCCCAGAAGCCTGGGTAGCCCCTTGTTTTGCCCCCAGGGCGGTGAAGGGCTGTCGTTGGAGACCGTGGGCTGCCTCTCCGGCTCCCCGGGAAGGCAGCCGCTGTGACCCTCCCTGGTTCCCTGAGTATTCAGACAGCCCCCACAGGTGACCAGCTTGCCCCTCCTGCAAATGCAGAGAACCATTCCAGGGCCAGATTTGCTGCTTCTGGCTCTGACCAGGGTCTGTTTCTTAGCCAGAGGAAAGAAAGACACCTTACCGCCCCCATTAGAATGACTCTGGTCTAGTTTGTTCTGGGTGTCCTGCTAAACCATGCAGGTGTATCCCTGTGTGTTGTTAGTGTTGCTGTAGCCAGTGTCATCGTTTTAAAGAGGCCCGTTTCTGACCGGGGCTGGAGGAGACGCCCTTTGTCTGCCTCTGGGCGCTGTGGTCCTGGCCCTCACCAAGGGAAGCATTCTCGCGCTGCTGTGTTTATTTGAGTTATGTAATATAAACAGCTCCAAGGAGATGGACTCTTCCACTTTTGTGTTTAGACTCGGGCTTCACTTGTCCTCTGCAGAGCTCATCGCTTGGGTGGTTTCCTCTCGCCTGCCCTGTTTTGCTGCTGGAGAACAAAACAGCCTGCCCTTGACCTTCCCCAGGACTGACCCTTTCCTCCCATGACCTGGCAACGAGGGCCAGACGCTGCTGATGCGTGTNGGGTGGGGGTGGGGGCGGGCCCAAACAGAGCAGAGACAAATCGGTTGTGGGTATTGCCTTCTCTGTGGCTTCTTCGCTGATAACAGGGTTCCCTCCCATGCCCAGAGTAGCCCTAGAATATTCAAAACCTAATTCCACTTAGCGTATGGATTCACACCCCACTCTTCAGGAGCGCACTTGATGTGTAAAACGTGTGCGCATAGCCAGGAGGAGAGTTCAAAAGGTATTGTAGACGCCAGCTCAATATTATTGTACTATACACATCCAGTGAAATCAAATATTTTCAAAGCGTTTCATCGCTCGTTAGGCCAAGTTTGTGGTGTATAGATCCCCCCGCTGACTCCACACAACAGGGAAACACGGTGCGTCTTCTGGCTGAGTTTGGCTTGGCACCATGGTGTTCAAGGCCCAGTTGGATTATAATACATTTTTAGGAACAGTTTTCTTGAAACAGCTCTCCAGGGGTTGAGTCACTTCGTTCTTTATTTATACAGTTGTCTTCATGCAGATCACAGATATTTTCGGAAGAGTTACCGGCTCTCCAGTTTCTTATGGCAAGATGCCATCTCTCTTTCTAATCACCCCTGGCGCTCCTGCTTGCCATCTACCGGGGTCACCAACCTCCTCGGGGTGAGAAGGATGCTCATTCTTGTCCCGTCTTGAGATCTGTGAGTTCGGGGAGGCAGGACCAGCAAAGCACAAGGCCTAGAGGTTTGGAGGATTGGGTCCCGAGGGCGCCTGGAGGAGGGAGACAGAGAGTGGGAATAACCTACAGTAGAGCGAGAGGAGATGTGGCAGCCACACTTCTCTTCCCACTGCGCTCCTGGAAAATTATGGGAGAAAGGAGGGAAGGTAGGAGAAAGAAGGAATTTATAGCAATGAGCGGGAGGGAAAATGGGACTGGAGCTTTCTGTGTTCAGGAATACTTGAAGGTCTCCCAGCTGAAGCCCAGCCAGGGCCTCTGACAAAGCCACACAGCACCCCGAGTGCCTTCAAGCCCGTCAGGACTTCTGTGCATTTCTCCGGCAGCAGCAACAGCCGCTTCCAGCTCTTCTATCCCTTCTAATTTGTGAAGTCCCAGCCCTCACCATCCCGTCTCCCTCTGCATTCCTCTCCTTCAAGGTCAAATCCCAGCGCACCACCGCACCTCAACTTTACAGTGTTTTCCGGGGCGGCGGAGAGTAGGGGAGCGGTCTAGGGACGGCGTCGCGAGCAGCGGGGCTGGAAGAAATCTGCTGGGGCCTTGACTTTCTCACACATTTTCAGATGTGCCGGGTGTGATTGTAAACAGCATCTTAGGCGCTGCCAGAGCCGGCCTCCCCGCCCCGAGTCCTGGTCCCGGCACCCCAGGGGTTCCAGTAATAGGGCGTAAAGCAAACAAAGAAAAACAGTAATCTGGCGTTCCAATTGCATTTTTTGTTTTTAGAAAATGGTAATGATAGGTTATTTGATTACCCTGGGTTTGGCTCTGCTCGCTCTGTATTAAGCACATCTGGTATTTGGTAACAATATAAGTAGCTGGAGATTTTTGGCACTTGAAAATAAGCTCACCCAATGTTGCCATGCAATTTGGAAACCCGTCAGAGAGGCCAGCCAAACTTGTGGAGATGCAAGACTTTTTCTGTAGGCCGGGCAGCCGGCCAGGACAGCTAAAAAATGTGAATTGGCTAAGCACCGCTGCCACGCAAACACTTCTGGAAATTTCTGTGCTCGGGCCTGCCAAATGCATTATGCACAACATGAATTACAAGTTTCTAGCTCTCCCAGCAGTTGTGTTTTGAATTTAATTCTCCTGCGCGCTTTACGAAACATACGCACACAACCGAAATGAGAAAAACACCGCAAAACTCCAGTACCCTTTTTTTTTGTCTCTTTCCATTTGCGTTGCCAAACGCGCAACTTTTCCTGAATTGGGAGAAAGAGCCTCAAACTTTGGTTTCAATTACATTAAATCTAACACGTGGGAGGGAAATGTGCTTCCTGGAAATTCTAGAAAGGAAGGATGTCTCGCATCATGGAGACAGCCTAATATCTAAGTAGGAAAAACAATCAAGTGCAACAAAGGGACTCAGAAGGAGAAAAACACATACGCCCTACAGTCCTCGTGGCCAGTCATTGGGGGCTGGGGCCCTGCCCGAGGATTGTGGTCAGGATGGGGCACAAACCTGTCAGTAGAACGTGTCTCTTCTGTGACCCTGGTCTGCAGCTTTGGGCGTCCATGAGCTCTTGGGTTGGCCGAATGACTGTCAACCTCACACACAAATTTTGAAGTGGAGGATGGGCCCCGGGGGGCACACCACAGCTGGTCAAAGGGCCAGCAGGCAGGAGAGAGACAGTCGAGGCTTCTAGGCAGATCCCACTTCTACCCAGGCTTCCCTCACTTTGCAGGGCTTAGAAATATTTGCATCATTTATTTTGTGATTCCAAATTGAGACTTGCTCCTTTCTTGTGATTCAGATGAGCTGCGTTACTCAGACTCTGCCCCGGATCGTAAAAGGGCCTGGAGCTCTACTTCTATTCTGGAAATGACATTATTCATAGGACACAAATGATCGCTAATAGGAGATAATCACACCAGCACATCATGAGACAGAACGTACTACGGCGAAATCTTTCCGGCACCTACCAAGTGTAATGCTTTCTGAACACACAGCCTTTCTCGTGAGAACTTAGACAACCATGTCAATATTCGTAAGCTGAAACTCTAAGGAGTTCTACCTGAGGGCTAATGAATGGTCCCGACTGCATCCTCTGTCAAGCCCCGACGCTAGTCTGTGCCTCAGTTTCCCTCTCTGTGTTTGCTTGGCCCTACTATTCTCCCAGGGTATGGGAAACGTCTTGAGATTGAGCATCGGGTCCTGGCTAGGCCCCTTGTGACTCTGTGACCTCCTCCCGGTGGCAAGTCTCAGCATAGCATCCTCACTTGTACAATGGGGACAGTGACATCTTCCCCACAGCACGGTCATGAGGAACCAAAGGCAGTCATAACAATGCACCTGTGTTGCAAACTGCAAAGCAGTACACGAATGTGGGTTGTTATTAGTGCCTTTCAAGTCCTAATCACAGAGCTTTGATCACTTAGATTCCTGTGAACGTGATACAGAGCGTGTGAGTCAAAGCGGTCCATGCACACGCGTCATGTGATCTGGGAATGTATTGGGACTGACTGGCAATGAGAAGAGACCGTTGCTTTCTGCAGCTGATGTAGGTTGACCTCTCTCAGTATGATTCTTAATTAAAGTATGTCACCTGCCTCCCCCTCCCCCCCCTCCTCCCACACCTCCCTCCCCTCCTCTCTCAATTCCTTCTTTCACGAAGCTATTGGCAGCAATCACGGTTAATGTGCCATTTGACTATGTCGACCTGAGATGGAAGGTAAGGTTGCCCGAGCTAATTAAATTTCCTTTCCCATAGTGAACTGTATCCCAGAACTATCGTTCACACTAAGCAGTTAAACAGGTTTGGGCATGTGGAATAAAAAAGCTGGGGCCCCAAGAAAGCACACTTGGCCTCATTTCCATTTGGCTCACAGTGTCCCGTTCTTGGTTTAAATTTGGATCCCAGGACACATTTTCTCAGTTTCCTTTTCTCATGTTCCTGGATCTTTGTTGTAGAATTGTAGGAAACACAGAGTCAGGGGAGTCAGCCAAAAAGGATTTCTCCCCTTCCCGGGAAGGTCTCGGTCCTGTCTCAGACACTACAGTGTGGGCGGCCCCCTCTCCGCCCGATGATCGTTTCCTTCGCCGTAGCCAGAAGTGGGGGGCTTTGAATTCACATTGGTCAAAGGGGCTTTTTCCTTTCTCAGTTTTAAGGAGGCACCCCCTGACGCCCCGCTAAGCACAGCACCCACCCGTAAGCCGGGCTGGTCCCGCCTTTGACCTCGGGGCTCCGGGGCTTCTGAGGACAGATCTAGAGCTTGTGAACCGGGGTGAGTGCGGCTCAGCGGAAGCGTGAACAGAAAGGAGACAGAANGGTGCCAGGGGCTGGGGAGGGCATGACTGGAGGGCAGGCCAGGCCGCTGCCACTGCCGTCCCGGGCAAGCACAGCGACGATGACAGGCCACAGCTCACTCACAGCACAAGGGCTGCCTCTGCCGGCCCAGCACTCCCTGTTGAAACCAGTTGGCACCGAAGCTACTGGGATCACGGGACGAACACAGAATTTTCTGGAATAAAAGGCAGATTGTGAAGCCTTCCCTAGACATCGCAGCATCCAGCCAGCCCCTCTGCCGTGTACCGTTTAGGCTGACCGCGGTGAATCATAACCATAAATGTTGATTGAGCGCCTCCCACCCCCCCACATGGCTTGTCAATGTGAATTACTTTATTCTCATGGTAACGCGGCACAGGTTTGCTATGACCGGCATTGTAGTTATCCCTGTTTTTCAATGGGAAGAACCAAAGCCTGGGTGGTGGGCTAAGTGACCTGACCAAGTTCACACAGCTCGTAGCAAATGCTGGGCTTCTCTTCCGCGTCCTGTTTACGGTTAGGACAGGGCCACCCCCCGAGGCTTTGGAGGACTGACCCCCATCCTGTGTCATGGATATTATTTTTGTATTTGATGTCAAAATGGGCTTCCCATGGGCAGGGGTGCCCAGAGAAATTCACGGTCTCCTTTCCTCCTACCGGTGAGTTCCGTTGGTGCTAACTGGATCCCCACCCCTGCTCAGTTTTCTCAGTGGTTGCATCCACTCTGGGCTGGCAGACACATCTCTACCCGGCCAGGGTACCGTCACAGCCCTCACTGCGTTCTGCTCACCAGCCCTCTTGAGGCAAGACAACCCCACGCTTTTCCTAATAAAGCTCATATTCAAAAGGATCACTAAGCTTTCTGATCAAACCCACTGATGAGTGTTTCGTAGCCAAACGATTTCATCTGACGTCTTTTAAGTGAAGATGAGGGGCCCCTGGGTGGCTCAGTCGGTTACATGTTCATTCTTGACCTGGGTCAGGTCACGATCTCGTGGTTTGTGAGTTCAAGCCCCATGTCAGGCTCTGCGCTGACAGTGCACAGCCTGCTTGGCATTCTGTCTCCTCCTTCTCTGCCCCTTCTCGACTTCTGTGCGCATGCTCTCTCTCTCTCAAAAAATAAACAAACTTAAAAAAAAGTGAATATACTTTTGTATATTCAATATTTGCCGAGTACCTCCTAGGTACTTACTGAGTTCCTACTAGCACAAGTACTGTTTGAGGCACTGTCTCCAAGAGTCTGCATGTCAAGGATGGGCGTACTCTCGAAATCCTCATGTTCCGGAGAAAGCCTTTCCTGTGATTTTCCCGCAGAACCCACTCTTCCTCTCCAAGGTGACCCCTCTAGCTGTGAGAGAAATTAAAAATGCCTCCGTGGAATAATCATCTGAGGCTTCTCATTGTGATTGCTCACGTTACCACTAGAACCTTTCTACAAGTCGCTGGTTGAGCACCTGTGCGTCTGAGGCAGGGAGAGAGTGAGGGAGACATACAGCGTTTCCACTGTTTCCAAATGTCAAGATTGGTTTTACCACCGTGGTCTAATTACCAGCGCTACCTATCACCTTTACCTCTTATTTACATAATAGCTTAAGAAGCTAAAAAAAATTCTTATTTTTTGGCAAATCTTAGATTTTTACAGACACTTGTTAAATTGGGCTGAGTGTAAGCTTCTCAGATCATAAGTGTATTTGTCTTTTACTGCCACGTAACAAGTTATGACGAACTCAGTGGCTTGAAACGACCCAAGTTTATTATGTCTCATCTTCTACTGGTTAACTGGGTCCTCTGCACAGGGTCTCACAAGCCTGCAGTCAGTGTGTCCACTGAGGCTGGGGTCTCTCCTCCGGGCAGGGTCCTTTCTCTCCCAAGTGCGTAGGGCAGAATTCATTTCCTCGAAGCCAAACATCTCCTGGCAGTCTGCTTCTTCCAGCCCAGCGAGTGAGAGAGAGAATCTCCTGCTTTGTCTCTGACCCTCTAGATTTTCTTCTAAGGGCTCATCTGATGAGGTCAGACCCACCCAGGATAATCTCTCTTTTGAGTCGCTTAAAGACAACTGATTAGAGATCTTTTTTTTTTCAATGTTTTATTTATTTCTAGGAGAGAGAGAGAGAGAGACAGCGTGAGCAGGGGAGGGTCAGAGAGAGAGGGAGTCACAGACTGAAACAGGCTCCAGGTTCTGAGCTGGCAGTCAGCACAGAGCCCGATGTGGGGCTCGAACCCACGAACCGTGAGATCATGACCTAAGCGAAAGTCGGACGCTTAACCAACTAAGCCACCCAGGCGCCCCAGAGATCTTAATTGTCTCTGCAAAATCCCTTCACTTTTGCCACTCACATAATGAAACACGGAACGAGTGATATCCTTACACCTTTGCTGTAGTCTATTGGTTAGAAGCAAATTAAGGCCCTGTTCGCACCCCCGGGGAGGAGGTTACATACACCAGGCTGAGGGACACAGGGATCATTTTAGAACCTGTGGATAGCAAGGTTGTCTGCATACTTTTCCATCTATTTATACTTAGCAGAGCAACCGGCACACAATGGAAAAATAATTGATGGATAAGGAGAATGCAGCGATTGGAAAGAAATTAACATGTTTGAAGACACAAAGTTTCTTCCCGAACACTCTCTGAAAAAGGCCATTTTTTCCCCCAGTGGGTCTTTAATGGGGGAGGGGGAGGGAAGCGTGGGTAGGTGACAGTTGAGAAAGTACATGATCTAAAAGAAACATGAGCTGGAAAAATCTAGGCTCCCATTCTAGTTGCTCCTCAGAAAGCTGTGTGAGCATCCCCGGTCCGGGAACCAGAGGGAAATAGTACCTGCCGTCCCTTGCGGGGCTGCTGAACAGACAAAAAGAGACCAACAAACTGTGGGGACAAAGGTCCTACTGTCCTAACGCGGACTGCTGAGGAGCTGGTATAAGCTGGTGGCTTATACTATGATGCTAACTCAAAAGGTGGGTATGTGATCACATCACCAGGAGCTGTTTTTGTTTTGCTTTTTTTTTAAGTTATTTATTTGTGTATTTATGTATTTATTTAGAGAGAGCATTAGCAGGGCAGGGAGCAGAGGGAGGGAGAGAGAGAATCCCAAGCAGGCTCTGCACCGCCGGCACCGAGCCTGACACGGGGCTCAAACTCGCAAACATGAGATCATTCCCTGGGCCGAAATCAAGTCGGATGCTTAACCGACTGAGCCACCCAGGTGCCCCTGTTTTTGTTTTTGTTTTTGTTTTTTTGATGCCAACCAGTGAGGCATTTTTGAAAGGCACCCAAGCCTCACCCGTAAACTGGGGAATGTATTTTCCATGCACATGTTAGGGAGAAAAGAGCCCCTTACACACCTCCTCCAAAGTTGCACCTTAAACTTGGGGTCCAGAGCCTCTCATGCAGCCTCCACAGCTGGTTTCCCCAGTCCCCTGCATGTCTCTACGAGGCACACAAAGGAAGTGAGACAGTGAGGAGCGTGGGGCCGTTCTCGGTCACGTGAGAATTGCTTCTCAGTTAGCCAGGTCGGTGCAGCTGCAAAGAACAAACACAGATACAGTCCAGGCTGGGGGGACCGCGCTGCAGAGCGACCGCCTGCAGAGCGAGCTTCCCTCCTGCAAGGAAGCAGTCGGCTGATAATGTGTTAAGATCAGATTAATGTAGGAAATAAACATGTAATAAATAATAATAGCGTCATAATAGTGGTTGTCATTGCGATGGTTATATCTGTTGAAAATATGAGACCCAGAGTATGGATTTCTTAGGCTAATTCTGCTCTTACTTAAAAGAAACGACAGATTTACTTTATAAAATGGAAGATAAGTTAAAGAGGAAAGAACGGAAGAATACCAACTCTTTTTCCTTGTTTAACCGTTGCCTTATTCCTTTGGCTTAGAAAGGACACGGGAGTTTTTGCTTGTTTGCTTGCTTTCTTCTTTTTTTTTCTTTTTAGTTTATTTATCTATTTTGAGAGAGAAAGAGAGAGAGGGCATGAGCGGAGGAGAGGCAGAGAGAGAGGGAGAGAGAGAATCCCAAGCAAGATCAGCACTGTCAGCACGGAGCCTGACATGGGGCTCACGCGCCATGAGATCATGACGTGAGCTGAAATCAAGGGTCAGACGCTTAACTAACTGAGCCACCCAGACTCCCCAAGTTTTTGTTTTCTTAAAGAACTGATATTCAGAGTTCACCCTCCACATCTCCCACCTTGTCCTCCGTTTCCCCCAAGCCGTCCATTACAGATACAGGGCTATGCCTGGGTTCTAAATTCTCCAGGAAGCCACGGGACTTCAACCTCAATCCAGGAAAGAAAACAAGCATTTTTTAATGATCCGGAAGCCAGCTCAGTTTATGATTTGCACACCTCAGTGCTTTCAGTTAATGGAGAGGCCCCAACCGCGTTATATCAACGTGTTGTTGCTGACTCATCGGAAAGACTGGTCCTGTGAGGAAGGAACCTGGATTGTTCTTTCTCTTGTATTCCTGTATCAACTTAACATGCATTCTAGACATGAAGCAATTTGAGTAAACCACCTTGCTTTTGAATCACACACCTAAGATATTTTCATATCTGAGATGCTTAAAGCACAACTTACACACGATGCAAAGACATAGACCCACAATGGCCACATGGGAAACAGGAAGTGAAATGTCTTATAATAGCTGCTTGGCCTGGACTGTGGACTTCATTGGAGTTTTCAGATGAGGACATCTTGTTGCGTTTGAAAGCCATGTTGACAAACTGATACAGTATTTTTAGCATGCCTCGAATGGAAAACACACAAGATATGTGAACAATATATTTCCAAATATGACACATATTTGTAAAACACAGTAAACACATGACAGATTGGATAGGATATGTGGAAAAAAATAACAGCTGTGGTACACCCTATTTCTTAGCGAATTCACACACAACAAATGACATTCATGTCCCATGTTTTGCAAAATCTATTTGTTAAGCGTTTTCGGAAAGGATGTAGGGAATGAAAATAAAAGTTTGCAAAAGAAAAGAAAACCGGAAGGCGGATGTAAATGTACATGACATGTCACGTAATTATCATGTATAAAACAGATTCTGGATATAGGTTACCCCACATCCCCCAGCACGCGGCCCTTTGATGGAAATGATATTAAACGAGGCATTAGGAGTGATTTGCATTTCAAGGTGGCCTAAAATGACATGTATAAGGGAAAGTGTTTGGAAAATTTCAGTATAAAACAACCAAAGGTGTTAAGATTTATTTGGATGGAGGAGAATTGATGTCAGTCATAGTCTGCGGCCTCAAAGGCAAGACTGGGTTCTGAACTGAGAAAAACCTGACCAGAGACACTCGGATCTGAATAAAAGGCTGTGGGGATCCATGCTCTGTACTAAAGCAGGGACTTATCAAGAGAAGCAGTGTTTTTAGGTGGATAGTGTCAGCACCTGTGAGCACAAAGCAAACCTTTGAGGACAACGATCTGAATTCCTCATACTTGTAGTAGAGGCATTTATGATTTACAAAGGAGTTTTCTCATTTGCAAACCCATAATCTTATTTGAGCGCTGGAACCACGCATGCGTTCATCGTGCACGCTGTCCTAACAAAGAATTCAAGAGTTTGTGACTTCGGGGTCACACTCAGAGGAGGCGCCAATCCTAACAGCCAGGGCATTTGTTCGCTTAGGATGATCCCTGGGAGACAGGAGGTTACAGGAGTTTATTTTTCCTCTTCTTCTTTTTACTTCTGTGTGTTTCCAAATTTTCTGCAATGAGAAAATACTATTTTATAACCTTAAAGTGACAGGAAATATTACTGCTGTAAACAACGGTCAAAATCCCCCCTTCTCATTCCTTCTAGACCACTCCCTTTGCTCCACCCCCTGGAGCAAAGAACCGACTGGAAGCTAGAACCGACTTTCCTGCGCCATTCTTTGCTGGCCTCTGTCCCCAGCCACAGCTCTCCCAGAACACAGGGCTCTATCCGTATGTCGAGCTGGTGTAAGTCAACTTAGACCAGTCTGGAGAACTAAATTTGCATCCTATTTTCTACAGTGCTGGGAAGTTCCTGCAGATCTGCGTGCCCTAGTTTCCTGCTCAGTATCCTTTTTGCCAGATATGGAGCGTTTCAAGATTCCCAAGCAAGCACTGCCTTATCAAAGAGGGGTGATGCTATGATTACATTCCTCTGGGAGACTGCGAACGTGTGGAAGTCCTGCAGTTGTGTTTTCGGCTTGGCCTTGGCCTTATCAAAAGGAGACTGGGTAGCAGAATTATGGGGAGGGAAAGGCGGGTGGGCACGGAGAAAAGGGGAAGGGAGGTGTACCAGTCGAACCGAGGATGGAGTCATCAGGGAGCATTCTGAGCTCCTCTGGGCCTTCCGGGGAGGGGGCGTGGCTCTTTCGGGGGGCGTGGCTCTAATGAGACCTTCCTCGCTAACGGGCACACCACAGAAGCTCATTCAAGGAGGCCAACTGATCTAGCGTCATCGATAATAACAGACCAGACTGCTTCCTTGACCTCGGGCAAGCAACATAGCCTCTCAATTTCCCGCTTTCTCTACCTGTAAATAAATGATCTCACTGGGAGGGGAAGGATAATCGAGCTCAAATTTCCAAAGGATTTTTAACTCCATCGGGGGCATCGGTTTTAAACTTTGGGGATGGGGGGGACCCTTGGAACCCTCTGAGAATGAGGTAATGAAAGCCAAGAGGCTCTCTCCCAAAACAACATGTACCTGCATCAACTTTCATATAAATTCATATGGCTTATAGACTCCCTGAAGCTTAAACTTCCTCTAAGTTGGGGGGGGAGGGGGTGGAACCCCACACATGCCTTAAAAGCAAAGTGCTATAAACATGTAAAAGATAAATAATGTGTCATTTTCATGTCACTGCCACCCTGTGGATTTCATTCGTGCAGCTCATGTGTTGTTATCACTACTAACCTCGTTTCATTATTGTTAAAGATACTCTGGGGCACCTGGGTGGCTCCGTTGGTTCAACGTCCGACTTCGGCTCAGGTCATGAACTCGTGGTTTGTGAACCCGCATCGGGGCTCTGTGCTGACAGCGTGGAGTCTGCTTCTCTCTCTCTCTCAAAATAAATAAATACACTTAAAAAAATACTCTACTATCTCTATTGGCTTTTGTCCTTCCCTGACCCCCACCACCTGATTTTCGTTATTATTATTGTTTACATTAAGGGTCTTTGAACCAAGGCTGATTTGCTACTGGTCTGTGTGTAAGACAACATAGGTCTCTTCCATCTAAGTATAATCTAGTAAATAGACAGAACATGTATAACTAAAGTGAGCTACTAAAATGGGTTCTTTTTTTTTATCACCCTTGGACAGTGAAAATTGCAATGCTTGAGAGAAAATGAAAAGTGGCCCCTCGTCATGTTATAGAGGGCACTTGACACAGGCATTCAATCCAAGACTGATTAAAATTTGCATATGGATTATTCTTCTTATTTATTCTAAAATAATTGAAAAGCAGTGGTCTCGAAGAAAGACTTTTTCTGAAGAACAATAGTTTATGCGTCGGTTCAAAAGGAACCAGCCCATTTATTCAATAATGAAAAAAGGCATTATTTTCCCATTGCTACCTAATGTCTTCTGTTTTCTCCTGTCATTATTTAGCTCAGCTGGAAATTAGGCATCTTCCTCAGTTACGCTTAAAAAAAAAAAAACAATAACCTGCGCTGTGAAATAGCGATATCTTTTGTGGACACTGGACTTCAGAAAAAGACACTTGGCATGTGTTAACGTTTTTCTTGGGTTTATACTGGACCCTCCTTTCTTTCCCTTGTCCATGTTTGGCACGCTGGAGAGGTTTTGAGCACACGAGCATCTGTAGTTCTTGCTCTCTGAGATGTATGTGTGTGTGTATATATATATATATTTTTCTTTTTACTATCTTCTATAAAAGGAACCCCGTATTGATTGCAGCTGACTGAGTCGCTTGAGTTGATATCTAAGCAACGCTAACCCAGATAGGGATTAGCATTGCATCAGCTGTCAGGCGAGGAAGCCTGGCAGAGTGCCAGCCTGTAAAAAACGGACCGCGTTTGCGTCACTGTTCCCTTGGTGCTGCTTCTTGGAGCCTTGTCAGCTGTCCCCTGAGGTTGTTTCCTTAATATGTCAACAGACATTCCTGAATCTTTAATGCTGAGGAGCTCTTTTCCTCTTCCAAAAACACTTAGGAGACCAGGCAGCCGGCGCATCCTGTTGCTATGATCTTTCAAAATGTGTCTCTTTCATGGAATAGGTGTTCGCTCGATTCAAAACAGTCGAGGGGATTTCAGAAGGGCTGGATCTCTGCTTCTCCATGTTCGAGGACCTATTTTTGAAGAAACAGGGCAGCCGGCTTTAGCGCCGAGAGCTGCTTCTCTGCTTTTATCTTCCTTCGGAAAACCCCTTATTCCCTCACCGGCTTATCCAAACCCTCCAATTATCCCGTTACAGAGTGACATTTCATAGAACAAAACAGCTGGTTGAAAGACCCAGCTGGAATTTGCCCCCGTTTATGAATTGCTCTCTGACCTTGCTCTAAGAAAATCCGCGAGGCAGAAAAAGGTGTGGGCAGTGACCTTGAGCGTCCCCTGCTTACCGAGAACCACAAATAAGAAAGGTTTGTCAGCCATTGTCCACGTGAAATCTATTTCCTCATTTTCCTGACGTCTTTTTTTNTGCCATCCTGGCAACTCGATCTCCACTTCCATCTTGGAAAATTTTACACTGAAGAGTAAGTGGGTAAAGCCTCGTGCTAACACACCCTCCTTTTCTCTCTCTCTGTAAGTAAACGTAGCTCATTGAAACTGGGTTATTTCTCCCTGCTCAGGAACCCTCCAGACCATTATGCAGTTGCTATAACAGTGAATTGCAGTCAATAGTTTGAGCAGCTTAAATCTGGAAAGAAGTCATTCAGGTATTGGAGGGGTAGTGTCGGGGTGTTATTAAATTCATTGAATCATGAGTGACCGTGATGGAGTATGTAACTGGGGGCGGGGGGAGGGGGGAGCCGCCTCCGTGGTGTGTGAGCCTCAGACTCCACTGTCAGAAGGCGCCTGTCACCGAGCAGGCACACATCCTGTCCTTTGGAAACACACTAAGGGCCCCGAGAGTTCTGTGGCCGTGGAAGCTGTCTCTGGGCTGGGTCTCCCGAGAGGGCTGCTTCCTCATTCTGCCCGCGGATGTAGCAATCGGGTTTCTGTTCCGCAAGTCTTGGCCCCCACAGCACCCAGCCTCCCGGGAGCCCCTTGATCATCGCCCTGAAGAAGGTCTCCCACCGGCTCACCACGGGAGAATGGAAACAGAGCTGCCCGGGCGAGGAGGGATTTAGGACCACTGGGTTTTAGGACTGAAGGGAAATTTGTCTAAAATTCACGAACTAGACAGTTCGTGAAACCCAAGCTCGACATTCATTTTAAGAATGAGAAATCTGAAGTTTGCTGGTGTGGGCTAGCTGGTATCGGATCTGGGAGGAGGACCCAACTCTCTGCAATGGCTTTTGTCCTTCTTACTTTATACTTTAAAAAAAAAAATGTTTATTTATTTTGAGAGAGAGAGAGAGAGGGTATGAGCAGGGGAGGAGCAGAGAGGGAGAGAGAGAAAGAGAGACAGAGACAGAGACAGAGAGAGAGAGAGAGAGAATCCCAAGCAGGCTCCATGCTGTCAGCAAGGAGTCTGCTGTGGGGCTCGAACCCACAAACCTCAAGCTCATGACCTGAGCTAACGTTAAGAGTTGGATGCTTAACCGACTGAGCTACCCAGGCGCCCCTGCCCTTCTTCGAACAGCAGCAGCTCTCGCCCAGGGGCAGAGCCGGGCCGGGGCAGACCTGGGTACTCTTCCCCCCAGTTCAGTGTCCTGTCCAGAGGAGTCAGTGGCTTGTGGGCCACTGAGGCCATGTGCAACGTGAACATGAGCACTAAGAATGAGGTTCAACTCCAGCAGGCTGTCACCTGAACATGTCTCTGTTTTTTCCTCACTTAGCTGGGAGCCCAGAGGGGAACTTTCCGGTGTGCGCCCCACTCCCAGCAGCCGGGGCATGCCATCCCCCACTGCACACATCGTCTGGCAGGACTGGAGAGGTAGCAACAGTCAGCCCAGCAGTTGCTGTGGGGCCAGAGGCACAGAGCGTGGATGACGCCGAGGACAGCGTGTAACGAGACCCCTTCTCTCTTTCCCTTGGGACCCAGGAGGAAAAAGGAAAATCACAGACACCTCTAAGAAAGTGGAAAGAGTACTTTTAAGCCTCACATAGGGCTTCCATACCCAGAATAAGGTTTCCTCACCTTTACTCCTTTCCTGTTGCCCCAAACTCTGCATCCCCCGTGGGCGGGGCTGGTGCTCGACTGTGATTCAGAGGGAGGACTTTGCACGCTCTGCCCCTTGAAAGCTGGGCGATCTCGGGCAAGACTTTCTCCTCTCAATTTCCTCATCTGGGAAATGGAGAGAACACTATGTAGTTTAATGACTACCAGAAGGATTGAGTAAGATGGAGCCCACAGCGTGCTTGGCAAAGCGCCCAGCACAGAAGTGATCAGCACGCCTCAGTCGCTGCTATTAACATCACTCGGAGAACTCTTGGAGAGAATTCTCAAGGCAACTGGTAAACACGCGTCTTCCCCGGTTTCGGGTGGGAGTGCGTTGGTAACCAGTGCATCAGCCTGGTGAGCAGGAGGTGAGCCGTAGTCGAGGAGACAGGTTGGTGGTAGCAACACAAATTACCTAGGCCTTGACCGAGCTGCATGTCGGCTTACATCCCGCCTAAAGGGTCAGGGCCAGCTTGCATTTGCCCGGGCGGCCCCCCATTCCAGCTTTTCTGGCCTATGGGCACCTACCTCTACCATGCAGTCTGACCACTGGACACGACTGTGGGGTAAAGAGATAAAAGAAGCGCCAGAGTAATAATGGTTGGCATGGCACGGTCCCGGCCTAGGGAGGACCTTCATCTCTGTAGCCAACGCTATCGTCTTTCTACAGATGAAAGAAACGCTTTCTTAGACTGTAGATCTGGGCTCAGATTGAAGAGTAACTGGTGGCGGTCAGGCCTGGACTCCGTCTTCTTTCTCAGAATGTTCCTCCCTACCACGCACTCTCAGATGCGTGCACACGGGCGCACACACGTGTGCGCACACACGCAGGTACACACGCGCACACTCAGATCCACACGATATAGACCAGGGAGACCCGGCGTTTGCAATGTGCTCTGCTTGTCCCGGTTCCCGGAGATCCTGTCGCGTTTGGGGAGGTGGCCACAGAGACGGGGGTCCGGGCCCGCTGCACCGAGGAGCAGATAAACCCGGCAACCGGGAACCAGACACCTGTAACCAGCTTCACGTCCCGCAAAGGGACTGGAGCAGACAAACTGGGCACGGGAAAAACGACAATGTCCCCTTTTGTGTTTCCCGATGTGCGTTTTGCCATCATGGCATCTGCGAGGTGCTCTGGGAATCAGCCCTTCCCCCGAAAGCTCTAGACCGAGTCATTTGACAAAGAGCTTCATGCGGAAATGACCAAAGCTTCCGTGTCACCTCTGGAAACCGTGGAGGGGGTTGATTTGTTTTGGGTTTATTCTGCCGTTGCCCTCACTTCCGCTGTGTGAGAGGCGGGTGGGGAACCACGCACCTCACACGTGCCGCACATGCGCGCCCCGCCTACAGATGGGGATGTGGAGCGCCGCGGGTGGGGGGGGGTTCCTCTTTCTGTTCGCCCTTCTGATTCCTCTGCGACCCCATCGGCTGCCCCTTTGCCCCTCAGGCCTCTGTCGTAGGAAAGCAGTTAGGGCCAGTGGCCCGCACCGTGAGCAGGGCTCGGCCACATCTGGGAGGCACCTGTAAGAAAGGCCTCATCTGGGAACACTTGGGACATGTTTTGCAGGGGCGTTTTCTTGCTTCATATCCTCTACAGGATCAGGGGTTTCTTTTACCATACCTCTTTTTTTTTTTTTATTCATTTTTTACAGAGAGAGTATGCAAGAAGAGGGGTAGAGAGAGAGAGGGAGACAGAGAATCTCAAACAGACTCCATGCTCAGCACAGAGCCTGATGGCGGGGCTGGATCTCAGGACCTTGAGATCATGACCTGAGCCAAAAAAATTTTTTTTCCTGGAAACAAGAAAGTAGCTCATAATTTTTTAATAGCAGTCTGTCCCCGTGGCTGTCACACATATAAACTCTGTCGCTTGGGAGTAGTGTTTGAGTGGTTCAGGCCCTGTTCAGGGAGCTGAGGATATAGCAGTGAACAACATGGACACCCTTCTCTTCCTTGGGAAGACTGGATAATGAATGATTGGAAAAACTTCTTAGAGGGGCACCTGCGTGGCTCAGTGGGGTGGGTGCCCGACTCTTGATTTCATCTCAGGTCACGATCCTGGGGTCCTAAGATCAAGCCCCACGTCAGGCTCCCAGCTGAGCATGGAGGCTGCTTAGGATTCTTTCTCTTTCTCTCTCCCTTTGCCCCTCTCCCCTCCTTCTCTCTCAAATTAAAACAACGACAACAACCTCCTAGATATTTCACAAACCAAACTTAGAATTAAGGTCGATACCCTGACTCCTCACTTAACCTTGATGGCCTATCTTTATTCATATATTTTCAAATACTGTTACCTAGTCACTTACTGGTGATCTGAATTTGAGGATCGGGACTTCATTTCCTTTCAGAAACCCTGAGCTGGTCCGGTCTACACACAGACATCCACCCGGCAGGTGGCTGACGGAGGCTGTATCACAGAAAGTCTGAGGTTCTGTGAATTCTCCTATGGTGATGATGGGACTTTGTTATAGGGCTGACAGGGCACCACCCAGACTATGGAAAAATTGTCTGTTTTGCTGAAAGTTTATCTTGGAAAAGGATTGATAAGTAAATATAACTTGAATGGTTCATTTCTTATTTCCTTTAGGGNGATGGGGATTAGGCAGTGCACCTGTCATGATGAGCTCTGGTCGAAGTGTTCCATCACTGTACCGTACACCTGAAATTAATATAACCCTGTATGTCAACTATACTGGAACTTAAAATGAAATTTTAAAAACCCAAAATGCACGTCTTAAAGAAAGATGTTAGTTGAAGGGCAGCTAAAAAAAAAAAATAAACGTTTAAATAAACTGCTTATTTTTGTGAGACTGGCCCTTGCTGATTTAATTGGTGGCTCACTCCTTCATTTATGTACTAACCATTGTGGTGGGCCAGGCATGGTGCTCTGTGTTAGAGCCGCAGAGCTTAATAAGACATGGTCCTTGCCTTCAAGGAGCTCATAAGCCTGTAAGAAAAGCAAATGCAGAGACAATCGGGTGGCTGTGGTATGCGCTATCCTTGAGGCTGAGTGATGGGCTCCGCCCAGCATGGGCTAAGTCTTCAGAGAGAAGACACTCAAACTGTGTCTTTAACATGAGTTTAAAAATACGTGTCTGTTAAGAGCCGGTGCCTTGTCTCCCTCCTCTTCTGTCTAACATTTGTCCGTGGTGGCTCTAAGGAATTTGGCTGCATTATCCAGCTACCGGTAAACAACCACGCCAGCCCTTCTGTGGGCTGAACTGCTTAGTATTCTATTTTGTGCAATCAGAGATTAAATTCCAAATTCACTGGCACTGAAGATGAAACAGCTAATTACATACAGTAATTGCATTTAAAATCCATGCCTTTGAGTGACTGACGAAATCTTCTTTTTAAATGCTCCTGAAACTCAATGTACCCAGCAACCAACTGTGGTTAAGGGGCAGTGTATTTTTAGTCTTGGAGTGCGGGCCCAGTGTCATCCTCTTTCACTCATGTCCTTTCCTTGAATTCAGTCCGTGCATTTAAAAGAACACTTTTGTCAAAAAGGAAGAAGTAAGATTGGCTGTTTGCAGGTGGCATGATATTACATATAGAAAACCCTAAAGGCTCCACCAAAAAAAAAAAAAAAANGTCCTCCGTTAAGTTCCTCCTAATCCTCCTATACGTGCAAACATATGGTCTCTGTCCTTCTCTGCCTGAAATTGTCTGCATTTCTGTGCACTAACCACAACCTATAAAAAAGAGAACTTAAGAAAATCTTATTTACAATAACATCAAAAAAGATAAAATACTTACGAATGAATTTAACCAAGGGGGGTGAAATATCCATACCCTGAGAACTACAGAACATCGATAAAGGAAATGGAAGGAGACACAACTAAAGGGAAAGATAATCTGCGTTCGTAAATTGGGACAATTAATATTGTTAAGATGTCTGTACCACCCAAACTATCTACAGATTCTGGAGTATTCTTATCAAGATTCCAATGGCATTTTTCAAAGAAATAAGAAAAATAATCTTCAAATTCATATGGGACCACCAAAGACCAAAGCAATCCTGGGATAGAAGAAAGCCTAACAGAGAGGCAATGCACTTCCTGATTTCCAACAAGGCTACACTCATCAAAACAGTGTGGCATTGGCATAAAAACAGACATACAGGTCAATGGAGCAAACAGGCAGCTCAGAAATAAACCCCCACACATATATAATCAAATACTATTCAACAAAGGAACTGAGGATTTACAAGGGGGAAAGGACAGTCTCTTCAATAACTGGTAGGGGGGAAACTAAATATCCACATGCAAAAGAATGAAATTGGACCTTTATCTTCCACCATACACAAAAATCAACTCAATATATATTTAAGACACGAATGTGAGACCTGAAAACATAAGGCTCATTGAAGAAAACATAGGGTAGACGCTCCTTAATGTTGGTCTTGGCGATGATTTTTTTTGACACTGAAAGCAGAGGCAAGGCAACAAAAACAAAGATAAACAAGTGGGATCCATCAAATTAAAGAGCTTCTGGGGATGCCTGGGTGGCTCAGTCAGTTGTGAGTCCAACTTTGGCTCAGGTCATCATCTCACAGTTCACGAGTTCACGCCCCATGTCGGACTCTGTGCTGACAGCTCAAAGCCTGGTGCCTGCTTCAGATTCTGTGTTTCCTGCTCTCTTTCTGCCCCTCCCCAACTCACGCTCTATTTCTCTCTCAAAAAGTAAATAAACATTAAAAATTTTAAAAAAGAAATAACAAGTGTTCATAAGGATGTACAGAAAAAGGTATCTTTTTGCACTGTTGGTGGGAATGCAAATCAGTGCAGCCACTGTGGAGAACAGTATGGAGGTTCCTCAAAAAACAAAAAATAGAATTACATATGATCCAGTGATGATGCTGCTGGGTATGTACCTAAAGAATATGAAAGCACTAATTTGAAAAGATACAGGCACCTCTATGTTTATTGCAGCATTGTTTACGAGAGCCAAATTATGGAAACAGCCCAAGTGTCCATCGATAGAGGAATGGATAAAGAAGATGTGGGATACGTATACGATGGAATACTATTCAGCCATAAAAAAGAATGAAATCCTGCCATTTGCAACAACACAGGTGGATCTAGAAAGTATAATGCTAAATAAATCAGTCAGAGACAGACAAATACCATATGATTTTACTCATGTGGAATTTAAGAATCAAAACAAATGAACAAAGAAAAAGAGAGACAAACCAAGAAACATACTCTTAACTACAGGGAGCAAACTGATGGTTACCAGGGGGGCGGTGGGAGGGTGAGGGGGGAGATAGATGAAGGGGATTAAGAATACACTTATGTTGAGTATTTAGTAGTGTATAGAATTCATGAATCTATATTGTACACCTAAAGCTAATATAACACTGTACGTTAATTATACTGGAATTAAAAAAATAAAAATAAGAGAAATTTTTTTTCTAAAAGAAAGGAATACTAATAACATTTAGGAGACCTGAAAAAAAAAGAGAGATAATAAATGCCAGCGAGGATGTGGAGGAAAGGGAACCCTCATGCACTGTTGGTAGGAATGTAATTGGAGCAGGCACAGTGTAAAACAGTATGGAGGTTCCTCAAAATATTAAAAATAGAACTACCCTATGCTCCAGCAATAGCATTTCTGGATATATATCCAAAAGAAAACAAAAATCATTGCTTCAAAAGGACATCTGCACACCAATGTTCACAGCAGCATAATTCCCAACAGCCAAGGTGTGGGAACAGCCTATATGTCCTTTGATGGATGAATGACTGAAGAAAATGTGATGTATCACAATGGGATATTATTCAGCCTTTAAAGAATCCTGCCCTTTGCAGCATGGGTAAGCCTGGGGGGTATTATACCAAGTGAAATATACTAGGATCACTTATATGTAGAATCTTTAAAACCAAACCAGCAAATAGGCAAACTAGGTCTCAAACAGAGAGGTGAATGGTGATTCCCATGGGGGAAATGGGGAGAGGTTGGTAAAAAGGCACTTTTTAGTGATATGACGTATAGGATATGAGGATCCCTGGACACTCAGGTAGACCAACTCTTGATTTTGGCTCAGGTCATGATCTCACGATCATTAGATCGAACCCTGCATCAGGCTCTGCACTGATGTGTAGTGTGCTTGGGATTTTCTTGCTCTCTCTCTGCCCCTCCTCTGTTTGTTCTCTCTCCCTCTCAAAATAAACACTTTAAAATAAAAGGATATGAGGATCTCACATATAACACAGTAAGTATAGCTGAAAATATTGTATTGTATAATTGAAATTTGCTAAGGGCACCTGGGTGGCTCAGTCTGTTACGACTCTTGATTTCAGCTCAGGTCATAATCTTGCAGTTTGTGAGTTCAAGCCCCATGTCGGGCTCTACGGTGACAGTATAGAACCGGCTTGGGATTCTCTCTCCCTCTCTCTCTGCCCTTCCCCCGAGTGTTCTGTCTCCCTCTCTCTCTCTCTCAAAATAAATAAACTTGAAAGTTGCTATGAGAGTAGAATTAATATATCCTCACTAAAACAGCAAGTGAATGGGTGAGGTGTTGGATGTGTTCATTAAATCAGTGGTGGGACTTCCTTCACAATGTCATGTTCATCACATCGCCATGCTTATAGCGACTTTTTTTTTTCCAATTTTTAATTTTTCTCTATAATATTAGAAAGCTTACAATTTCAATATTTATCATTTGTCGCACTTAAAATATATATTTAAGACTCTGCTGTGTTCTCACAATTTTAGTCACTAGCTGTTAAAATGTATTCAGTCATTTATTAGAATTTATTCATAGAATCCATTATTGATGGTAAACATCTGGGGAAGGGAAGGTACACAGACCTTCTCCGGTGCCGGTGCTGAAGCCGGTGGCTCTGCTGGGGAATTCAGTTCAGGACACGGCTGTGTGTGTGTTCGGAGTACATTCCCTTTGGTTTTCTCTCCCCTTCATTCCTCGTTGCGGCTTTTGGAATAGTTTCAGTTGGACGAAAAACGAAGGAAGTTATGTCAGATGAATCATTTCACTGTGTGTTGCTGTACAGAATCACTTCCCCTGGATAATTAATAAAGGATTGACAGGAAGAATGTTCCCGGAATAATGAGCAGGCAGTTTCAGAATTGGAACATGTATTTTCCTCCTTGCTCCAGTTGCACTGAGCACCCAGTTTTTGCCACTTAGGATTTTTGTTTGACACAGAGGTGGAGACAGGCTTCTAAGAACGACTACATAGCTGATCCTCGGCAGGACACAGCCTGTGGATTCCCGGAGTGGAGACCCCCGTCCTCCCCACCACGAAGAGACCACGGAAGGCTGCCACGACCTCTGAGCAGAGCCCCTCCCTGACCCCCAAGGCCACCTCTCCAGATTCACCTGCTCCACACACTGGTTTTGCCATTTCGTAGCTCTGATTCCCATCTTTATAATGAGATGAGGTTTCCAGTCCGTAGGCAAGTAAGTCAGGCAGTGCGGATTCAGGTAGCAGAACTTTTATTTTTTTCTGTTTTTACATAAGATGGTGCAATAAAGTTTTTGAGGACTACACCAGGAATCCTAAATCCTGGTTGGTCTAAAACCCCATACAGCTCACGCTACATCGAATCTCCTTAAACCCTAGAAACTAATATGGGGACGATAGAGAACTGATTGGCTTTTTGGGTCAAAATGGTGACCTGACTATAGCCATTCTTTTTCCTTACTGTGGTTTTCATACTTTGCTTCTAAACGATTCTGTTCCTGTCTGTGATTACCCTTTCCTGTCTCTCTTACTTTTACGTGCTGATACACGTTGTAACTTGATGAATACTCTTGATAACATCATTCAGATTAAAAAGGGACTCTGGCACTGATTTGGCATGTGACCTCTTGCAAGTCACTTAAAGGCTTTGAACTTCAGTTTCCCAGACTGGAAAAGGAGGCGATTGGACTAGAACGTTTCTAGTTCCTTCCAGGGGGAAAAAGATGTGGTCTTGAAGTGCACCTAGGTTGGCTTGGGGTAGAGCTTTACGGCTTCATTGTGAGGTAGCAGGGGTCTCTCTGGGGACTCCACCTCCCCCTCTCTCCATCTCTGCTCCTCCTATCCCTGGTGCTCACCTCCTAACCTTTCAGGGCTCAGCTGCCGCAGGCCAAGAGCTCAGACCACTCTAAGCTGCCAGTGGGCCATCCAGGACATGACCTTTATCTCTCTCTGCTCCCACCTCCACCCCTAACAGAGATTGTACTCTCTGCCTTCCATGGCGGAAACTCATGCAGTGATCTTCAAAGTGGATCCCCTAGGAGTGCCCAAGACCCAAAAGATGTAAATATGTTTCTCTGGCCAGAAGCACGTGATTTCTTTGAAAATGTGTGTTTTCTCTTAAAAGTTTGTGGAATCTGAAGCACCTGGGTGGCTCTGTCGGTTGCATGTCCAACTTGAGCTCAGGTCATGATCTTAACAGTCTGTGAGTTTGAGCCCGGCATAGGGCTCTGACAGCTCGGAGCCTGGAGCCTGCTTTGGATTCTGTGTCTCCCTCTGTCTCTGCTTCTCCCCTGCTCGCACTCTGTCTCTCTCTCTCTCAAAAATAAAGAGTAAAAATTTTTAAAAAATTAAAATAAAAAAAATTTTACAGTTCGTGGAATCTATGCATTCCAGTCCAAAATGCATCTGTTTGTTTCATTATTAGAATACTGCCTTGGGGAGCCTGGGTGGCTTAGTCCGTTAAACGTCCGACTTTCACTTGGGTCATGATCTCGCAGTTCGTGGGTTCGAGCCCCGCGTCGGGCTCTGTGCTGACTGCCAGCTCAGAGCCTGGAGCCTGTTTCAGAGTCTGTGATTCCCTCTCTCTCTGACCCTCCCCTGCTCACGCTGTCTCTCTCTCTCTCCTAGAAATAAACAAAAACCTTAAAAAAAAAAAAGAATACTGCCTTAAATAACAGAGAAAAACTAATCTACAGGTAAGACAGAAGCTCAGGAAGATATTTGAGAAATGTGGAACAGATTCACTGAACCATTTGTACAGCTGGAAGAAGAGCTATTTGCCTTGTCTTGTGGTCCTTAGAGCTCGGACTCCTGTCTTACGAACGTGCGTTTTACATGCGTGCAAGGATTCTTATGTACATTAGTGCATTATTTCCCTGGATATAGTTTTTTTGTGTGTTTTTTGTGTTTTTGTTTTTTTTCACTTGCAGCCCACATGGTAGGGAGGGGACACAATGGGGGCAGGGCATGCCAGGTAAGGGGATCGCCGGCTTTGCCCCGCTGCCTGGACTGTTCTGGATGCCTTGGACCCATGCCGCTCTGGACAGCTTGCTTTCTAAACCTGGGACGGCGGGGGACCCTGTTCACCCTCTCTCACAGGCCACCAACTTCTTGACGCTGTTGGAGAAGCTGCTGTTTTGACAGGCAGTAGAACCGTAACCCAATTTTCACAATTTACATGCCTAATTGCATATACAGATGATTGTTCCGTAATGTCTCCGACAGGGCGTTTGCCACCCTCCTGCTCAGATCCTTGGGGGGCTGGGGTCCCAGAACGGTGCCGCACGTTTACACTCTCAGGGGACAGCCTATACCTCCAGGGCAGGAGTGGGCGGGACTGCTTCAGATCAAAGGCCTTAGCCAAACCGGGTCACCCCTTAGCTGCTCATTGACGACAGAGCGCTAATAAGGGACCTACCTCACCAGGGGGTGTGGGCGCACTTGAACTGATTTTATGTGGCAGGACACAAGTGCTAAGTATTATTATAGTTATAGGAAGAGAGCCACCATTAGCATTTTTAAGCCCTAAGGATACTTGAAAATCAGAACCTCACAGAGGTGCGGATAATGGCTGCCTGAGAGCTAGAAACTGCTTATGCACAATCACCAAGCTGCTAGCGTTTAACTCATCATAGTGCAGGGTAATTTGGATTACATCAGTGTGAAAGGGGGCTGGGGAATCTGGAAGGGGTGGTAATTAAAAAAAATCCTTTTCTATGTGTTCATTTAATCAACAACTATCCGCAGATCCGCAGAGTGTCAGAACTTGGGGCTGGCAGGGGGTTAAGGGGCCCTGCAGCAGAGCCAGCCTTCAGGAAGGGAGGGACAGTCCTGAGTGTGGGGGGGGTCACTCCGGAGCTGATGGAAAGCTGCAGGATCCTGGGACAGATGGACAAGTGCTGAGGGTCCGGGAGCACCTGGCACCCTGCGGAACCCCCAAAACTATTCGTGGAGTTAATGAAATAATAAAAAGGAACGACGGTCAGAAAGTCCAGATTGGGGGGGGGAGGGGGATGAATNAGGTCCCAGGTGCAGACCTGGGTTGTTCACAAGAAGCCACGGGCACAGAAAGGACAGAGAGAGCAGAAGCAGGGCCAGCCCCTGGGAAATGAGCTGAGCCTAGTGGCTCCTCTAAGCAACACAGCTGAATCCCCTAGGCAAAGGGGACTTGCAGCTTAGCCTCGGAGTCCTCGCACGCCACGCCCACGCCACGCCCACATCACACGCCACGCCCACACCACACGCCCCGCCCCACGCCCCGCCCCGCACACCACACCGTTGCGTGCAGCCTCCGCTCTGCTCAGGTAGGCCTCCTCCCAGCTTCTCCGGCGGGAGGTTTTCTGACCCATTCTTCCATTGTCAGCTTGCCGGGTGTTTCATAAATATTTTTTCAGTTTATCTTCACAGCAGTTCATTGGTAGTTGGCACTGGCCTAGATTTTCCGATGACGAACCTCGGCTCAGAGAGGTTAAGTAGCTTGCCCGAGGTCACGCAGCGAGTAAACATGAGAGCTAGGAGTTGGCACCAGGAATGTCGGACTTCAAAGCCCAGATTTGCTCTCTCTTGATCAAGTCATTTCATAGGCTCTCGGAGCCTCCAAGCTGGGAGCGCTCTCGGTAATGGAGGAATACTTGTTCCCCATTCTCCATAAGTCGCTTATGCTCTTGCTCAGGGAAATTGCAAACAGGACAAAAAGAAAGAGGAAGCAGGTAAAGGGGGAAGAAGGAAGAAATGGACAAAGAGAGGAAGGAAGAAAACAAAAGTCCAGCTTCAGTGAACATACTTAGAATTTCATTCACAAAAAAAAAAAAAAAAACCCTAGCAAGAAGCTATTTTAATTTCGGCATACCTGAACAGTTTGGGATTCGTGTTTAGTGTTGTCTTATATCAAGTTACACTTGGAGACGGGCCTTGTCGCCTTCTGGGGCTTGAAAGTCTCTGAAGGGCCCGACCTGCTCAGCTGTGTCTCGGCCTCTGAGAAGGGCCCTCCCAGGCAAGGCTTTGTCTCCTCTTGACAAAGGTCCTGATTCGCTGCCCTCCTAACGGAGCTTTTCTGTCACATCTCCCAGTTTGACCCCGTGTCTGGAGCAGCCCAGGGGCCCCATCCTGCTGGCTGGGGCTTCCGGAGTGAGACAAACCCTGGGCGAAGGTAGGAGACGGCCGGAGACGCTGCCCCGGCCGGTGTAGATAAGAGAGTAGCTTTCCCGGACCCGGTTTCTCGGGGAGACAGAAACCCTGCGAGCCTGGAGTGGAAGTGGGGTGCAGAAAGGTGAATCGGTCGCTTTGCCAAGTCTTCGTGGAGCGACAGCTCCAGGGCCCAGAAGTATGGTCACTCTGCCGCACGTCCTCGTGGTTTGCAGGTACACGGGCTTGCGTCCTGCCTCCAGAGTCCCCGGTGAGCCAGGAGACAGCCTTCTGAAGAGCAGAGAAGGCTGTGACCCGACCAGGGTGGCTGCCACGACCCCCTGATGCCTGAAAATGGGCCGAATGGCCCCGGCAAGCCGAGAGCGCAATAAGGCAGGCTTCCTGCCTACAGGTTGCCTAGAATCTAAGCCAGGGACCATCTAGAAGCTACATGAAAATAACCATAAGGCTAATAGGGATTCAAAAAGGAAGGGACATGAGCAGATGCCGGTAGCTGGGGAACCTTCTGGAGGGAGGAGAGTCTCAAACGAGGACGTGAGGCCTGGGATGGATCCAGGTGGAGGGTGGGAAGATGGGAAGGAAGACGCGGGAAGGGCTAGGGGAGAGCTGAGGGTGTCAGAGCCACGAGGACGGACAGGAAGTCCTCACCGGGATGTGACAGACTCAGACAAAAACAGTGCTCCCTTATGTTTACCACGGATCTCAGAGTAACTCTACATATTGTGTCCTGTGCCTTCGCCTCAGCTTGTCAACCTTTCTTGACAAGTGTAGGAAGCCATGGTGGCCCCCGTTCTCCGAGCACAGCCCATTGGGGTAAGAGTTAGGGGCTGAAGCTGTAAGAGGCCACGTTTGGAAGACTGGAAGAGTAGAGGAGGTCTGGAGGGAGGGAGAGAGGCAGCGAGAGGGAATGAGGAAGAAGCAGGTGTGTGTACGTCCTACAGTCTCCCTTGCATAAGCCACTTAGGTCTCCGGAGACAATGAGGCGCAGTGAGAAATTTGCCCCAGATCAGGAGCTAGGAGGTCATTCCACCTGGACTCCAATTCAGATCGGATCTCAAAGCCCAGGGTTTTCAACCACTCCCCCCCCAGCGCCCTGTGTTAGGTGGCCAGGGCTGCTGGGACAAAGTGCCGCAAACTGGGTGGCTTTGACAATCAAAACTGTTGCCTTTTGATTCTGGAAGCTGAAAGTCAGAAATCAGGATGTCACCAGGGCCTTGCTTTCTCTGCAGCCTCTGGAGGGTTCTTCCTCGCCTCGTCTGGCTTCTGGTGCTGTAACGTCCTTGCCTGTGTCTGCGGTACTTCTGGTGGGTGTCCTCCTCCCTTACAAGGACGCGAGTCACGCTTTATTACGGGCCCACGCTCCTCCTGCACGACCTCATCTTAACTAGACTACATCTGCAAAGACCCTTTTTGCATATAAGGCCACATTTGCAGGTATGGGGGGTTAGGACTTCAACGTGTCTTCTCCAGGGACACTGCTGAACACTCCTCCTGAGAGTGAGATCTGAGTGGTGAGGGAGCTGAGGTCAAGGGATGCAGGGACTGAGCCAGGGCGGCCCAGCCCGTCACTGGGGGTCAGCTCTCTCGCACCTCTTTCCTGTTACAGGTGGATGGGTAAAGCTATCTTGCAGGTACGGCAGGGGTGGGGGGAGGCACAGAAAAGGAGGGAAATTTGGGAGGAGGGAGGGAAAAGCGGATATTTAAATCTTCGATGATGTAGTGAAAGGCAGTGGGGGCAGAGGGGTGAGGGAAAAGAGGAGCCCACGCTGAAATCACAGCGAGCCCGTCTGGCTGGCTCTTCACTTATTCCGTATTGAGAGCCTCACGGGTGCGCAGTGCTGGAGGGCGCGTCTAGCACGCAGCAAGCCTCCGACGGTGGCTCGCACTTCTGTGCCCTGGCGCGTTCAGACGCCCGCTTGACAGCTTTCCCTCCTGTCCTCTGTGTCTTTGGGCAAGTCTGAGAGATAACTGGGCTTTACAGTCTTTTAATACCAAGATTTTGGGCTTTTCCTTAGGTTTTGGAGATTGGCGGTGAATTTTTAAAACTAACATCTTTGGGGAAGCACCAGAAGTAGCCAAGTAAGAGAAGAAAAAGGTAACGAGTTATACTAAACATAATATGACAATTCGGTTCATCTCTGGAAACCCTAGCAAACAGCCAGCTTCAAANCATAGGTGCTAATTATATATACGTGTATATATATGTTACATGTGTACATGTATTATATGTGTGTCTGTGTGTATACATGTGTGTATATATGTATAAGCCCTAAGTGTGTATATATATGGTATGTACATGTGTGTATATGTGTGTGTGTACATATATATGTATAGGCCTTAAGTATGTATATATTTATGTGGGTCTATATATGTATATATGTGTGCATATATGTATATATATTTATGTGGGTCTATATATGTGTGTATAGATGTGTATATATGTATATATTTGTGTGTCTATAAATATGTGTGAATATGTATATATGTGTATATATTTATGTGGGTCTATATATGTATGTGTGTGTATATATATTTATGTAGGTCTGTATATGTATGTGTGTGTATATATGTATATTTATGTGTGTCTATATGTGTACATATGTGTATATATTTATGTGTGTCTATATATGTATATATGTGTGTATGTATGTATATATGTGTGTTTATATGTATATATGTGTATATATTTATGTGTGTCTATATATGTGTATATATTTATGTGGGTGTATATGTATGTGTATATGTATACATGTATATATTTGTGTGTATGTATGTGTATATATTTATGTGTGTCTATATATGTGTGTATATATGTGTATATATTTGTGTGGGTGTATGTGTGTGTGTATATGTATGTATGTGTATATATTTATGTGGGTGTTATGTAGGTGTGTGTATGTATATATATATGTATATATTTGTGTGTGTATATGTGTATATATTCATGTGGGTGTATGTGTGTGTATATGTATATATATGTATATATTTGTGTGTATGTGTGTATATATTTATGTGTGTCTATATATGTTTGTATATATGTGTATATATTTATGTGGGTCTATATTTGTGTGTATATATGTGTATATATTTATGTGGGTGTATATGTATGTGTATATGTATATATGTATATATTTGTGTGTATGTATATATGTGTATATATTTATGTGTGTCTATATATGTGTGTATGTGGGTCTATATGTGTGTGTATATATGTGTATATATTTATGTGGGTGTATGTGTGTGTATATGTGTATATATGTATATATTTGTGTGTATGTGTGTATATATTTATGTGTGTCTATATATGTTTGTATATATGTGTATATATTTATGTGGGTCTATATTTGTGTGTATATATGTGTATATATTTATGTGGGTGTATATGTATGTGTATATGTATATATGTATATATTTGTGTGTATTTATATATGTGTATATATTTATGTGTGTCTATATATGTGTGTATGTGGGTCTATATGTGTGTGTATATATGTGTATATATTTATGTGGGTGTATGTGTGTGTATATGTATATATGTATATATTTGTGTGTATATATGTATATATTTATGTGTGTCTATACATATGCTGCGTTACTAGCATGTCACACCTTTAGACATTTGATTAACTATTTTTCTTTCCATACTCTGAGGACAAGAAAGAATCCTCTTGAGTAAATGAGCACGTTCGGAATCCCTTGTTTAGCACTCGCCCCTCTGACTTGCCTCTCCCAGCGACCTCTCAGGATCGACAGGGCATCAGCAGGCCGGGCAGAGCTTTGATTCCTGGAGCCCCCTTTCTTCTGTCTCCTGTGGCCTTGGTCGTAGGATTGCTTCAGGACCCAGCAAGCCCACCTCCTCTTGTCTTTGAACTTCCCTCGTCTTGCCAGAGCATCTGAAAGAGGCCCCCTCTGAACTCCTGATGGTGCCTCGTGTTGGGCACTTTCTTCCCCTCCAACCAGAAAGATGCCGAGCGCGCATCTGATGCGGACCAGCGCCGCGCTTTTGTGCCTCACCGAATCCCCTACTGTATTTATAGATGGCGGCTGCAGATTCCAATGCCAAAGACGCAAAGGGAAAAGTCAGCGCTTACTTCTTTCACTGAATCAACGTGCACCATAATTTTGAAAACCTGTCAGTCCGCTCACAGACGTCCAAGCCCTTGAGCTCTCTCTCCTATCACCGAAAGAATTGAAAGAGTATTCTAAAAACCCTGAAAGAGGACAAACATGAAAAGAAGCCAAGCTTTTCAGCACTGCCCATTAAGCGAGCTGCACCCTGAATGTAGAAACCAGTAAAGTATTGCACGAAGTGTTTGCTACGGGCTTCATCCTAGGACTGAATATTTATTTAGACTTCCACCATTAAAGGAAAGAGGAAAATAAGAAAACCGCAACCCCATGACTTTCTAAGAGAGGTAACTCTTTACAGCGCACCTAAGAAGTTAAGTGTGTCTTCTCTCTTTCAAAATATACAACAATATATGTAAGGAGGAAGTGGCTATTAATTAATCAAGGACTAATTAGCCAGTCTGGATTTGACCCAGATGCTTTTCTCATTTATTCCTTTCTCCCACCCTTGCAGATATTCTAGCCCCCTCCCCACCCCCCGCCCCGGACAGCCTGCATGGGAAGGGAGGCCATCACTTGTTTACATAGCAGTTTGGACTGGAATTCTTGCAAGGTCTTTTCATGGTCTTCATACCTGGTTTCTTCATGATTTCCTTGGTTTTCTTAATTAAACTGGGTCACTTCAGGCTGGTTCTTTAAAGGATCTTGAGGATTTATTTATTTTTCACTTATTTATTTATTTTGAAAGAGAGAGAGAGTGCGTGCAAGCAGGTGGGAGCAGAGAGAGAGAATCCCAAGCAGGCTGTGCACTGTCAGCACAGAGCCTGATGTGGGGCTCAAACCCACGAGCCATGAGATCATGACCTGAACAGAACCCGGGTCGGACGCTTAACCAACTGAGCCACCCAGGCACCCCCACCCTTAGGATCTTGAGGATTTAAAACAAAACAGAACATTCTCCACTTGGCCATGCCCTTCGAAGGGCACCTTCTCGTCCTTCCCCTGTGACTCTGGGACAAGAGTCAGGGAGATCTGATCAATGCCCCGCATAGAGACGGACAATCTTTGGGGAATGCGCCAGGGGGCTCCCCCGGTGGCTTGCCTTACAAGGGTGCTTTGAGGAGCTACTAGTTAGCAGAAAGTACTGTAGAAACTGAAATTGTTTCTGAAAATGCGCAACAAGAAGACGTGTCTCAAAAGGGACTCCGTTATTTTGCAGGAAATCCAACTCAAGCAGCCTCGCACAGCCATTATCACGTAATTACCAATATAAATCTCACTGGCAACTTCCATAACTTCATTTGCAAATGAATATGCACACCTCCTAAATCACTCCCTCCTTTTCTGTTTCGCCCCCGAAAGCCATTCCCCGCCTGGAGCTCCGACAGAACTCCGCAGCAGCGGCCGTGATTTGCAGAGGCTCCCGACGGCCCGTGTCAGGCCAGGCCGGCGTGCGCCCTGGAACGGCCGTGCAGGCACCTTGGCCCCCGGTTCCCGATCACCCCCATAAATCCCCGCGGGCACCGGTGGGGGCAGAGACATGGCAGAAGCCTGGCTCCTTCGGCTCACAAGGTTCACAAACCACAGTGAACTTTTTAGTGATCTGAGGCCAAGTTTCCGGTATGTAATGAAAACTGAAACCTGGTTTTGGGTTTCCTCACCGAATTCGCACTGAGCGAGTCATGGCAAGAGATGTGTGAGGTGGCAAGGACGAGCAACATGGAGGCACCAGCGAGGCCCACGACGTGAAGTTCTATTTCTGGCCCTTCCACCCATGTGTGTGGCCTGAAGCCGCTCACCCACCCCCACTCCACTTAGTTGACTTGCTCTCATATGAAGAGGGTGCTTCTGACCACGACGTATCTTTCTGGGACGTGGGGGCGGGGGGGGTGGGAGTGAGGGGGCAGAGTGCTTTGAGCATTCCCCTGAGTCCTTACATACAGCACACACAGCTTCAGGATACTGTGGCCATCCCGCCCCAACCCACATTTATATGTTGCCCTCTGTCTGCGTTCTGAAGCATTGCTCTTATTTCTTTTTAGGCTCACCAAGCACATTTATAAACTGTTTGGCTTTCAGCTTCTGAAGGAGAACACCAGAAGAATGCCTACATTATTTCGAGGGTTCACCTAAATGGCCTCCCAGCTCAGTCCCGACTTGGAGGTCCTGGGAGTCTAGGAGAATGAACCCAGGTTTGAAGTCAGGCTTTGAAGTCAGGCATACCTGGTTGCAAGTCCCGGCTGCCAAACCTACTAGCTGTGTGACTTCGGGCAAATCTTTGAACCTCTCTGAGCTTCATTACCTCATCTGAGAAACTGGGCCAATGCCAACTACCAAATTGTTGCCACAAAGATCAAGAAAGTACTTACGAGGCGTGGACGAGAGTGCCTAGCCTGTTGTAGACGCGATGTCCGATGTCGGCCTTAGATTCCACTTGTCTTAATTCACATGCATCTCCCATGGGTCAAAGACAGAGGCCATCACACATTTGAATATTGCTTCTTTCTTCTCATCCAGGGCCCCACTGCAGAAAGAGAGAAAAAGAAGGAAATAAACAGAAACCCTCAGAGGCCCTTCTGAAAGCGTCACCCATCCATTGAAATGTACTTTCCATTCAAAAACTAGGTTATTAATTATTCATTCCTGTTGGAACTCAAAACAAGAACAGAGCTCACTGCTTACGACCCAGAGCTTGACGAAAACAGTGTTCCAACTGCTTAATGCCAATCATTTCCTGTGATCTATGTAATAGATCTCGAATCTGAGATGCGCAGTGTGGATCATCAAGCAAACTTGAGACTGAATGACTGTCAGTAATATTTAGTAAATG
Organism: Crocuta crocuta; assembly: GCF_008692635.1. Lineage (NCBI taxonomy): Eukaryota > Metazoa > Chordata > Mammalia > Carnivora > Hyaenidae > Crocuta > Crocuta crocuta. Next base: position 5,245,478 of record NW_027551578.1, on the reverse strand, counting down.
CCCTGAATGACTGTTCACTTTACTTTCATTTCCACTCCAAGCAGTACATTTCTCAGGGATTATTTCACTGCATGGGTGGCCCAAGTCCCTTGGCTTTCAGCCTCATGGCTCATTCCACCGCTCTGGGCAAGCAATAACCACCCAAAAATGCAAGCTTTCCTTTCATGCCCTGGTGGCATGAGTAACATCATTAACTCTTCCCGGCTGAGGTTTGGGATTACGTAAAAACCTTACACCCCACTGTGTTCACAGTCAGAATACCAGAGTAGCGAAGTGTTTGCCGTCTGTTTTCAGGCCAGAAATGCGGTTGCCCTAATAAACAATCCCGGAGATATTTCCCTCCCCCCAGCAATTGCATTTCATCAAGATTGCGGGTTTCAAAATGGAAGCTAAGTATTTCCCCACTTCTTGTTCCGGTGAGAATATGCGTGAGGACCCTGGGCTCTGAGCCTCTTCAGACAAGGGGAAGCACCGATGGCCTGTCCCCAAGAGCAAAAGGAGAGAAAAGCACAGCTGTACAATATGGTGTTTCACATGTTTCTCTACAGATGAGCTTTGGAAAGAGTGAAAACCTTGCAGGCCGCTGGGCAAGAGGAGACACAGTAACACATTTCCTACGGGCCTTGGGCCAGCGCTGGGACAGACCGAAGACGGGGGCCCGTGCACCGTGGGTTCCGTGCGCCATCTGGGGGCCTGAGGCTGACATTGCGCGCACCATCCCGGCTCTTACCCCATTGACGCGTGGCGCACGCCAAGGAGGCATCGTGGGCTTTCAAGTTCTGCTGGGAGGTGATCGCGGGGCCCCAAACGCCAAGGGCCAGGTGTTCTGGCTACCATTCCTTGTTCTACAACAGGATACTGAGACCTCGGGTCCTTCATGGACACAGAGATAACAATCTTTCCCTGAGGACCAGCCTTCCTCTGACACATATCCGTGAGAGATTATCTCTGAGCAGTCTGGCCCCTCGTGTTCTCCACCTCCATGGCCCAGGTCTGGGCACAGGAGTCCCCCCTTGCCCCTGCTTGGGACACACTCGTGTTCTCGACTCCAGCCCTCTGAATCCTGCGCTCCCCAAGGCTCGGCCCGCAGGCATCTTTACATTCTCAGAATACCTGTCTCCATTTTGCTCACCCTACTGTTTCCAAAGCGTGTTCCAAGAAGACAGGATTTATTATTAAGAATTATAATTTTAGGGCACCTGGCTGGCTCTGTCAGAAGAGTATGTGACCCTCGATCTCAGTGTAGTGAGTTCGAGACCCCCGTTGGATGTACAGATTATGAAAAATAAAGGCACTTAAACAAAAAACAATTGTACCTTCAAAAAAAGCATTCCGACTTGGGAAGCTCTAGGCTATAGCAAAGTTAAAACAGATATCGTGGTGGACATCTGGAGAGCTTTGATGCTCTGAGATCATAGCAGATTTTTAAGAAGGAACTATGATTTGCTATAGATGCTAAACTGATCCGACATCAAAACCCTTTCCCCACCTCCACCTTGGAAGTGCTTCTTGACATATTGCGTTTGACAAAATAACTTTAGGGAGAAATCGGTCTAACCTACTCACTTGAGTGGATAACCATCTTTTCACAAGTGAAAGGCATCTGTGAGTCTGCTCCAGCTCCCATAGTGAAAGTGCCACACGCTGGGGCGGCTTACACAACAGAAACATATTTTCTCACAGTTCTGGAGGCTGGAGGGCTGAGATCAAGGTGTGGGCAGAGTTGGTTTCTCCTGACGCCTCTCTCCTTGGCGTGTAGATGGCCGTCTTCTCTTTGTATCTTCACGCGGTCCTCCGTATGTGTCTGTGTCCTAATCTATTCTTATAGGGACACCAGTCCTATTGAGATAGGGTCTACCTTCAGAATCTCATTTTAACTTAATTCCTTCCTTAAAGATTCTATCGCCAAATGCTGTCACATTCTGAGGTAGTGGGGTTAGGTCTTCAATGTGTGACTTTTGAGGAGGGACACAATTCAACTCATGAAAGTGTCTTTTTTTTTTTTTTAATCTACTGGAGAAAATGTGTGCATCAGTGGAAGATTATTCATTCTTTAGAGCAGGGCCAGAAAACGATTGCTAGGGGGCCAGATAGGGACTGCCACATGTGTGTATAAATACAGTTTTATTGCCACAAGTCTATGCTCATTCCTTCCCAGATGTCTATGGTGACTTTCATGTTCGAGTACTGTATGGCTTGCAAAAACCTAAAATATTTACTATCTGGCCCTTTATAGAAAACACTTGCCAATACCCGGTCTAGAGCACATCCCTCAGGGTCATCTAATTCTGATTCCAGAGGGGCTCTGCCACTTTCATTACCTTTGAGCTATTTTACAACTCAGTCAGTTGTAGGTAACAGATAGCAATGCAAAATAATCTTTGCTCACGGATGCAGACAAGCCAGTTCCGCCTCCCAGTGCTCATTCTTTTCAGCATTCCTCACCTATACATGTGATGGTCCTTTGGATCCTCTTTTGAACTGATTGTGACATCTTACAGTGCCCTTGTTAACCACGAGGTAAATCAAATCTTTAAAACATGGTCATTTTATATCTGGATGAGAGTCAAAATTGTACCTCTCTGACAGTTTCCCTTTAACATGTCGATGCTCTTATTCTTGTGTGTGGTAATAGTGCTGGGATTATGAAGGATGACAGTTTTGCTCTTAGAAGATGTGTACGGATGCATCTAAGGTGGAGTGCCGTGATGCTTACAATTTACTTTCAAACGGTTTGGCATATGTGTATATACACTTGTGTGTATGTACATACATACACATATAATGTGTATATGGGGGAAGCCAGAGAAAGAAGAAGCATATATGATAAAATATTATCTACCAGTACATCTGGATGAAAGCCACACGATGTCCTAGAACGGTACATGACTCATTCAACTTTTCTGTAGATTCGACAGTTTGCAAAATAAAAATGTGGAGGCATAAGATTCTGTCATATTCCCAGCTCAGCATGTAGCCAGCCCCATGTCCTGTATCTGTGTGTTTCTGCAGTGCTTCTGAGAGCCGCCAGGTACAGACGTTTGTCAGCCCCCTGAGTCTTTGAAGAAGAATAAGTAAATGAAATATCGATGTCTCTTTTGTCATGTGGCTCCGTTTCTTTGAGTCCTTGATGGTACCAAGTGACTAGGATGTTAAGGTAGAATGTTTCATTAACTAGACTTCTCATCTTCCCAAAGAATTCTTTTAGAATAAATAAATATTTTCTGGGGCGCCTGGGTAGCTCAGTTGGTTGAGCGTCCGACTTCGGCTCAGGTCCTGATCTCACGGTTCATGAGTTTGAGCCCCGCGTTGGGCTCTGTGGCGACAGCTCGGGGCCTGGAGCCTGCTTCAGATTCTGTGTCTCCTTCTCTCTCTCTGCCCCTCCCCCACTCATGCTTTGTCTCTGTCTCTCTCTCTCTCTCAAAAATAAACATGAAAAAATACTAAAATAAATATTTTCAAATAAGCCCAGAATCTGAGGACCCACTTAGAGGATTTCATGCTTAAGCTTAGGATACTACTTTTGGGGGTGGGCATTGAGATTTGTACCTCTCAATTGTGTACAGATATTGTATTAACCAGCCCAATCCACCCCTACCCCGGAATGATGTCATGATCTTAATACAGTTAGGGACCTCATTAATTGTCATGTGTCTGCTGCTTGAGCTGGGACTATAACATTCAGAGTTTTCAGCATACATAGAGGTATGAATGGCAAGGTAACAATGAGGGAAGAAGATAAGCTAAATTCTCAAACATCGTGTCATTTAGCGTGAAGGTTTGGGATTGAAATTTTCTGCCTGAGGGGAGCAGAAAGAATGAGTTTTTACAGAATGCTGCCTGTATCTAAATCTAAAAGGCACACTAAAAATAGCTAATGGGACCGCGCTACCCAGAGACTTCTAGATGCCCAGTGGGATTTCCTGCTTGGGGAGTCTGTCCTTCAAAGCCACTGCTCCAAAGAGCTCTGAGTCGGTGTGAGCTGCCGTGGGGGCTTTCCTGGGCTGCCTTTCATCTGGTCCCAAGGAAGCAGGGGCTGGAGTGGCCAGAGATGCTCCTTAATCGAAGGAGGCCCTAGAGGAGGGGACCCTCTACCTTTGACAGAAGCTGATGGTCTGAAGGGAGGGGCCCAATGTGGGCTCAGATACCCACCATCCTGAAATCAGCCAAGAGCACATGGCCTTTGGCCATGACTTACACTAACTCAAGAAAACGGCCTTTCTTTCCATTCACGCTGATGTCACAATTTTTAAGACACTGCTTTTTCTTTTCTTTTTCTTATTTAAACGTTTATTCATTTTGGAGGGATAGAGACAGAGCATGACTGGGGCAGGGGCAGAGAAAGAGGGAGACACAGATTCTGAAGCAGGCTCCAGGCTCTGAGCTGTCAGCACAGAATCCGACGTGGGGCTCAAACCTATGAACTACCAGATCATGATCTGAGCCGACGTCGGAAGCTTAACCGACTGAGCCACCCATGCGCCCAAGATGCTGATTTTTCTTATCTGAGTTGTCACCGTAGCCTCTCATCTGGGTTCTCTGTCCCCCGTGTGGCTCGCTGCAGTGTACCTTACTTATCTTTCGGTAGCCCAGTTCAGTGGAGATTGTTCTGTTTTTAAAGTTTCCTGTCTCCATGGGGATGGCAGAGACTGTGAGATACTCATTTGTCTAAACCCCCGTAGAGTTTGGTCTAGTGTCATTCCCGGAAAGGAAGTTTAAGAAATAGACTTGAGAGAATATACTAAAAAACAATTATTTGAGTATATATAGTCCCTTTTCAAAAGCAGGAACTTAAAGAGATATTTGCATTTTTGTGTTCATGGCAGCATTATTGACAGTAGCCAAAGGGTGGAAGCCATCCAAGTATCCACTGACGGATGAGTGGATACATAACTGTGGTCTCTCTACACAATGGAATATTATTCGGCCCTAAAAAGGAAGGAAATTCTTTTTTTTTTTTTGTAAGTTTATGTATTCTGAGAGAGAGAGAAAATGCAAGAGGGGCAGAGAGAGGAGGGGAGAGAGAATCCTAAGCAGGGTCTGCACTGTCAGTGCAGAGCCGGATATAGGGCTCACACTCATGAACCATGAGATCATAATCTGAACCAAAACCAAGAGTCGCATGCTTAACCGACTGAGCCACCCAGGCCCCCCATAAAAGGAAGGAAATTCTGACACAGGCTACCACCTGGATAAACCTTGAGGATATTATACTGAGAGAAATAAGCCAGTCACTGAAGGACAAATACTGTATAATTTCACTGATAGGAGGTTCCAAGAAGCATCTCATAGAGATAGAAAGGAAAATGGTGGCTGCCAGGGGCTGGGGAGGGAAGGGGAGTTATTTTTTTAATGGGTAAAGAGTTTCCGTTTTGCAAGATGAAAAGACTAGTAATGGTTGTACAACAATGGAATGTGCTTAATGCCGGTGAAATGCACACTGAAACAAATGGGTGAGATGGTAAATTTCATGTGTGTGTATTTTGCCGCAATTCACAGAAAAAAAGACATAGTCCTTGAATGTTAAATGTTGAATTACGGAGCTCGTGAGTGATTTCTGCCCCACCTCTGTGGTCCTCAATACGATCACAGTTTTGAAACCTGCAGATCGCATCATCCGCCATTCCCTCCTCCCTGCCCCCACCCCCCCAAAAACCATGCAGTGGCTTCCCGCCCAGAATCGAGTCTGAAATTCTCAGCTCATCTCACACACACATCTTTTTTTTTTTTTTTTTGGCTTTTCTCCTGCTTTCTCCTGTTCCAGGGTATCCATGTAGTTTCCCCCCAGGGGAAGTGTCCACCAGCTCTTATCTGACTAATTCCCTTCATTCTTTCCCTATCGGCTAACACACACCCTTTATCAGGGAAGCCAGTCCTGTCATGCAGACCGGTTGGAGCCTCTGGTTGTGGGCTCTCTGCATGTTCTTTGCTTGTTTTACAGAGTATGTACTGTACAGTTATTAATTTTTCACGAAATCATTCAGACGGTAAGCATCAGGAGGACAGTGACTCTTGACTGCCCCCAACAGGGTATCTGGCATATTGCAGGCACTCAGACATTGGCCTGATGAATGAGCCTGATGTCACATTGTCCTTTCATAATGTGGACTCTTTCTGCCAGCCCCACCGTCAGGGCTATGACACATGTTAAGACCCCAGGCAGAATAAATTCACTTCATGTGGAGCCATCGGTCATCTCCTAATGGAAAAAAGGTCAACGTGGCAGCAATAATGAGTTCTGCCATCATTCTTGACCGAGAGGAATCAATATTCACCGAGAACTGTGGTCAGGCGTTCAACTCATGGTCCTGCTTATTCACACGGATATTAATAGTTTTCACAACATCAGCTCTACTTATAAAAGAAATCGCCCAAATACAAGATTCAATGCTAGGTTACTGATACCTAGATTTTCAAACTGAGTGCAAACAAGATCAAAGACTATTTCACCTCCTCTACAGTCACCCCCAGCATCCTGCTCCTCTTTGCAAAAAGGAACTGGATATTGGTGATGGGGTGGTACATTTGACAACAACTTAACTTTGTCTTTCATTGTTTCTTTGTCCTTTTTAACACCTTTGCTCACTCCTCTTTTCCGCCCCACACCACCTGCTCCCAAAGTCTTTTTCCTCTTGGATGATCCCTCCTGAAGTTAGGACATTCAGTCTTTTTCTGTTCTCACCATCTGCTGCTGGATAAGGGGTGGAATGCTGTGTGTGTGTGTGTGTGTGTGTGTGTGTGTGTGTGAAGGGTAGGGTGATCTTTAATTTTTTATTTATTCAAAAAATCTTTTGAGTGGCGCCTGCGTGGCTCAGTCAGTTAAGCGTCCAACTTCAGCTCAGGTCATGATCTCATGGTTCATGAGTTCAAGCCCTGCGTCGGGCTCTATGCTGACAACTCAGAGCCTGGAGCCTGCTTCGGATTCTGTGTCTCCCTCTCTCTCTGCCCCTCCCCAGCTCATGCTGTGTGTGTGTGTGTGTGTGTGTGTGTGTGTGTCTCTCAGAAATAAATAATAAACACTAAAAAAATAAATAACTGTTTTAAAAAAATCTTTTGATTTTTGTTTATTTTTTGAGAGAGAGTGAGCGTGCATGAGCAGGAAAGGGATACAAAGACTCTGAAGCAGACTCTGAGCTGTCAGCACAGAGCCCGATATGATGTGGGGCTTGAACCCACAGACTGTGAAATCATGACCTGAGCCAAAGTCAAACTCTTAACTGACTGAGCCACCCAGGCGCCCCAGGGTGGTCTTTAGTTTTGAGGATGGAGAAGGAAGCAGGAAGAGGGCCTCCAAAGTCAGATCCCTGAGTGGTGTATCTTAAAAAAAATTCAACCTTTCACACGGAAAAGATCACTTTCTTACTAACACATCTCCTTTACATTCTTATATCATGGCTGTCTCCTTCCGCCAGTGTCTTGCATTACAAAACCTCCCTTCCTTTAGGCACAGAGAAAGGGAGAGGAAGATAAACCTGAGAGATAAACCGCACTGTGTGGTTTTTTAAGTTTATTTATTTACTTTGAGAGACACGGAGACAGCACAAGCAGGGGAGAGCAGAGTGAGGCAGACCAATAATCCCTAGCAGCTCCACGCTGTCAGAGCCCGACCCTGGGCTCGAACCCCTGAAACCATGGGTCAAAATCTGAGCCAAAACCAGGAGTTGGACGCTCAACCGACTGAGACCCCCAGGCGCCCCCAGGTGCTAGCTTTTAGAAACCGTTTAGGGAGTATTTGGTGGATGGATGCTGAATGAATTTCTCTCGATTGGTTGATTGAGAAAAGTTAAAATAGTTAAGCAGCACCTGTTGCTTACAGACTCAGCAATACTAGTATTTATTAGCCAATGAGAACAATGCTGAACTTAAACAATTAAAACTACCTATCATTAGAAAGACAAGAGATTATCAACTGAAAAACACAACAGTCTCAGGGTGCCTGGGTGGCTCAGTCGGTTGAGCGTCCGACTTCAGCTCAGGTCATGATCTCACAATTTGTGAGTTCAAGCCCTGCTTCAGGCTCTTGTGCTGACAGCTCGGAGCCTGTTTTCAGATTCTGTGTCTCCCCCCCTCTCTCTCTGTCCCACCCCTGCTCACGCTGTCTCTTTCTCTCTCAAAAATAAATAAAACATAAAAAATTTAAAAAAAAAACACAAGAGTCTTTAAAATGAACTAACATTCAGCAAATTTTTTCTTTCTTAGCATTGTATTTAGTAAACAATGTTTTCAGAAGTAGTTACGTGTTTGGGAATTCTTGTGTATTAGGGTTCTCCAGAGAAACAGAAACATAGGATATATGTATGATCGATCTATCTATCTATCTATCTATCTATCATCTATCTATCTATCGGGAGAGAGAGAGAGAGAGATTTATTGTCAGTTTATTTGCATGATTATGGTAGCTGGGAACTCCAACTCTGCAGTGTCGGTGAGGAGGTTGGAGACCCAAGAGAGCCGGTGACACAGAGTATTCTGAGGGCCATCTGAAGCCCTGTTTCCTCGTACTCAGGGAGGCCGTTTTTCTTGCTCTATTCAGGCCGTCAACTGATTAGACGAGGCTCACCCACAATCCGATTTACTCAAGGTTCATCCACATAATATTAATCTCAACCAAAACCACTCTCCAAACGGACACACGAAGTTGGCCATCACGTGTTGTGTGTGCACACTGACAAAGAAACACCCTGGGGAGGACATATTTCCACAAGGAAAAATACAGGGGCCACACTGCACAAGATCTAGAACCAAGGCTTGCAGAGGGGAGTGTCACCTACCGCACCTGCCTCGTGGGGGTGTAAACCATGTCTGCCTTAACTACACAGGAAGAAGAATAAACCAAACAACATCTTTGCGTGCAATCTTAAAAACTCTCTCAAGAGCTCACCTTAAAAGGCTGTCACACCCCCAATGAGGAATCAGCAATTTCCACGTAATGCCCTCTGGCTCTGAGCCCAGGCACAAAAATGCAAATCCATACTTATCAGGGAAAGGCAATCCCCAGCATTTTAAGAAAAGCTACTTGGGGGATCGGCTATTATTGGCGGGAGTTTGATGGGCCTGGTATGTCTTGCATGTTAAGCCTTACAATGGCTTATCCGTGGGCTAGCACAATAAAGAGAGTCCGTAATGGATTTCACCTCCTTCTTGATTGCAAACGCAGCCACCAAAGGCCCCTCCAGCGCTCTCACATTGGCTGTTGGCAAGAATTCCCTCGGCTCAAATTCTCCCTGCAGTGACTGGCTGCTTAACCTGGAATCACAATTCATCATTTAACAGGACTCCGTGTGTAACTATACACCAGCATCCGCTCCCCCGGGCAGAGCCAGCAGAGGGAGAGAGGCTGACAGCCACAGCAAAGCTCGAGAATTCTGACTTTGCTTCAGAGACGGGATGAGGAGGCTCAATCCTGGGCTCGCTCCCTGCCAGACTCCTAGGGATCCGGGCCCAGGGATTAGAGCAGCCTCGGTGGGTCATCCTGCGCTCACCGGAACGTGGCAGCACAGTGACACAGAACCCCCTTCTGTTTGCAGAAAACCAGAAAAGGAGAGGAAAGGACCTCGTGGTAGGAGCAAGGACAATTGGTGTTTTGTTTGTTTTCTGTTTTAAAAGCTCTCAGATTGTGTTTGAAAGATGAGCTGATGGAAAATTTCACGGACCCCATAGCATCGTGTCATTTTGGTCTCAGGGGACAACACTGAGAATAGACGTGTGTGCTCCCCCCCATCCCAGCATGGTCACGCCCCCTCCCCTCCCCCTTGGTTGGGCCAGAGACTTGCTCAACTTGCTCAGGTTCTTCGCACTTCTCTTCCTAAGCATCTTCCAATGAGCAAGGCAGTCCGGGGCGGAGGCGGGACAGTATCTGTCTCTAATAGGCTGATTGGCTGAGCGTCGAAAGGATGACTTGTCCCCAAATATTTAACTTTTCTTTTCCTCCCTTCCTTCTGTAATTTGCTGTGAATATCTACAATGAGGGTGAGAAGTGCATGAGGGAAGCCAACAGTTTTCAATCAGCTTGTAGAACTCTCAAAAATATATATGTGTGTGTGTGTATGGATATACATATATATATCCATATATATGTGGATGCTTATATACCACGCTCTCAGTTTCTGGTTTAATTGGTCCGTAGTGAGGTCAAGCACTCTGTATGAGCAGGGCTGCTCTGGGGATGAAAGATTCCTGGTGATTCTCCTGGGCACCCAGGTGAAAACCAACGGACCCTGGGTTAGGCCAACACACATGACGTTCTGCCTAGAAAGGCAGAACCCAAAGGGTCGTATTCATCGGAGGCTAATGACCGTCCCTCCCAAACTTCCCCTCATCAACCACTTGAGTACACGCTGAGAAACAGAGCAAAGAGGAACGGATGACCAGCTAGGATCGAGTGTGTTGCCTCCTTTTGTATCGGGCCGTGCGTCACAGGGCTTCGTGACGGTGAATGGGAGGTTCGAGGCAGAAATGATGGTGGCCACTGGTCAGGAAGAGACTCCTCAGCCCGGAAAGAGTGAGCAGCTCAGGACTCAGTAAGCTAATAATTCTAACTAATGTGCAGCTGGGCAGGAGTTCTGTATCCGGGAGGAGTACTTGATGATAAGTATGAAATAGTCAACGCTCAAGCAAACAAGGGGCTTCTTTTTCTTTTGTAACAATAGTAAGTCCCGAAATAGATACTTTCTAGCACTGGCCAAGCGGCTCCAAGGAGACTTGGTTCTTCCCTTCAATGCAGAGTTTGTCATCTTATGCTTGTGATGGCTGCTGCCGGTTGGTGGGGGGGAGGGGGGAGGGGAGGGGACACTGTTCAGGTAAGGAGAGGTGGCCTGGGGCAGGTATCAGTCTCCTTTTATCAGAAAGCAAAAGCTGTCCCAGCCATATCCCTAGCAGAGTTCAAGTCTCTTTGTCAAGGACAGGACACACAGCCAGCGCCCCCTCCCCAATGCCCAAACGTGGGAGGAGGGGAGGGAACATGATTGTCCTGCTGGCTGTCTAAGTAAGAGCCATTGCCCCCGGGGTTTAACATACCTCCATCTGGAACAAAATCAGGATTCTGTGAGCAATGGAGGAGGGAGGTGAGATATTGGATTAACAGCTAATGGTGTCTGCCACAGATCCCCACAGGGAATGTGTCTTCTGAATGTCACCCTTAACATGAACCTGTGCCTGATACCGTCGCAGCAGTTTTCTCCACGGAGATTTTCTTGGGGGGCACAGGAGCCATCACAAGGCGAAAGTCTCAGATAGAACCTCTCAGGCAGCTCTCTCTCCTTCTTAGACCCTCAGAGGTAAACAGCGGAAGACTCCAGCTGAAATCTTGCTAGTAATTGTGATTCTTTCTTTCTCTACATTTCTTCCACTTTGCCGCTGTGAACAGAGAGGATGGAGCATGGACGACAGCACTGTCTCCTATCCCGAGAAATGTCAGCTTCTAACCAGATCCTTTTTTTTTTTTTTAAGTTTATTTATTTTTGAGCCAGAGAGACAGACTGCTAGTGGGGAAGGGGCAGAGAGAGAGAAGGAAAGGGAGACACAGAATCTGAAGCAGGCTCCAGGCTCGGAGCTGTCAGCACTTAGCCCGACGAACTCACTGGCCGCAAGGTCATGACCTGAGCCGAAGTCGAACGCGTAACCAACCGAGCCACCCAGGCGCCCTTAACCAGATCCGTTTTGGTGACACATCTGTGCATTCAGCCCAGCGCCCCTGTGCATGCAAACAAGATGCAGGCATTTAAAAAGGACGTTTTCAGTGGGTTTCGAGCCCTGTATACCTATCTCTGGATGGATGTTCACCATGCACTGTTTTCTATGGATATGTATTAACCACAGCATCATGAAAGGCCCAGGTGAGTACCAGCAAGGTGCCTGAGCTGCAGCAAACAGGGAGCTCACACAAACATTCCTATAAGACCCTTTTGAGAAAACGTTCACCCGGATGGCTTTCCCTAACTTACCCTTCCTCCTCCCCACTCCCCACTCTCCATTACCCTTACTAAGAAGGAAATGGTATTCATTTTGAATTGAAAACGTGAGAAGAGTCGGGATTAAAAGTCAGAGGCACTGCCCACCAATCGTATTTCTTTCTTTCTTTTTCTTAAATTTGAAGACAAGGATATTAGATTTTATTACTTTCCTTGATATTTTGCACTTTTTTAAACTTAGTTTTAAATTTATGTCCAAGTTGGTTAGCATATAGCGCAATAATGATTTCAGGAGTAGAATCCAGTGATTCTTCCCCTACGTATAACACCCAGTGCTCGTCCCAGCAAGTGTCCGCCTTAATGCCCTTGCCCATTTAGCCCATCCCCCCTCCCACAACCCCTCTGGCGACCCTCCGTTTGCTCTCTATATTTATGAGTCTCATGTTTTGCCCCCTCCCTGTTTTTATATTATTTTTGCTCCCCTTCCCTTATCAAACAATCACATTTCCAAGTGCACTATTTCAGCTTGGAAGGGAATCCAGCATACATGGGAAGATTTAAAACATATGGCGCAGACAATAAACGACCCCAAATTTGAATTGTTTGTATGTTGCAACTTGCGTGGTGAGAGCCCCAACATGGTGATCGTTCAACTGTGAGAGCCAGAGGTGGAGCAGGGGGGCTCAGCCCAGGGAATCGCCCCTTAGAGGCCACTTCAGAGACTTGCACCCACCAGATGGCACAGGCAACGTTTCTTTCTCAGAAGCATACACGTCTGTGGTTGGAAGATACCGTACGTGGCAGGCTTTGGGTGTAAGGGATGCGGGAGAGAATGCTGAATACATGAATACTTGAGCTAAAGTAGCTACACAGAAGGCAGGGGACACCAACCCTTCTCTCTCCTGGCCCCTATTTTGCTGTTAAAATAACCGCTAGTCATAAACTCATGCTCATTTCTGGGTGAGGCAGGAAAATTGCAAGGATCGGGGGCAGCGAACTTCTCTGAGCCCCATTCTATCACTGGCAATTGTAACCATTCACCTTGGCAAGGATGAGGAGGGGTAGCTGGGAAGCCTCCTCTATCAAAGCAGCACATTATTACATGTTGATCAAGGGGACAAGGATTTCAGTTTTCAAAGGCTCGTGTTTCAAGAGGAACTGTATCACTGCTAATTTTCTGCCTGATGAATTTATCATACTGTCACTACAAAATACTGGATTCTTCTTTTTAATGTCTTTTTAATGTCTACTTCTTAATTTTTCGAGAGAGAGAGAGAGAGAGAGAGAGAGAGAGAGCACAAGTGGAGGAGAGGTAGTGAGAGCAGGAGAGAGAGACAGAATCCCAAGCAGGCTTGGTGCTGACAGCACAGAGCCTGACGCGGGGCTCAATCTCACAATCTGCAAGATCATGACCGGAGCCAAGATCAAGAGTCAGTCACTTAACCGACTGAGCCACCCAGGCACCCCTGAATTCTTGTGTATCCAGGTTCAAACACTTACTGCAGAGCTACCATATTTCTGGTACTGTGTTTGGTGTGTAGGATACAAAATGAATTGAAGCAAAATCCTAATTCTTAAGGTGCTCATAAATTGTGGTGGAAACATACATATTCATCTATTCATATGACAATAATTTCCCAAGTGGCTAGACATGGGAAGTGCAGAGATTATGAGGCAGTTAACCTCACATACTGATCATATACTTTTCTTTCTTGATCTTTTAGAGGTGATGTGGCAGATGTTTTAGAGGTAATGTAGCACAAGGGCATGGCTTCGAGTCCGCTCTGCTGCTTTTTTGTTGTGTGACCTTGGGGCAAGTTATTTAACCTCGCCCATGCTTGGTTTACTTTTCTATAAAATGAGGAAAATAGTAGCACTTCGTTTATGAGTTGTTTTGAGGGTTAAATGCCATGCATATATAAAAACGTTAGTGTCTTCTTTATAGTAAGTATAATGGACAACTTTTAGCCATTACTATTACTACCATGGACCATTTGGAGACTACAGAAATGGGCATTGGGAATGGCTTTCTGGAGATGCCTTGTAATTTGGGTCCCCATGAATTAGAGATGGCTAGTCACTCACTAATCATTTCTTGAGTGTGATACAGCTAGAGGTGGAAGAACCCAGATGAGTGTGATTAAAGACATAACATTCCTTCTCCCCACCAATTGCTCATGGTGGGAGGTGGGCAGAAAAGCAAGCCTGCAGTTATATCACAGCATGACAAATGCTGTGGATATGCCAGGGTGTTTGGGGACTTTGGAAGAGGGTTATCACCTAAATTAGGTGGGGTGGGCGCTGTTGGTGGGAGTGATGTATAAAAAAATTACTTTCCAGGGGCGCCTAGGTGGCTCAGTCGGTTAAGCGTCCGACTTTCGCTTAGGTCATGATCTCGCGGTTCATGGGTTCGAGCCCCGCATCGGGCTCTGTGCTGACTGCCAGCTCAGAGCCTGGGGCCTGTTTCAGTCTGTGACTCCATCTCTCTCTGACCCTCCCCTGCTCATGCTGTCTCTCTCTCTCCTAGAAATAAATAAAAACATTAAAAAAAATTACTTTCCAGAGAGATGACATTGAGCTGTATCTCAAAAGGAACTGTATCTTGAGTGTGCTTGGGTGGCTTAGTCGGTTGAGTGTCTGACTTCAGCTCGGGTCATGATCTTGTGGTTTGTGAGTTTGAACCCCACACTGAGCTCTGTGCTGACAGTGCACAGAGCCTGGAGCCTGCTTCATATTCTGTGTCTCCCTCTCTCTCTGTTCCTCCCCTGCTTGTGCGCTCTCTCTCTCTCTCAAAATTAAATAAACATTAAAAATAAAGGGGGGGGGCTGTCTATCAGGTGGAGTAGAGGGAAGGACTTTCCAGATGATGGAAGGGCTTTTAAAAAGACAAAGTCAGAGCATTTTAGGGATTTCAAAATCCAGGTGGGTATGGGGTGTTTGGGAGATGGGCAGGGGCCACCTCACATGACATCTTGAATGTCATGCCAAGAAATCAAAACATTATCCTGAGGGCTATAGGCACCCGGCAGTTTGATTTTAGGAAGATCATCCTGGTAGCAACATGGAGTGTGTACTGGAGTGGAGGATGACTTGGGCAGGAAATTGTCGCTGTTATCTTAGTAAGAAATGACATCAGTTGAAAACTAAGGTATTCGTTGGGGACAGAGAGGAGGGGACACTAGAGATTTAGAACAATTCACAGACAGATTCGAGGAGCGATCCTATGTGGCAATCAAGGAAGGGAGGGAGAAGCCTCCGGGGTCCCAGGATTTTTGACTCGGGCACCTGAGTGAATAGGGTCATTCCCCTAAATGGGAGCTACCTGGGAGGAAGTAAGGATGCTGAGGGATGAGGCTAATGGGCTTAAGTTTATAAACCTGGAAATTGAGACTGATGACCTAGTGGTAAAGCCAAAGGACAGTCTGGTAGGCAGTGGACGTGCAGGCTTGGAGCTCGGGAGAGAGACCTAGGTTGGAGATCTCGATTTCCTCCCACGTCGTTAGTATGTAAAGGGTAGCCCGATCTATAGTTTCAATGAAGTTATTCAAGGAAAATTTATAAAGTGAGACGAACAGAGGCCTGAAGATGCAACTCTAGAAACAGGTCAGGAAGAGAAAAAGGAATCTTCCTCCAAAGAGGTGGAGAAGAAACAGCTGGGAAAGCCGAGGAAAGAAAATAAGAGGATGGAGCTAGGTAATGAGAGCCAGAGGAAGACAGTGTTATAGGGAAAGGTGAAGTACAAGGAGAGAAAAAGTAGTTTTTGTGGTTGGGAGATGCCTGCCCACTGTGGCGAGCCAGGGAAGTGGTGACTGGGGGAGATATTCGGGCAGAGAAAATAAGGAGTGCAAACTTGTGCGAACAGAGGAGTTACATATTGATAAGATTCTTTGGTTAAAAAATTATCTCCCATGGGAAGAGTAGGGAAAATACGATTATGAGGCCAGTTGGCTTTCACTGGATGCCGGAGAAGCCATCGATGTGCTCCAAAATTGGGCTTTCTTCTGTAGGTAATAGGAAATGAATACATAGGCCAACTTAGGAGTATGTTTTTAATAAGTCATTTTTTTAAACATTGCTTTTAAAGTTTATTTATTTTGAGAGAAAGAGTGAGTGCTCAAGTGGGAAAGGGGCAGAGAGAAAGGAGAGACAGAATCCTGAGCAAGCTCCTTGCCATTAGTGCTGAGCCAGACTGGGGGCTGCATCTCATGGACCTCAAACTGTGAGATCATGACCTGAGCGGAGACCAAGAGTCAGTTGCTTAACTGATTGAGCCACCCAGGTGCCCCAATAAGTCATTTTTAAAAACTGAGGTAGGAGTCACCTGGGTGACTCAATAGGGTAAGCAACTGATTCTTGATCTCGGCTTAGGTTATTATCTCACGGTTTGTGAGTTCAAACTTCACATTGGGCTCCACCCTGACAGTGCCCAGCCTGCTTGGGATTCTCCTTCTCTCCCTCTCTCGCTCTCTCTGTGTCTTCCCTGCTCTCACATGTGCTCCCTCCCTCCCTCCACCCCTCTCTAAATAACTAAATAAACTTAAAAAAAAAAAACAAACCCTGACGTAAAGCTTACATGCAGTGAAATGCATAGATCTTGGACATCCAATTCAAGGAGTTTTAACAAGTGTGAAACCTCATGTAACCAACACCCTAATCAAGATAAAATATTTCCACCACCTTAGAAAATTCCCTTGTATCCTGTTTTAATCTCTAGTCCCTACAGGTGACTATCATTCTCATTTCTACCCAAAATTTTATTTTTGTCTATTCTCGAAATTTCATATACCTGGAATCATGCTGTATGTAAACTTTATTCTCTGGCTTCTTTTGTTCAACATGAGGTTTTTGAGATTTATGCATGCTGTTGCATAAATTAGTTGCACGGATTAGTAATTTATTCTCTATTGCCGAATAGCATTATTATATGAGTAAGTCACACAGTTTGTTCATGTATTCCTCCATTGATGGACATTTAGGTTGTAATAAGGTTTGGGTTATAATGACTAATGTTGGCAAAAACATTCATGCACAAGCATTTTTCGTGGAGTATGTTTTCATTTATTTTAGGCAAATATCTAGGGGTGCAATTGCCTAGTCATAAAGGAGGTACATTTTAACTTCATTAGAAACAGCTTTCCAAAGCGATTGTACCATTTACACGCCCACCAGTAATGCAAGGGAGTTCCAGTTCCACATGCATGGCTCTTTCCAATCTTTAAAATTTTAGCCATCCTGATGGGTGTGAAGTGGTATCTCTTTGATGGCTTCATTTTAATTTCTTTAGCAGCCAATATTGAACACCTTTTCAGAGGTCTACATTTGCTTGTCTTCATTTGGTAAGTGTCTGCTCGAGAGTTTTGCTCATTTCTGTTTGATAAGCATAAGAAAATTGTATGTTGAGGGAAACTGATATTTACTCGCAGATATTATGTTGAAGGCAATTGATATTTACTGACACATTCTTAGTGGATTTACAACAGAACCATTGATGCATTCTATTAACGGAAAACTGAATGAGTCTGAAATACAGAAAAAAACCTTGCATCTTGGATGTCCAGTCCCTTTATATGATAGAAAATCAAAAATATAAAAATAATTTAAAATTATATACAAAACACTTTAAATAACTTTAAATTATACCTCATCAATTATGTTTAATACGACTCAAGCTCTTTTAAGATGGAATTGTGTCTTCTCCGTTGACTACGGGAGAGAGCTTTAGGGTTAGAAGGCAAAGAAAACCCACGTGACGGATTCAGTTTGCCTGGGATGAAGCCAGGAGCCAGACCAGTAAGTTACATGAAGTAACCAGTAAGTTACAGAAGACCTAAGGTGAAGTCTTCTGTTTTCGGACGTCGCACTATACACAGAAAATACACAGATGGACAATTTTTGAGATTGCTCGTCGGAGCACAAACACCATGTGGAAACCTCTTCATGCTACAGTCAGCTTGGGGATTTACCTTAAACGCTGGGGTTGGATAGTTTTCTGCCCCGTTGCTTACAAATAACTATAGAACTTTTCAGGGCCTCTGAATCATTCTCAGTTTTCGTTTTTGTTTGTTTGTTTTGTGGGTGTCCGGAACCCATTTCAGATCCACTGTGGGTGGTGCCGACCTGGGCCTTTTTGAAAATAAGCTTTTAGGAGACTGTGAAGTACACCTAGGCCTACTTCTGGCCCACGGTCACAGGTAGGCCTGCTTGGTTTAGGGTCCTGGGGCAGGCCAATCTCCAATTAGGAATTGATGGAGTGGATGCACGGACTCCAACAGCGTTGAACCAGGGCTTTTTTTTTTCCTACTACAAAATAGAACGGGAGGGGCGAGGGGGATCGGGTTGCAGGCCGGGCTGCGGGAGGGAGGCCCGGGGCGCGCAGGGCCAGACCTGGGCGGGCTGAGGGTTCCCTCCGGGCAGGCGTGCGCCGGGCCCGCCGCGCACGCGCACGCACTCGCGCACGCCGGCCCCTCATTTAGGCGCCGGGTGTCGGCGGCGCGCGCGGGGGGCAGATGGAGTGGGTGCTTGCGGAAACGCTGCTGTCGCAGAGCCGGGACCCCCGGGTCCTGCTTGGGGCGCTGTGCCGCGGGGAGGCGTCCGCGGAGCGCGTGGAGACGCTGTGCTTTCTGCTGCAGCGACTCGAAGACGAGGAGGCGCGCGGCGGCGGCGGCGGCCGGGGNTCCCTCTTCCTTAAAGCCAGGGGACCTTGGGAACCTCACCTCGAGGCTGTTCTCCAAGTGTCACAAATCGCTGCACCTGAGAACAGGCAGCTTTTCCTAACCTTTCTGACCCCGAGCCGGGCGGGACCCTGCGTCCGTGCAAGAATGGGGAACGTGACTGAGCCCGTGCAGGATTTTACAGACCAAATTTGCCGGGTCTCGTGCTGGGTCCATCCTAATAGGAAGGGTTAGCTTCCATCAGATTGAAAGAGCAATTGTTTACCTGTCCTGAGCCATGCATTGAGGTTTGAGTGTTAGCGTTCTGTTCTGGAAATTGTCACATTCTTTGGAAATTTCTCTTGGCAGTTCTTTCTGGGAGTTCCTGAAATTTGTCAAATATATATAGTCCTTAGGTCGACCTTTTGAGGGTATTTTTGCTACTGATTTTAAGTAATTTTTAAAAAAATCATTGGAGCCTGTGCTTCCTACCAGAGGAGTTGAAATAATCAGGACTCCTTTCAATTTGGTACTTACTGTTAGTTGGTTTGTTCGCTGAAATGTGTGAACATGCCCTTCAGTCATCTTTTTGAGCTCTCCAAGACCGAAAATAGGTTCAAAATTGTCGCAGTGGATAAAAAATTTCTGCTTTTTTAGCTATAGCTGCCTATTACTGGTAAAGGATTTCTGTTTGGTTGAAGTCGTGAGTTGATTTTCACGTTTGTCTAAAGCATTAGATAGGAAATATTTTGAGAGTCCGTGAACAGGTGATCATCTAATGAGAGTTTTCACTGGAGGAGACTTTTTAAGAAAATATTTTGAGTTTTGACAGAGTGCAAGCAAGGGAGGGAGACAGGATCTGAAGCAGGATCCGAAGTCGGCTACTAGCTGACAATGAGCTCGATGTGGGACTCAAACTCATGAATGGTGAGATCATAACCTGAGCTGAAGTCAGATGCTCAACCGACTGAGCCACCCTGAGGCCCCTGGAGAAGACTACCAAAGTCAAAGTCATTTATTTTAAAGAGTCATTCTGCAGTTTTAAAGATAAGCAGTGGTTTTTCTGTGCTCTCCCACTTGTAGCACCCATTTCAGAAAGCAACTGCTTGTCCCTCTTTTAGTGGATTATTTTGGTACTTACCTCTGTGTCTTCCAGTAATCTGGATAAAATCAAAATCCACTGTCATAATTACCCCTTGGTTAAACGTGAATTCTACATTCACAAAAGGATGACCAAAAATACTGTTCACAGGTGATCTGTGTAGTAAGCTACGATTATTTTTTTTTTCCTTCTTGCAAGTTTCCCCTGGAATTATGCCATTTAAAAATTTGTTTGGTTCTATCACTAATTCAGCCTCAGATTTTTAGCTAGTTGTCTAAATTTTTCTTGTACAAAATTTCTCTGATTTTTCTCTTAGATTTCTTTAACAAGTTTTTAAAATGTTTATTCATTTTTTAAATTTATTTCTGAGAGAGAGAGAGAGAGAGAGAGGGACACCGAGTGAGCAGGGGAGGGTCAGAGAGAGAGGGAGACATAGAATCTGAAGCAGGCTCCAGGCTCTGAGCTGTCAGCACAGAGCCTGACACAGGGCTTGAACCCACGAACCGTGAGATCATGACCTGAGCTGAAACTGGATGCTCAACTAACTGAGCCACCCAGGCACCCCTAAATGTTTGTTCATTTTGAGAGACACAGAGTGTGAGTGGAGGAGAGGCAGAGAGAGAGGGAGATACAGAAACCGAAGCAGGCTCCAGACTCTGAGCTGTCAGCACAGAGCCCCGTATGGGGCTCGAACCCATGAACTGTGAGATCATGCTTTACTGACTGAGCCCTCCAGGCACCCCTTAGATTTCTTGATCATTTCTGTTAGATGCCAGTAGAAGTTTCGACTGGTGCACAGCTGCTCTTCTTCGATCTGCCTTCGCCTGAGTCCTGTTTTGGAACTCTTCTCTCCTGGAGTTCTTATCTTCCCCTTTTTTGCTTTACTCACTTGTTTTGGTGTAGAGCATTTTCCAGAGATCAAAATTTTTAAGAGCACGTCTGATAAATCCGTCAAAGGATCCACTGTGTCTGATACGTTTTATTTCTCTTATTTCCATCTGACGCTTCGGTCCACTGAGAATCCCCATCTGTTCATATGTGCTCTCTGCCTTCTCCACTACATCCTTTAACATCTTTAACATACTCATCATAGTTCTGTATGTAAACAGGAGCTACTTCTTTTTTTTTTAATTTTTTAATTTTTTCATTTATTTCTGAGAGAGAGAGAGAGAGATAGCGACAGCGTGAGCAGGGAAGGGTCAGAGAGAGAGGGAGACACAGAATCTGAAACAGGCTCCAGGCTCCGAGCTGGATGTAAGCACAGAGCCTGACGCGAGGCTTGAACCCATGAACTGTGAGATCATGACCTGAGCCAAAGTCGGACGCTCAACCGACTGAGCCACCCAGGCACCCCCACAGGGGCTACTTCTGAGTTTGGTTTTGGTTTTTGTTCGATCTCTTGGCAGTGGGGTCATTCTCTTCAGTAGAGACTGAAGTAAACATTATGCATTGAGGTGGGCGCCCTTCATCTGTTAGGCCGCTGGCGTTGGGGGCTGACTCACACTTGTTTATAGTGAAGCAGGATTTGGATCTGGTTGTCAGCTGTGGTTGTGGATTGTTGCTGCCTTATGTTTAGTGTGAAGCCTGGGGTTTTGTCAGTGTTGTTTTTCTGAAGCCCTGGATGCTGACACTACATTTGGGGTGCTGCCCTCAGGAAGGGGTCGAGCACTGGTGTTTGTTGCAAGGTTTGAGATGAGGGTGAAGGGGGGCTGGGACTTTTTGCTTCTGCTTCAAGCCTCTTCTTAGGTCCCGTGTGCCTGAACCTCAGGGTTCCTGCTTTCTTCGCTGTCTCTGCCCCCACTCCAGTGGCAAATAACCTCCGTCTCCTCCTTTTGTTTGACTGCCGAAGCAGCCCACCCCTGCCTCCCACCTAGTGGAGGGTTTAGAGTTTCCTTACCCTGTCCTGTGTGGCTTCATTCTCCTTGTGTCTGTGGTGGGTCTTGGCTCCTGGTTTCTCGCCTTTCCCTCTCAGCGGTGGTGGCAGCAGACCTGCTTTACATCAGTGCAGGACTCTGGACATGAGAGGGTTTCCTCCCATCGGTGCAGGTTTTCTGCCCATCCCCAGGGCAGCCAACTTTTGCCTGGTATCAGGACTTGGGACAGGCATGGGGGTGTGGGAGGCTTTCCCCCAGGGCAAACAGCTGTGGCTGCGGTATGAGGAGGGTCCGGAGTGCAGACAAGATCGAGCAGTTGACCACCATCTTGTTCTCCCGTAGGGCTGGGCTGGGCTGGGCTTCTCCAGTGAGTCTTGCTGCCCCTTCAAACCTAGGTGGGCCCTGCACGCTTGTGCTCGAGTCTCTTCCCTTTCCCACAGTCTTTCTCAGAACACGTGGAGGAGGCCTGAGGAATTGAGCTGGTGAGTCGTCGCGGATTCCCTTTGGGGTTCTCAAGGTTCTGGGCTGTTAAACTCGCCCACACCTGGCCTTGAAAACCTCATCAAACGTTCATTGTTTTTATTGTTTCTCTATTTTTAAAGTTTTATTATTTCTTTATTTTGAGAGATTCAGAGAGAGGAGAGAGAGAGGGAGAGAATCCCAAGCAGGCTATGCGCTGTCAGCGCAGAGCCAGATGAGGGACTCGATCCCACGAGCTGCGAGATCACGACCTGAGCTGAACTCAGGAGTTGGATGCTTAACTGACTGAGGTGCCCCTCGTCGTCATTGTCGTTGTTGTTTGTTTAAACTACTTTTTGGTGACCACCTCTTCCTGCACTTGGCCGGGGATAGATGGATCTGGGTGCCCTGTCTGTTGTTGGAGAGGCTTGCTGCCCTTCCAAGTTCAGATCCCCTGGTTGCTTTGCAGCCGTAGGTTTTAGGAGTCTAGGATTTTGTGTATTGTCCAGCTTTTTTGCTTTGTTTAGTAGGGCAGGAATGTTCTTTGGCTTTCTATATCCCGAGTGGAAGCTGAGACCAAGCGTGTCTAAATGCCTTTGTTTTCCCATCACGTTTGATTTATGGTTTCACTGGCGGTAGAGTTGTAGCCTGGAAAACGTTTCCATTCATGATTTTGAAGGCATTGATCTACTGTCTTAGAAGCTAGAGCTTTCGCTGTTGCTCTTGAGCAGTCTGATACCATCCTGAATCGTGTTTACTTATAAGTGCTGTGTTTCTGCTCCTTAGAAGTGGGGACTGTGCCCCCATCATTGTGAAATGCCACACTTGTGGCACGGGTCAGTTTTCATCCCTGTGTTGGGCACTTGGCAGACCTAGTCAATCTGGAAATCGTGTTCTGTGGTTCTGAGAACTTTTCCCGAATTACTTTATTTCCTTCCTTCTTTTTTTTAATAAACTTTTTTTAAAAAAATGTTTTATTTCTGAGAGAGAGACAACGTGAACAGGGGAGGGGCAGAGAGAGAGGGAGACACAGAATCTGAAACAGGCTCCAGCACAGAGCCCAATACCAGGCTTCAACCCACAAACCGTGAGATCATGACCTGAGCCGAAGTCGGGCGCTTAACCGACTGAGCCTCCCAGGAGCTCCCTTACTTCCTTATTTATGTTCTCATGTTGGATATTGAAACTCCTGGACCAGTTATCAAAGCATCTTCTCTCCTGTTTTCTATGATTTTATCTCTTTGTTCTATTTCCTAGGTGACTCCTCAGCATTATTTCCAGTCCTTGCTCTGCGTTTCTTGTTGTTTACCAGCAAATATTTATTCCCATGTGATCTTTCTTGTTCTTACAATGTACCCTTATTAATCGTATCCTGTTCTTATGACAGCATGAGATTTATCTTTTCCCCCTAGTTGTGTTTTCTCCAAATCTCTGTCTGTCTTGGTCTTGATCGTTAATGTGCACGTTCCCCCAGACATCTGGCGATCCTTAGATACCTGTTGCTATTTAAGAATAAGGAACCCCAACTCAAGTTTAAGTCTCTAAGCACATGAGCGGAGCCTGCATGGACTTCACTGCAAGGTGACCTGACCAAGCCACAGTACTGGGTAATCTCCCATGACCAGTCTTCCCTCTCGGGCTGGCCAGAGTCCAGGGAGACTCTTCAGTCTGCTGCCGCATAGCCAAGTCCTGGTGGGCGTTCTGGGACCCGAGGGGCTGGTGTGCTGCAAGGGGCAGGCAGAAGGGGATCTCCGCACCCAGGGTGCCTCCTTGGTCACTTAATTCCCAGCATATGGCCCTCACTCCCGACCTCAGCAGAGTCCAGTGCCTCTCCGTCCAGAGACCCACAGTTTTACCTTCTCCAGAGAATCAGTTCCAGGCTTTTTCCTGCTCAGACCACAGGAAGGGGCACCAAGGCTCCGTTGATCGAAGACACTGAACGAATCCTCTTTAGTTTACCCTTGATTTTTGCTTCTACTTACAGAGTTAACGTTTGCTGCCAGTTCCTTAGGTCTGGGGACATTTTTAAAGTATAAATCAGTTTTTTTCATGGCTTTCCCCTTGTGCACTTACTATTCACTTTTTTTGAGTCTGCTTGGTTTTTCTCGGGTTTTTCAAACCAAGCTTCACTGCTCTTGTTTGCTCCCCTCTTGTCTCCATGCTTCTGGGCTTTTGCCTTTGAAGAATCTTCCACTGTTACAGTGAGGTTCTTAGGGAGAGAAAGGAGAGCTTATGACTCTTACCCAGAACTCCCAAACAGTAATCTTAATTAAAAGAGAAGAAAAAAAAAACCTCCTTTTGAGATTCCTGTTAGCCTGAGCCTCCTACCTGGGCTTCAATACAGGGTACCCTGCATTATTCGAGAATACAGCATTTGGTAACCGTGGCGTGATTTTAAAAATGACCGTCATTAAGAAACTTAAGACATAGACAAAAGGAGGAACTAATTTTCCTTTTTAAACCACATCAGGCCCAAGTCTGTTTTGGTGGTCCGAGAAGAAAAAAGATGAACTTCTCAAGTTTTGGGAAAACTATATTCTAATCATGGAGACTCTAGAAGGAAATCAGGTAAGTGTTTTCATATTTTAACAAATCCGAGGTAGATGGAGTTTTCGTTTTTTTCAAATGCTTTTTGTAAAAGCAATGCAAAAAGACCAATTTGGATAAAGCATAATGGGATACGAGTGTCCTTTGTTCTCCAGCATAAATGCAATTTAGAACTAAATGTTAACTCAGGAAATTAAAGCGTTTTTTTTTAATTGACTTAAATTGTGACTCAGAGACATTTAGCCTTATTTGTTCTTCCCTTGACATTTACTTCTAAAGTGTTAGTTTTTAGTTTCTCGGTGTTCTGAAAAATCTCCAAAGAAATACACACTTAGGAAAATGCTACTTAAGGTGATTCTGAGGTGAATTGTTGTTAAGTAAATAATTGTCCTTTAATGTTGTAGGCTGGCCTGCCTCCCTCCTTCCCGTCTTTCCTCCTTCCCTGCCTGCCTCCCTCCCTCCTTCTCTTCCTTCCTTCCTTCCTTCTTGCTTTAGTTCTTACATCTGTTTGTACCTAGTCATGCAAGTGGAAACTTGAAAAATTATTTTCAGTTCCTTTTGAATTTGTTTTTGTAGAATCATGAAATTTTTAAGGTGCGAAGAATCTCTCTGAAAGAGGAGAGAGTGTGCATGTGTGTGGGAGGGGCAGAGAGAGAGAGAGAGAGAGAGAGAGAGAGAGAGAATCCCAACCAGGCTCTGCACTGTCAGCATGGAGCCCCATGGGGCCTGATCCTGAGCTATGGGATCATGACCTGAGATGAGATCAAGAGTTGGATGCTCAACCAACTGAGCCACCCGGGCAGCACTCAGTTTTCTAAATTTGGGGCATCTGGGGTGGCTCAGTTGGTTGAGAGTCCAGCTTCCTTCAGCTCAGGTCATGATCCCCCAGTGCGTGAGTCCGAGCCGCGCATCAGGCTCGCTGCTGTCAGTGTGGAGCTCACTTCACTTCAATTCCTCTGTCCCCCTCTCTCTCTGCTCCTCTCCTGTTTACGTGTATGCACTCACATGCTCTCGCTCTCTCAAGCTCTCAAAAATAAACAAACATTAAAAAAAATTTCTAAATTCAAATAAACTTTTATGGTTTTCCTAATTGGTAGATACATAAGACCCCTATAATTTCTTTAAAAACTGATTTACCTGCATTTACCTACAGTAGTGTAAGTAGTTGAACACTGAACTCTGAACTGGCTGTACTTTTAAATGTGTGGCCTTGAACAACTTGAATGACTAGAGAGAATATTTTTTCCCTCTTTGTATTCTGTTGGTATCACCAGCTCTGCCTGTATCTCAGCACATGTGAGGATTACATGACACGATTTCTGATTCTCACTGTGTACAACTATGAAGTTACTGTTACTCTATCCTAGGCTGTATTCATTAGCTTTGCTGCACACAGTCTCATGCACTGGAATTTATAAGATTTAACAACTGGGGGAATCTGGCAGAATTCTGCATAGAATCTGCATAGTTTTTCTATGGGGCGAAAAAACCAGAAGGGCTACTGTTGTATAAAACGGATGGAAAGAAGTTTCATTTATTTTTTAAAGTTCACCTCAAGTTTTCAAAGGTGAATTTTTATTTCCTACGGTGTTTTGTTTTTGCTTCCAGATCCATGTTATAAAGCCAGTTTTACCGAAGCTCAACAGTCTGTTTGAATACGCCGTGGCCGAGGAAAACGGTAATGGTTGCTTTTGTTTTGATTTTTGTGACCTTTGTCGTTTTTTGTTTCCTTGTTTGGATACGTACCTCTCATTTCAGAGAGTTTGGAAAAACCTGTAAAAGTGTAAGGAAGATAATGTGAATCTGCCGCCACCAGAATGGCTGTTAACGTTCCAGATACATGCCTTCTGGATTGATTGACCATAACGTTTTGTCTCACTTAGCAGTACGTCCACATGCATTTACCTATATCCATTAATAGCCTTTGAGAACATAATTTTATTTTTTTGTTTTTTAATTTTTTAATGTTCATTTATTTTTGAGAGAGAAACACACACAGAGTGTGAGTGGTGGAGGGGCAGAGAGAGGGAGACACAGAATCCAAAGCAGGTTCCAGACTCTGAGCTCTCAGCACAGAGCCCAATGCGGGGCTTGAACTCACGAATGGTGAGATCAAACCTGAGCCGAAGTCGGACGCTTAACCAGCTGAGCCACTCCGGTGCCCCGAGAATAATGTAAAATGAACCTCCTTGCCCAGCTTCGGATAGTGATCAGCACATGGCCAACCTGTGCCTTATATCCTCTCTCAGCCTCTCCTCCTTCTGCCTCCCCACCAGGGACTACGAAGCAACCCCGAGGCAGCCACCCCGAGGCAGCATATCATGTGGTCTGTAATTATTTCAGCATATATCCTTAAAAGATGAGAGCTGTTTTGATGTTGGTGTGGTGTACATTTTTAATAATAGCTCCTTGGGTATTATATATTTTCACTGCTCTCTGTTCGTATTCTCTAGATCTGTTTCATTGTTTGTTAGTTACTTTTCGGAGAGGTTCAGTTGTTATTCTGTCTCTTGAATCTTCTTAGGAAGATTCTAAGACAGAATTTGAAATCTGGTTTTTTAAGCCCTTCCTTGGTACTGTGTTTTGAGAACCTTTTAGGAGAAATAGAAGGAAGTGGAGCTTCCTAAAATTATTGTGATAGGAAGTTTGAATGAACAAAACCGCTAGATGCAGGCTGACAGTGTTCAGTATGCGTATGAATGATAAACTGCTACATTATCGTGTTTATCCGTGAGAATTAACCTAGGTAAGTGGGTTTTAGTGCCTACTCTAGATAATTACAACTTTAATAGTTTGACCCCTTAGGAGTTGAGCTTCTATTCAGCCAAGCGCTGTAGTTGTTTTTGGAGACACTGGGATTTTTCACAGAGCGAAAGAATCTGTAGTCACCTGGGGCTAGAATTTAATTGAATCCTGTTGTGACTTCACTTAGGCATTTACTATTAAAATGATTCTCTTATTACCATGTTTTGCCCACAGCTCTTGGCAAGCCATATCAAATAGCAGTGACAGATTTTGAAAAATTACATTGTCAAGGCATTGAACAAGCATCTTGGCGTAAATTACAAATAATGGACCAATTTATTTCTAGAATGCCATGAGTTGAAAATGGTGAATTTTTTTCCTAGAAGAATTAAAGACTATATCAAAAAGAGTTAGAAAAAGATCTCTAAGGTACCTATTCCTTTTTTGTGTGTTTTTTCCCCCCTCACTCATTTATATACTTAACAAATTCACTTAGTGTCCAGTATATGCTAAGTGCTAGGAAAAAAGGCGGTGAGACAGATAGACTATTTTTCATTTACTTTTGTCACTTTTCCATGGAAAAAAAGTCTTACGATTAGTTTTGTGAAGGTACCAAATGAGGAACTGAAATGGGAGTGTATAGTGAGTGGGGCACGGAAGGCCTGAGAAAGGACATCTGAGTTCAGAGTTGAGGCGACACCGTGTTCAGAGGCCCTGAGATAGGAACAAAGAGCAGAGTGGCAGAGAGAGAGAGAATCTTAAACAGGCTTCGTGCTCAGTGCAGAGCCTGCTGCGGGTCTCGATTGCACCAACCGAGAGATCATGACCTGAGTCAAAATCAAGAGCCGACTGAGTCACCCACGTGCCCCGTTAAGATTTTATTCCAAGTATGAGAAGCCGTTCCAGGGAGGAGTAACAGTTTCAGTAGTAGGTAGTTTGCTGAAGTAGGGTGACGGGGATTGTTTGAAATGACCCCAAATCTAAAGTTCCAACCGTGTGCACCGGAGCAGTGGTAAAGTCTCCTGCAGTCTCTCTAAATGAAGCTATCTCACTATGGGGCGCTGAACACTGAAGTCATTTTGGTCACGCCGTGAGCGCCCTTGGACATGATTTAAGAACTCGGTGTTGTAGTGTTCGAATGAAGCTAGTGTGTCTGTGTGTAAATGTGTTTATTTATGAATCTATAGTCTGTGTGGAACAGCATCACGTGACAATCAGCGGCCAACAGCATCGGGTGTTTATTTCCACAGGAAATTGGCTCTTTCACCCATCCTGGCACATGTGTATTTATAAAAGGATGTTTGAAAGCGAAAATAAAATCCTGACCAAAGAAGGTGTTATCCATTTTTTGGAGCTGTATGAGACAAAGGTTCTTCCATTTTCACCAGAATTTTCTGAGGTAATGACAGCCTCTTCCCTGCCTTGCTCCCTTCGTCAAGAGAGATTTGTTGCGTCGTACATGATCTTCAAAAAATCTCTATGTTGGGGCTCTCTCAGAGCAAGGAACACTTTATAGATTTGCGTAATGATGCTGCTTCCACAGTTCGGAATCCCTGAATTGTCGTTAGCCATTGTATCATGCGGAGATTGCCTTTTGAGCTGTATTTATTACCGTCTATACTTCCCTTGATCAGAAATCACACCAAGCGGAGACTGAGAATTATAGCCGTGATTTAAATCTTCCAGTGCTGATGAGTCACATGATCACTTGGCACCGTGATTTACCCCCTATTTAGGGACACCCTAGTAAACTTTCCTAATAGATGACATGCTATCATGTTTCGATATGTATCATTTTCCACATTCTCCTGTCCTTCCTGCACTTCCTAGACTCTTGCTTTTTTGACCCTATGTCAGGTAATATTTTTGAAAATACAATCCCCCCCACCCCATTTTATTTCCCAGGCATAGGAGCTTACATTTTCTCTTCAGTATCTTTTTTGTTTTTCCCTCTGTAACTCTGCTTATTTTCCACTGTATATTTCTTCTTGGGGCTTGTTTCTTCCTTCCTGGCCCTATATGCATGCTCTCCCTAAAAATTTTTATCATGTGGGAAAGTTCTGTATTTACTTTGTTGTGGTGATGGAATTGAGGGACCCTCCAGGGTTAGCACTGAATTAGCCTACAGGTAAGAGATCAGCTTTGCTTAGACAAGCTCATCTGCATTCCTGTTGGGATATGCAGTTAGGGCAAAACCGATTTTTCAAAGTTGCAACTATATCTTAACATTGGTTACTTTTTTTTTTTTTTTTTTTTTAATTTTTTGTTGGACCATTAATGGATGCACTTTCAGAGAGCTCTCTATACAGCAGGTAAACAGGCATTATGTTAACGAGCAGCAACGTAGGAATCTGTACCCGATATATAAATTTAACATGATTGTGAAATAAGACCAGGCTGTTTAATGCATTTGGTATATCATGCATGTTGCTGAAGGGACATTAACCTTTTTCTTCTCATAAAGTCCCTCTCTGTTTGTGGTTCTTGCTCTTCTATTAGTTGTATCAAGTGTTCCTTCCATTTCTCTTAATTTCTTACCTTGAACCCTTCTACTCTTGAGCTTATGGAAAGTATATGTCACAAAGTTTATTTACTTTCTTCCCCTTGCTCTGATTTCTGCCCTTTCCGAAATTGTAGTGACTTTGGCTAACCAACACTCTACAGTTTTGTTTTTTTTTTAACTTTTTATTTTGACTTCTGGAAAAGTTGTGAGACTAATACAGAGAATCTCCGTTTACCTTTTACCCTCACTCCCCAGGTGTTAATGCATCAGCACATTTGCTTGATCGTTCTCTCTCTCCCTGTGTGTGCACACTGTTTTCCCAGCTCTGTCTACTGAGTGGAGTTACGCATCTGTGTCCTAATCAGGATCGGCCTGTCCGTCTGTCTGTCCATTTGCCTCTCCATCCATGTGAAAAACCAGGGGTTCGCAGCAGCACATCCCATTTCAGTCCAATACCATGGGACTCACTGACCTTGCGGTTTCCAAATCTGACAGCGGCTGCCATTGTCCAGAGTATATCACTTCCTGCCCCCGCCCCCTTTGAAAAGTTAGATAGAAGTTTATCTTTATTGTGCCATAGCCTCATTTTCCTCAGCATTATCTGTACTCTTGAATCATACCTTCAGAATTTCCCCTTCCTTTTGAACTTCCATCATCTTTCCAACATCGATGAAGTAAATTTGTACTTGCAGGTCTTCTGTTTGGTGTACCTCTAAACAGAAAAAAAAAACAAACCCCACTGCCAGTCTCTTTAAAATGTTTAAGTTAGTTTGTGCTGTTATGTGAATGTTTAATCCTATTTAATAAATATTGAAAGACCATAGCCATAGCAGTGCTGGATTTGCCAATTAGTTTTCAGATAACTCATTACTATCGAATAGTTCTGTGAAGCAATTAGACAGCTGGAGAGCAGTAAAACCTACTTGGTGCCTCTAAAGGAGCCGACAGACACATTTATTATGCAATGCCTTCAGTTTTAGCCCACTCTAATGTGTTCAATTAACAGATAATGTCCCCGGCGGAAGCACATAGCAGAAAAAAACTCACAACTTGAGTAGACGTGGACGATTCCGTGCTCTTGCAGAAGTAATTAATTAGTCGTATATGTTTTTCTGGGAACATTATTTATTTAATCCTTAAAGATTTAAAATTATTGGATCATGTGTTGGAAACAGTAAAGTCTGATTGAAATTGATCATTTTTAGACTTTTTAAAACAATGAATTTACCAAGATTCATATACATGTGTCAGGGAATGGATCACAAAAAGGAAATCCACAGCTACTTAGTATGTTACGTTACTAACTCGTGTCCGTTTTCCTAGAAGACCCTGATGTTATTGTAATCAGAAGGATCTTTAAAATTTCACTGAAAAATAAACTGCAGGTTCAGAAAAAGATGTTTGTTGTTGAAAGACTTTTGAGCAATGGTTAATTTAGTTCTAGTTTACTTATTTATAAATTTTAAATATTTGGTTTTTTCCCCTCATTTGTCTACAGGTCCCCAGGCCAGCTGATAGGAAGTGGTTCTCCATTGGGACTGAAATTACAGAAGTTTTTAGTCACTTATACTTCTCTTCTTCCAGAAGAAATAAAAAGTATGTGTTGGCAAAGAGTTTTTTTAATTTATTAGCTTTAAAACTTTAAAAAAAGTTTTAGTATATTGGTGATAAGCACTATCCTATAACTATTATAATCAATATTATCAAAATAATTGCCTTTTTCCGGAATTTACCTGTTTTGTCAGACTTAAACGGGTGTTTATTGTAATTGAGTACATACTTTTGCCTTTATATATAACACATAATTACTAGTATTGGCATGAGTAACCTGGAAGTAATTAAAAAAAATTTTTTTAATGTTTGTTTATATTTGAGAGAGAGACAGAGCACGAGCAGGGGAGGGGCAGAAAGAGGGGGAAACAATCCGAAGCAGGCTCCAGTCTCTGAGCTGTCAGCACAGAGCCTGACGTGGGGCCAAAACCCACAAACCGTGAGATGACGGCCTGACCCAAAGTCGGACATTCAACTGACTGAGCCACCCAGGTGCCCCAACATAGATATAATTTTAGAATGTGTGCTGCAGTTGACTGTCCAGTTTCCTTTATTCACTTTCCAAAAATTAGTAAAATTGGTTGAAGAAAGAGAAGCTTGGGTTTAGGAAAAAGTTGTAAACAGAATATTCTTTGTGGCAAAACTGTCCCTCTATAGATACGAACTTAAAAGTTCAAAGAAAAATACAGTTGCTTTATGTAAGACCTTATATCTTAGAAATCTCCACTTCACACTGGGGACTTATCTTCCTTTCTGAGGAGTTAAATTGGTAAGCAGAGAACAAAACCAATGTTTTTTTGTTTACTGAGCCAAAAGACTTAACTCTACTTCCTGGGTCCTTTTTTCACTCATAAAGTGGCTAATAAGTGATCCTGGGTCTGAAATACATGCACATTGCCTTTTGTATTTCACCTGCAAATAGAGCAAAATGGTGATCTGTTTAAAGGGGGGGGGGAAGGAAAAAGATGATCTGTAGATCTCAACTTCAGATCTATATAAAATGGATTATTTTGATTACTTTTGTAAAAAATCAGTTCCTGGAGAAGGTAGCTCTTAGGCGCTCTTTAGTTTGCCCAAAATCAGAAGTGGAAGCCGTATGGATATTACAGTGCTGCCCATGTTGGCACATCCCGTCAGCAGCGTGGAG
>NW_027551578.1:5169240-5212921 GCF_008692635.1 Crocuta crocuta | reverse complement strand
GGCAGCCCCAGGATCGCAGTGCCTGCTGCCTATGGCCCGGGCCAGCACACAGTGGACTGTAGGTGTGTGGAGCGAATGTGAAATGACATCGTGAGGAGTTAGGGAAAAGTGGGAACTTAAATAGTCTGACAGGAGAGGACAAGTAAAGTGTTTACTCAGGTTTTACTTGGTCGTTTTTCAGTCAGCAGTTTCCGGTGAGTATCTTAAATGCGGCAAGTTTTGTGCCAATTACTTTGGAAGATCTAAATACATGATATTTTATAAATAACTAACATAAAATATTATTTTGTAAGTAAAACATGAAACACAAGTTCCTTTCAGAAGCTTCCAAGGATTTCTTAAAAGTCCTTCTGTAGGGCAGAGCAAGGGAAACATTTACACTAACTGCATGACTTGAGGGTCCTTAAGAAATCACGTATTAGCAGAGAAGGCAGGACAGCGCACCTTATGTTTGTATCTCAAAATAGAAAAATAAGTAGTTATTAGATCCATTCTTTTTTTTAAAGATGTGAAATGTCTCTTTTTTTTAAATTTTTTCTAACATTTATTTATTTTTGAGAGACAGACTATGAGCAGGGGAAGGGCAGAGACAGAGGGAGACACAGAACCTGAAGCAGGCTCCAGGCTGTCAGCACAGATCCTGACATGGGGCTCAAACTCATGAACTGTGAGATCATGACCTGAGCCGAACAAAGTTGGATGCTCAACCGACTGAGCCACCCAGGTGCCCTGATTAGACCCATTCTTACCTTGTTTTTCTTTAACATCTCCAACAGAAGAATGGCTTGTAACAGTAAAAAATTGATCTTTTGCCTTGAGCTTTTTTTTTTCCCTATAGCTGCATGTTATCAGAATCTTTACGATATAGTAGAATACTTACAGGAATACAGTTGATATTTCATTGATTTTTTTTTTCCCAACACGTTTGTTGAGCCAAAATTCACATATCATAAAACTCCTCCTCTTCAAGTGTTCAGTTTTTAACATTCACAAAGTTGTACAACCATTACCTCTAATTCTAGAATATTTTCTTCACCCCCAGGAAGAAGCTCTATGCCCATCATCAGTCACTTTCCATTCTCCCATCCCCCCAGTTCCTGTCAGCTACTAATCTCCTTTCTCTACAGGCTTGCCGATTCTAGACGTTTCATATAAATGGA
Organism: Crocuta crocuta; assembly: GCF_008692635.1. Lineage (NCBI taxonomy): Eukaryota > Metazoa > Chordata > Mammalia > Carnivora > Hyaenidae > Crocuta > Crocuta crocuta. The sequence continues at coordinate 5,211,761 of NW_027551578.1, read as the reverse complement.
ATCATGCAGTATGTGGCCTTTTATGTTATGTCTGGTTTCTTTTATTTGGCATAATGTTTTTAGATTAATCCATGAATTGGGTCATCCAGTGATGATACATGTATCAGTGTTTCATTCTTTTTTGTGACTGAACAGTACCTTACTGTATAGATCTCTCACATTTATCTTTTTATCAGCTGGTAGACATCTGGATTGGTTCCACTCTTTTAAGTTCACTTATTTATTTTTGAGAGAGTGGGTGAACACAAGCAGGGCAGGAGCCGGGAGAGAGGGAGGAATAGAATCCTAAGCAGGCTCCGCGCTGTCAGCGCAGAGCTTAATGCAGGTCTTGAACTCATGAACCATGAGATCACAACCTGAGCCAAGATCGAGTCAGATGCTTAACCAACTAAGCCACAAGGTGTCCCGGTTCCACTTTTGAATATTATGAATGATTCTGTGAATGTTCACCTACAAATTTTAGTATGAACATGTATGCCTTCAGTTCTCTTGAGTATATGCCTACGAGAGGAATTGTTGGCTTCTCTGGTAATTCTTGGTTTAACTTGGGGAGGAGCTACCTAAAACTGTTTTACACAGTGGCTGCACCATTTTGCATTCCCACCAGCGGTGCGGGGCGGGGTTCCAATTTCTCCGTATCCAAGTCAGCACTTGTTATTGTTTATCCTTCTGAGGATAACCCTGCTAGTGGGTGTGAAGTTCTGTCTCATCCTGGTTTTTGATGCATTTTCATACCTGACTCCTGATGTTGAGAAGCCTTCTGAGTGCCTATTGGAACAGTGATATGTTAAAACTTTTTCTTCCAGGCAGTTTCCTATTAAAGTTTATTCAGAAGATGTCAAGCAGACATTGGTGTGCCATTCCCATTTTGTTCCTGTCAGAGGCTTTGGCACATGTCCCAAGGTGTAAAGCCCTGGGTCTGGAAGGGCTTCTGGCTCTCAGGTACTTTACTCTGTGCTCGCATATGTTTGTATGTTCACATATGGTTATCTGCCATAACTTTCCATCAGTACATTTGGTTCTCCCCTCTGCTTTAATCTCTCGTGAGTGGTGTTGGTCTTGGGAGTTTTGAACTCTTAAATTTTATATTTAGTAAAAAAAAAAAAAAAAAAAATCTGTGTATAATGTTGAACTTATTTTGTTTTATGAATTCCTGATATAAGTATGTGTCAGGACACCCGTTATTGGAGTTTGATTCTGAAACAAGGCCAGTAAGGTTTTCTTCAATTTCATTGATATGTAGGAAACTAGAACTAGAATATCAAACCGTAATATTGATTGCAGAGTATCTCAGAAAATGTAAAATTCTTAGTTTTAAAGTGTCTTCGTTTACAGTCTTTGAAAGAGGGATGTTTCATATTAAATCGAGCTCTAATAGAGAACTTAATGGAAAATGGTAGCTTCGAAGTTGTGCTGACCGTGACTTTCTGCAGTGGGGATCGTAGGTACTGTGACTCAGCTTGTCAGTATGTACAAGTTACCGGAATGGTCTTTGGAAAGATGGAAATGTGTGTGTGTGTTTCTTGATGTCAGGGACGTTCTTCAGTGCACTATGATCACCCATCAGATTCTGTTGAGAGGGGCGGCCCAGTGCTATCTTCTTCAGACAGCCATGAATTTGGTAGATGTGGTAAGTTTCTCTTCTTTATTCAGGACACTTCAATTTACAAGCCTGTCTCCGTGAGTAGGTGTGCCAGAGAGGGTCAACATAGCAGGCCTGCGATGTTTGTCATTAGAAAGCTCTGCTCATAAGGTCGGCCCGGCCCTTGCTGGGGGCTGGGAACTTGGATTTCAGGAGGTTCCCCCTTCCCTCACTGGTTAGAGTGATGTACTGGCTCAGGTGTCTGCACACGCAGTGGTTTGTGCTCAACACCTGCTCTCCTTCTCGGAGTCTGGGGTTTCCGTAGGTGCTCCGCAGAGATGGCTGTGTGATCAGCGCCCTGGAGAAACCTGGGGCCTGAGTCTCTTCCGTGGGGGACAACCTTTCACATGTTTCGGCTCGTTGGTGGAGGGATTAAACCCGTCTCTGGGGACTCCACTGGGGGAGGGGTTTTCTCTCTATCTGTTCTGCACATCTTCCTGTAAATCGATCTTCCAGGAATATAGAGTATCTTTGTTTTTACAGAGCCACACCACCATGATCGCCGAAAAAAGGGCGAGCCAACTTTTTCTGGGAAGGGCCAGAAAAAGTCCCATTTTTTAAGGCTTGTGTGTTTCTGTTACAACAACTTAAAAGCAGCCATAGACCGGTTATAAATAAAGTGACTCTGTGCCACTAAAACTTTATTTACAAAACAGCCGTGCGTAGTTTTGCTGACTCCTGGCCTAGAGCAAGGTATCTTAGATGTTCAGCCTTAAGAGGATGAAAAGACTTAGGTGGTTTTCATAAGGCAGGGCGTCACTTCATAAAGCAAGGGTTTGAAAAAGGCAGCATCACTTTTCGACTCAAGTAATTTGTTAGAGGATGTTTCTGTTTTGCTTTTAGACCGTGACCGTCTTGTCTTTAAGGGAGTAGCCTTGATTGTAAGGAAAACAGACGTATAAAATAATCTTTCATTTTATATAAAAATGTGATGCTTGTCAGTATTTTCATTTCTAAAGTTGAATATTTTCTTTTAAAAATGGCTTTCTTTTAATTTACTAATATTCTACTTTAAATAGTATGCCAACTTGCATTCACAGTGATTTCATTTTATTTGATTAAAAATTTTTTAGTGACTATTTTTTTTTTTTTAACTGCCCTGACACCTTCTCCCCCGGCCCCTGCCATCTTACAGGAGAAGGTGTCACTTTCTGATGTTTCAACTTTTCTCATGTGTCTGAGACCAGAGGAGTCCTTAGGACGAGGAACCTCATTGTGGACAGAGGTGAGATTGAAAATAATTTAATAATAAGGTCTTTGAAATGTGACAAAAAGTTTTTTCTGATTCACTACCTTAGTCACTTATGTAAAATATAGCGATGGCTTTGTGATCTACCAACAGAGGTTTTATTTTTCTTTTTAAATTCTTTTTAATGTTTATTTATTTTTGAGAGGGAGAGAGAGGCAGCAGGGCAGGGTAGAGAGAGAGGGAGACGTAGAATCGGAAGCAGGCTCCAGGCTCCGAGCTGGCGGCACAGAGCCCGACGTGGGTATGGCATTGGAACTCCTGGACTGCGGGATCATGGCCTGAGCTGAAGTTGAACGCTTAACCGACCGAGCCACCCAGGCACCCCTACCAACAGAGCTTTTAAAACATTGTATATTAGCTCTGAGTCGACCTAACTAGTAGTGCTGCTAAGATCCTTATGGGGAGACAGGAGAATGTTAGGGATAGAGACAGACTTACTGAGAGGAGAAGGTAGTGCTCGTGGGCAGATCTCGATTCTGGACGAGATGTGTTAAGAGTCACGATAACGTGTTAGACTCAGAAACGGTAACACAGACCTCCTCCTTTGGTGGGTTTTTTTTTTTTTTGGTCCATTAATGGCACTTCCATCTACCCATCTGCCCAAGTCGGACATTTTGGTAATTCCTGGTTCTTCCTGACTTTATGCGTCGAACCTATCATGAAATCCTACATGCCTTCCCTTTTCTGCCACCCTTGATCTTGAGAAGACCCTCCACTAGTGCTGCCTCACCGCGACGGCCTCGGACGGCCTTGGGATGCCACTGTGGCCCTGGGGTGCCGCTCTTGTCCATGGGGTCTTCACTGCTCTGCTTCCTCCTCCTGGTGGGACTCCATCCACAGCTCTCACATCAGCTCTCCTCCATGGTATGGCTGGTGGAATTCTAATCTGTCCTCTGCAGGTTACATAGTTTTTGAGGTCAGGGAGCTTTTTCAAGAAACAATTCTGTTTCTCCAGTGCCTAAGACATCACTGAGGGCAGGGATGTGATTATTTCTCTCGGAAGGCAAGTCTGCATGTGTACGCATGGAAACAAGAGAAATCGGCTTGAACCATGTTAAAATAACTTAGGTGTGAAGTCATGAGGCCATAGAGTAGGGTAACAGAGGGAATGAGGGAGGAAGAGAAAATTGGGGCCTTTAAACAGTAGAATTTCATCATATTTTTCTTGATCACAGTGCATCTGATTAGGTGGAATCTGAAAAATACAAAAGCATATAAGGAAAATAAAAACTACCTGTAATGCCTACGACCAAATTAAATCCATAATTTTTGCCTTAATTATTGACTTTTTTCAGTGTATGTGTTCTCAGTCTTGCTTTCTCACTATACACACATATACTTAAAATGACATAGTGGGGCGCATGGGCGGTTCGGTCAGGTAAGCATGTGGTTCGATTTCAGTTCAAGTCTTGATTTCGGTGTTGTGAGTTCAAGCCCTCAGGTTGGGCTCCACGCTGGGCATGGAGCCTACTTAAAAATAAAAATAAGATAAAATAAATACTAATATGTGTGATTTTTCTAAACAAAGTTACAGTGATACTTTTCTGAATTTTATTTTTCATTTTCACATACATCTGAGCATTTTAACATGTTGCTAAATAATCTTCCATCATGTGATGTTTAAAATTTCAGGCGATTAGGGGCACCTGGGTGGCTCAGTCAGTTAAGTGTCCGACTTTGGCTCAGGTCATGATTTCATGGTACGTGGGTTCAAGCCCCACATTGGGCTCTGTGCTGACTGCTGCCTCAGAGCCTGGAGCCTGTTTCGGACTCTGTGTCTCCCTCTCTGTCTCTCCCTCCCCTGTTCATGCTCTCTCTCTCTCTCTCTCTCTCTCTCTCTCTCTCTCTCTCAGAAATAAATAAAACATTAAGAAAATTTTTTTAAAAATTTCAGGTGATTAAATATTTTAGAATTTATTTAATCAGTTCCTTTTGTTGGGCTTTTGTGTCATATCCTATCATTTCATCTAGAAGTATGTGCTGCTAAAAGATAAAGACTTTAAAAGGGCCAAAATAGGGGTGCTGGTTGGCCCAGTTGGTTAAGCGTCTAACTTTGGCTTGGGTCATGATCTCCCAGTTCGTGGGTTCAAGCCCCTCGTTGGGCTCTGTGCTGACAGCTAGCTCAGAGCCTGGAGCCTGCTCCAGATTCTGTTTCCCTGTTTCCCTCTCCCTCTGTCCCTACCCAACTCACACTCTGTTTCTGTCTCTCAAAAATGAATAAGGCATAAAAAAAGGGGGGAGGGCTGAAATAGGCTCTTATCATACCTAAAAATGTTTGTGATAATTTCTTGATTTCAGATGTTTGGTGTTTGAAATTCTCCAGGTGTCCAGTAACTGTGTTTGTTCATTGCTTTTTGTTTATTCAAATATACAACTTTGCTCAAGTATTCCCACAAAGCCTGTTCATTGCATTGATGTGTACAGTTTGTAAGTTGTGGTGAATCCATCTAGAATTTATCTTGGGATACAGTATGAACAGTGAGGTTCTGGTGAGAAAATGCGTGTGAAAACGTTTCCAACTATGCTTGATCCACACTAAGTGTAACACACTCAACCGTTTTTGTCCTTNCCCCAACTTAGATTTCTTAATTTGTTCCACTTAACTTTCTCCATTCTCTTATTCATTAATATGTCTTCATCTTTTTCCTTCTTTTTAACTTTCTTTTGGTTTGTTTGCTTATCCCTTAATGTCTTCGTTTACTGAAGACTATTTTGTGCACACTGCACACACCAGGCTCTGTGCTAAGTTTTGGGAATTCACGGTCAGCTGGATAAACGTGGCCACTGTCCTCATGCGGCTTACAGTCTGGTGGCTAATAGCTGAACCCAAATTTTAATTCTTTCTGTCTACAAATTGAAGCAAATATGTATATATGTACCAGAGCATACAGTTTTGGCTATAGTGCGTATGTGGTGGTGTCCTCGTTACAGTAAAACTCTCTACGTTGAGTCACATAAGATCGTTGATATTCAGTCACTTTTAATGTGTGGAAATGGCATTTTCTTATAGCTCAATCTAAGTAATTTCTTAAATCCTAGGGCAGTTTGAGATTCACAGAAAAATTGAACAGAAGGTGCAGAGAGGCCCCTACACCTCCTCACCACTCCCCTCCTCCCTCTCTGTTATTACCATCCTGTGTTAATGGGATACACTTGTTATAATTGATGAGCCAGTATTGACACATGATTATTAACTTATGCCCATAGTTTACATTGACGTTCACTCTTTGTATAGTTCATGGACTGACAAATGAGTAATGACATGTATTCACCATTTCCATATCATGCCAGTTAGTTCCACTGCCTCTTTGTCCCTTTCTTCTCTTGCTCCCCCCAAAGCCTGGGCAACCGCTGATGTTTTCTCTGCATCCATAGTTTTGACTTTTCCAGAATGTCCTATAACTGGAATCCTGGACTATGAAGCCTTTTCAGGTTAGCTTCTTTCACTACAAAATATGCACTTAAGGTTTTCCCATGCCTTTTCCTGGCATGGAAAATACTTCTAAGAAAATTCTTATTTTTTAGAAAAACTTATTTGATACTGATTGACCTCATATTTAAATCCATATGTTGGATGTATACAGTAAGAGATGTGCTGTAAAAGGAAAACCGAGAACATAATTAGATTTAAAAACCATTCTCAATGCATGATCAGAGTTGATTTCTGTGACTTATAATTTTGCACGTCTTCCAAAAGATACAATGGGGAAGGACTAGTATTTCTCTTTTTAGTTAATATATTTCAAAAGGTACATGTGATAGAAAGTAGCCTTGTGAGGAAGGTGGGAACTTTATTATAACTTCTACATTTCTACATTCTCTCAAACATACCCTTGTTTTTGTATATGAAGTTAGAATGAATTTTAATTTACGGTTGTAATTTGTTTTACATAATGTGTCCTTTTTCACAGAGATGTTCTTTAGAAGACCTTATGAAGATGTGTACTATATATTAGGTACTTTAAAAAATGTTCTTAAGTTTATTTTGAGAGAGAGAATGTGGGCATGCGTGTGTGCCTGTGAGCACAGGAGGTGGGAGAGAGGGAGAGGGAGAGAGCATCCCAAGCAGGCTCCGCACTGTCAGTGCAGAGCCCTATGTGAGGCTTGATCTTATGAGCCATGAGATCATGACCTGAGCAAGATCAAGAGTTGGACAGTTAACCCACTGAGCCACCCAGATGCCACCGTTCCTTAAAAATTCTTGCCTGTGAATGAACTTTACACATTCTTTGAGGGAGGTTGAAATGCCCATACGTGTATATACACAGATACCTACATATATATATGTATACACACACACACACACACACACACACACACATTTTTTTTCTGCCTTCACTATCTGCAGAACTTCATCATGACTAAATGTTTTATTACTTTGTTGTGTTCAGTTATTTAAATTCAGTGTATTGTGGAAGAAAGAAAATTGGCTTAGGCAAATTAGAAACCCTTTGTTAGGTTTTTGAAATACAGTAATAACTATTTTCTTTTTCCTAGCTCTGTGATTGGTTGCGTGCTAATGAAAACTGTTTTAGGAAACCCTTAGCTTATAGTTCCGTTGGCCCACCTGAGACCTGGTCTCTGAATGCTTACGTGAAGAGCCTGGTTCAAGAGTATATTAAGTCACCTGCTTTGGAAAGTAAGTCTGAAATCATTTCTGTGGATTGGGATTACCAAATTGTTTACAAAGAAGTTTTAACTTGTTTTTCAGACCAAGATACATGCTTCACAAAATGTGTGCCGCTTTACTGACCTCAAACTCCTATTTTTAGCCAAATGTGAATAATGGAACGTAAAATATGTTTCCTACTTTATCTGTACTTTATCTGTACTTGATGTGTACTCTATCTGTTCTAGGACTTGAGATGTTAAACTATTTTTGTGTGTTTTAAGAAATTAGTAAGTTGCCAGAGTAAGAATAAGACAAACTTATTCTATAATTACTGAATATTTACGGGCTACATAATGCATATGTGTTTAGAGCCTCTGTAAGTGGAAATAGTTGTAGATAAATCTGTGTAGCTTTTATGTGTTTGTTTTCAAAGCATCACATGTAATATGAACTGATTATGAAAAGTAGCTTTAGAGAAAAATTATGTTTGAAAGGATGGTTTTGTTTCTTCTTTGTACCAGATACTTAGCCAATGTCAACTTCCCACCTTCTTTGGAGAAATGTGTAAGACTACATGAAGGAAGAACTATTAGCAGATTCTTTAATTAGGATTCTTCTTACATTTCTAATGCTGCTTCTTCCTTAAAGTCGTTAGGGATAATTTCGGTAAATTGCATCCTTGAATTTAACGTGTCTTAAATTTCCTAATGTTGTTTCAGACCAAGTTGTGTTCGTGTACTGATTTCTCTGATCATGGAATAGGGTTAAATGATCAGACAATTATCCTTCTGAAATATATGAGTTAATCTCTTTTTTCTTCTTAGAACATTTCTCTTTTGTGTTTTATTCTCTCTATATCTAGTAAATTTTCTGTGCTGTTACTTGGAGGATTCTTTTCTTAGGCCTATAAAAGTAAGAAAATGTTAGTTCCTTCTACAGTAAGCATATGTTAAACTCTGAAATGTCTGGAGAACTTGTTATATAAATCAGAGTATATAACAGTGTCAGATCCAATTAAATATTCAAAATCAGATGAAATGATATTTTTAGAATTTCTTCTTTAATATATCTAGAACTTATACTATTTAATATAATACGCTATTTTAAGTTTTTAAAAATCTTAAAACTTGATTTCAAGTGCAAAGGAGCCATTTGCATTTATTTTAATATTTTTGTTTGGTTTTTAATGCCCTTGCCTAAGTGCCTTTATAAAGTTTAATTGGCAGTTACTGGGCATTTCTCAGACCAAGTGAATAAATTCCAAAGCGAACAATATTTAGCTTGAGTTTCTGAACGTAAGATACATATAATATTCAAATTCATTTTTACATAAAGACTCATTGGACAAAACACTATTTTCAATCAGATTCTACATCTAAAGTCTTTGGCTTTGAGTGTATAGTTAGTACAGATAGATTTTATACTGTTGATTCAGCAAGCATATATCCCGTGTTTTCTAAGTGTCAGGCATTGGAGTTGCAGAGATAAAAGTTGTATCCCTTACCCTCAGAGGGAGCATCCTCTAACAAGGAAGTTGGTAAGCAGATAACCTTAGCCCGGTGCCTTGAGAACCGTAAGCACTGGGGATGGGGAGTCTGTGTAAGCAGTTGTCTATTTAGAACAGGTAGATGAGCAGAGGTAGAAGGATATAACCAGGTGGGTGACGTCTGATGAGTGAATAGAAATTAAGGTGAAAAGAGGGAAGGAGCCTCCCACAAGGCTTGGATGAGCTTGTGTCCAGGGAGCTGAAAGTAGGTAGGCATCTGTCCATCTGTGTATTTACGTATCTATGGATCTATCATGTCTGCTTATGGCATGGAGCTCAAGGAGTGGTAAGAGGGAAGGATGGATATGAGGTACACACGCACACGCCGTGTTGTACACACAGTACCTAAGACGATAGGACAAACAGCGACAGAAACCACACAAAACCAGCATCACCTATAAACCAACAAAAATGTTAAAGAACTTTCAGAAATTACAGAAAGTACAACAGTTTGGAAATAGCACTAATGGCTTAGCAGAACTTGGACGTACCAAGATTAACCAGAATGTGAAATACATGTGAAGAAATTGATACTGAAATCAAGTGGTCGGTCCCTGAGAAAGGTATTTCCTATGAAGATTTTGAGGTTAAATGATGTACCTACTTAAAACTTAACTAAGAAACATAGAGCTATGGAATAGCCCCAAAGTAGTATGTTGCAGCTGTACAGAAAGTTATAAAAACAGCTTTGAGGTATCATTGACTTATGTTAAACTGCACACATTTAAGCTGTACAGGATGATGGGTTTCGACCCACATATCTATGAAAGCACCGGCATAGCAAGGTGTAGCGAACAAACTGCCACGCCCAAAAGTGTCTTCACACCTCTTTATAATCCGTACCTCCCGTTTCTACCTCTTTCTCCTCCCAGCGCGACAAGCCGTGATGTGCTCCCAAGACACTGGATTAGTTTGCATTTTCTAGAATTGCCCCCCGTTTTTAAAATTCATGGTGGCAAGATGTGACTGGAGATTCAGGGCTAAGTTGCACTAAGGTGATTGATAACAGCAAGCCATTCTTTGGTTTCCTTAAGATCACTGTTGCCTCCACGTTTCTAGCTCCAGTGAGAGAAAACGGAGCATAAATAGGAATTCTCTGCCAGTTTGCAGAGTATGGTTTTCAGACCAGCAACGCCAACCTCATCTGGAAACTGTTTGGAAATACAAATTCTCCAGCTCTATCCCAGACCTATTGAATCAAACCCTGGGTAGGGGCTCACCCTCTGTATTAACAAAGTCTCTGGGTATTTAGAAGTTTGAGACCCACTACCCTGAAGCATGGATTTGTTTAGTATGGTGGGTGGCAAAGTACTCAGGAAGCAGTGTGCAGCAAAAATCCCTGCAAGGGTGTGCCTTCTTCTGGAGGAGTAAGGCACCCAGTTATTGCTGGCCTCATACTGGGCATTCCTTGACAACAGAAATGATTAAAAATCCACTACACTTCTGATTTACAGCCTTCCCCTTCAGTATCCAAGGTGAAAACTTGCTTAAGATTTCAGACAGGATCTGTGCTTCTAGAACTCTGTTCTTGGTTTTGCTGGAGGAAGTGAGAACGTCAAGTCAGCCACTTTGAGGACCCAGCATGTGCTATTGATATGGAAACATGTAGTATTTACATCCAAAGGCTTCCTGCTCACACGCTGTGTAAGTGGAGAAGACACTAAGGGCCACTAGAAGCCTCACCCCACTCCCATCTCCTGTGAGGTCAAGGGTGTCTGATTACATGATTGCTCTGGAAAATAGAAGGAACTAAAAAAAAAAAAAGGGACCTGAAGAATGTATTGGTATTTGATTTCATTTTGGCCTGTGTTTATAAATGAATTTTCAGTGTAAATGTGGGATGTAAACCATTAACGGGAGGAAAAATGTTCCAGAGAAGAAGTTTGAATAACTCCTCTTTATACTTACAAATGCGACTTACAGAATCTTTCTAGATAGCACCAACATTGGAATTTTTTTAATAAATATGAGTGGATTTTTTATTGATGGCAACTAAGTGCCCTTTATAAGATTTTTAAAAATATATGCCAGAGTTTATCCTTCTGTTGTAAGGATATTTTTTTTAAATCCCTTTTTTAACTGAGTTCTACATGCAAGTATGTTTTTACTGTTGTTCATCTTCTGTACTACTCCAATAAATTTGTATCAAAATAAATTATCCCCAAAATATATTAGAGTGTTTAAGAAAATGGTTTAAGTATTTAAACTCCTGGGCTGGAAAACTAGATCTCTTCCCAAAAATTTTCTTGAGAAATGAGGTGAAAAGTGTGATCTCACTATACTAATATATCACAAATAAAGAAGTAGTCTTCTCTTCGTGCCTTATTTTAACTTAACTGGCTTTCAAAGGTGGGAAGATGACCTAAACTTTTTATTTACTTATCTATCTACCTGCCTACCTATTTATTAGCGTAGTTGACATACAATGTTACGTTAGTTTCAGCATAGACCTAAGCTTTCTGAGAGGACAAGCAGTTATTCCAAAGTCCCACAGCTGATGAGCACAGGACTGGGGTTCAGACGCAGGTCTGAGGCTCCATACAGAGCCTTTGTGTCCATACCTATTTCATCCTCCTCCTGGTTACATTTTAGGGAATTTTCTTCTCTCAACTGAAATACTAGAATTGTCTCTTAACCTGTCCCCTGAATCTCCTCTTGCTTCCCCTACAATCTCTCCCACATTGTGCCTGGAGAAATCTGTTTAACTACTAATTTGAATCTACAGATGGTTCCTCTCTTTCTTTATATGCCTTCACTTTAACCTCCAGTGGCTTCCCCTTGCCTTTAGGGTCAAGGCAGGAATTCTTTGCATGGCCTGCTCAGTCTTCCTGTCTCTTCCCTGGCTGTTTCTGCAACCTCATCTTTGGCGCCCCTCCCGCTTGTGTGTCCCTGCTGCGTGGGCGCCCTTCCATCTCCTGGGGCGCAGCAGGCTCTGTCCTCCAGAGGACTCCTGATGTGCTCCTCCTTCCTTGGGAAGCCCTTGCATCCCTTTTTCCCAGCCTTTATGCTCAGCCCATTCATTCTTCAGGGGACTTTCTCTTTACTCCTCAGACAGATGAGGGCATAGCCTCCTAGCGTGCACTTCCCTCATGCCATTTTATACCACTCACTGCAGTTGGTGTTTTACATTGCTTTGTATGTTCTTTGATGAATGTTTTTCTTGTCTGCTGCAACATAAATTCCATTAGCAGAGGAGCCATTGTGTCTTCAGCACCTAGGTCAGCTCCTGTATCTGCCTGTGGCATAAGGTTTGTTTATTTTTGAGAGAGAGAGAGCAGAGGAAGGGCAGAGAGAGAGGGAGACACCGAATCTGAAGCAGGCTGCAGGTCCTAAGCTGTCAGCACAGAGCCAGATGCAGGGCTCAAACTCAAAAACTGAGATCATGACCTGAGCTGAAGTGGGACATTTAGCTGACTGAGCCACCCGGGCGCCCCTGTTTTGTTTGTATTTAAATGCACGTAACAATGAGCTATACTGTAAGGTGGTGTCCTGCATTTCATCTCCGCTCTTATAATTTGATATTGATCAGGCTTAATTATTTGGCTGTTTTTTTTTGAAACCTCATCTTTGATGGATTTTGTTAATGTTTTGCAAACTTTGACTCTTGTTATTCAAGCAGGAGAAAACTGCTTTATGCCTGACTGGTTTGAAGCCAAGCTTGTTGCAATGATGGTATTGTTGGCTGCAGATGTGGAAGGAATGAAGTCTCAATATAGGTAAGTGTTTCCAAGCTTTAAAAAAAAAAATGCTAATCAGATCTATGGTACCTGTTCAGGCTTTTCCATGATTATTGGTGTGGAGTTAATCACAGGGTATTAAAGGAAGAAACTAGAGCATTGTCAGTACGCTAAAGAAATACCTTAAATTAACAGTAAATGAATATGAATAGGGCTTTTATTAGTCTTTTGAGGTTCATAAGTTCAGTTGTTTGAGAAGGCCAAAAACATTATATACAGTAATTACTGATTTTATATAAGAATATTAGAAGACCAGGCTATAAGATTCTTGCATAAGATTGGGTAAAGAAATTTACTGGGTTTGACCCCTTTGTAAAAAGTGTAATTTTTGTTAATGTAATAAAGATAAAGCGATTTCATTCATACTTTGAAAATGTGCGCACATCAGTTCTCAGCAGATTATGATTGTAGCAAAAAGCAGTTTCCATTTGCTAGTGCATTTGCATGACATGCAGTTAATTCGATTAACATCAAATCTCTTTTCTAGACAAAGCTTTAATACTAAAGTTGGTTACGATGGGTTTTTTTTTTAATAATTTCTTAATTTTTTGTATTTTTTTTGTTAACGTCTCATTTCCTTGACTAGCATATGTTTGTTTTGTTTTTAAATTATTGTAGCAGGGTCTCAGCATTTTAATTTACAGATAACTTGGGTATAGCATTTCCTTCATACTTGTGCCGAAAGTTGAGTGCAGTACATTCTTCCCTGTGCTTTCTTTGCGAGTGCAACATCGTACTCTGAGAAAGCACAGACTGGAGAGGTCAGCGAAGAGGCCAGAGGGAAAGGTCAGTCCTAACAGGTACTAGGTGTCTGAGTCATCCATTAGACTAATTCTGTCTAACTGAATCTATTAGCTAGCCAGTTCCACAAGTTGTAGATGGAAATGAATTTCTTCATGGTTTTGAAATGCTTGATTTGGGCATGTCTTTTAATATCTAGTGAAAAGCGGAGAACACAGAATGTATTAAGGATATTCTTAGATCCTCTTCTGGAATCCCTTATGAAGTTTGGTACAAATGCCTACATGCCCTTGCTGAAAACTGACAGATGCCTGCAGTTGCTGGTGAAGTTATTGCACACTTGCATGTTGAAAGGTTCCAGTTCCCAAGATGGTGAGGACAAATAGTTTCTGTTGGTGTCTTGCTTGGTATATTGTTGGTGTTTGGAATGAGAGGACATTCCTGGCCCTTTGAAATAAAAGGATTGCTTCATGCATATAGCAGATATCGACTGAGTATTTCCCGGTGATGCCGGGATCCAGCAGTGAAGAGGCAGGGCCCCTGCGCTCATGGAGCTGACGACAGAGCCTTTACGCATGCTGGTTACTGTTGCTGTCACAATGTCATCTTCTTTGCTTGTCTTTTTTTTCCCCCATTTATGCTCACTCATTGATTTCCAGACCGTGAAAATGATCCCTATTCCATACACGTTTCAGCAAGATCCCTTTCTAACGGCCACTATGCTAGATGTTGCAGAAATTAAAGCACAAGAATGGCAGTCATTTTATAATGACTTGTTTTTTAAATGCATTGGTCTCTAAGTACCTTTTTTTTTAAATGTTTATTTATTTTTGAAAGAGAGAAAGCATGAACGGGAGGGGCAGAGAGAGAGGGAGACACAGAATCTGAAGCAGGCTCCAGGCTCTGGGCTGTCAGCACAGAGCCCCACGTGGGGCTTGAATCCAGGAACCATGAGATCATGACCTGAGCCAAAGTCCGATGCTTAACTGACTGAGCCACCTAGGCGTCCCTCTAAAGTACCTTTTAAGTAGAAAATACTTCATACAGAAAGTATAGTGGTAGTGGAAGCATCGAGTTCTTCTCTCCTTAAACAAAGATACATGTAAAACAGTATCTGAAAACCCACGGACACTAGAGACGAGAATATTCATGGATGTGCCTTGATTCCCAATCTGTTCTTGCCAGTTTCACTTGGCATTTTAGGAATTGCTGTGTGAAAATCTGAAAGAAGCATTGGTGTGAGTCTAAGCCTGAGGATAACAGTGACAGGATTCAATTTTAATGCATACTTGTGAACTTTTAAAGCCAGTTTCCAAATTCTGATATTTTTGATACCGGCAGCAGAACCAAATGCTGTACACATCTCACAGGAACTTTTTACAAGATTTTCAGCTCGTGAAGGGCATAAATTTGGGTTCATTTGACACGTCTCGACTGTTTTTACTAAGCTTAGTGCTTTCAAGTGCAGGGCTGGGTCAAGGCGCCATTTGGAAAATTGTGATATTTGACACACGCACGAGTGTGTGACATTATATGTAAGTTACGAAGCCCAATAATCAGACATCCGTGAACTTATTACCCAACCTGAGAATGAGTTTACTTGTTACTCCCCAGTCCCCTCCTTTGCCTCCTTATTTTGACTTTATCTTTGTCTTATCACTTCCAAGTGCTTTAAAAAATGGTTTGGCTTTGTCTATAGATACTCCTCAGCAATGTACTGTCCAGTTTCCCTGCTTTTGAGCTCTACAGGAAATGTCACTTCACTGTCGGAAGGCTTCTGTAACTTTTCCCACTTCATGTGTTTCTAAGCTTCAGCCACGTCCTTTGTTAGACTTCATTATTTTCCCTATTGTGTCATCTGTCATCCGATGACACTGCTATTTATGCATTTTCTTAGTGCTGGACGTTGGAGGGTAGTTAATTACAGTCACGTGTGTGCTGCCACCAACACGTGTCTGCATGTCGTCTGGGCCTGTGTGTGAGTCCCTCCAGCGTGTGTACTGGTTCCTAGGGTACATGCATACTCAGCTTTATAAGATCACGGGAAGTGCCTTTCTTTCAATTTTGTATCCCGAAATGTGTACCTGCTTCATATTCTTTCCCGCAGAATGTCAGTGTTCTGTTATACCCCAGGCATCTCTTTATGTCACCCAGTAGGAGCCCAGGAAATACCTATCTAATTTTGATAGCTGTTGGCTTCCATGTGATTGGCAAACCATATCAAGCTTAATTAACTGTAAATAGATCTTAATCCTGAAAGATTTCTTTTATGAAGGAAGAGGAAAATAGAAAATAGTTATTTCCATTTTATAAATGAGGAGACAGTCTGGGAATTAATTACCAGTACTAGGGGCAGTGAAGAAATAAGGGTAAAGTTAGATACCTAGGTAGACTTACTGTGGGCAGGTGAGATTGAGGCTTGGCAGTATGCTGTTTGGGGCAACTTTGACTTACTGTGTTTAAAATTATTTACTTAAAGTTTACTTATTTTTGAGAGAGAAAGAGAGAGTAGTGCAATGGAAGAGAGCAGAGAGGGAGAGAGAATCCCAAGTAGGCTCCTCGATGTCAGTGGAGAGCCCGATGCGGACTTGATCCCACAATCCTGGGATCATGACCTGAGCCATAATCAAGAATCTGACTCAACTGACTGAGCACTGAAGCACCCTTTGTTTAAAATTTTTTAAATTTGGGGCCCATGGGTGGCTCATTCAGTTAAGTATCAAGTGGGAGCAGGTGGAAGAGGGGCAGAGAAAGAAGGAGACAATCCCAAGCAGGCTCCATGCTATCAGCACAGAGCCTGACATGGGGCTCCAACTCAAAAACCTGAGATCATGACCTGAGCCGAAATCCAAGAGTTGGATACTTAACCAGCTGAGCCACCCAGGCAGCCCTATTGATTTTTTTTTTTCCAATTTCTTTTCTGTTTTTTTGTTTGTTTGCTTCTGTGTGCTTGTTTTTGGTTTGTTTCACCTATTTAACAAAGTTAAGATGGACATTTAGGTTATTGATTTTAGATCTTTTTGAAAATGACCTCTAATGCTATAATTTTTTTTTTAAGTTTTGCTTTAACTACATTCCCAAAACTTTTGGTGTATTGTATTTCAGTGCAAAGTATTTTCTAACTTTTCTTGAAACTCTCTTTTATTTGTGAATCACTGAGAAATGTGTTTGGAGATTTTCTTATTATCTTTCTGTTGTTATTTTTACTCTAGTCAGAGAGAATACTTTGTATGCTTTCAGTTTTAACGACTTCATTAAGGTTTGTTTTATGATCTAGAATATGGTCTGTCTTGGCTACTGTTCCATATGCACCTGGAAAGAATATGTATCCTGCTGTTGTTGGGTGGAGTGTCCTATAAATGTCAGATCCAAGACTTTTGTGGTGCATTTCAGGTTGATATACTTGATGTATCTGTTTCCTCTGTTACTGAGAGGAGAGTGCTGGAGTCTCCAGGTCTGAATTTGAATTTGTCTCTTTTCTAGTTCTGTTGGTTTAGCTTCCTGTATTTTGCAGTTCTGTTGTTAGGTGCGTATGTGTTTATGTGTAGGGTAGTGTTTTCCTGGTAAGTTGACTCTTTTCTCAGTATGTATTGTCCCTTTTTATCCCTGGTTATTTCCTCTACTCTCAAATCTAGTTTGCCTGGTAGTAATATAACCATTCCTACTTCCCCTTCTGATTAGAATTTGCATATTATTATTCCCTGGCTCTTTTACTTTTATTCTATTTGGATCATTATATTTGAAGTGAATTTCTTACAGACAGAATATGTCATGATTTTTTATCCATTCTGACACTGTCTTTTAATTGGCATAGATTATTCACATTTAATAGGATTACATATATGTTTGGGTTTAGGTCTGTCATTTTATTTTTTGCATTCTGTTTATTTCCTGTTTTTCATTTCTGTCCTTCTTTGGCTTGTTTTGGGCAGTTGGAACATTACTTCATATTCCATTTTAATTTACTCATTGTGTTTTTTACTAAATGTCTAAAGCATTGTGTGTGTGTTTGTGTATGATTGCTCTAGGGATTACAGTGTACATACCTAACAGTCTGTTGAGAATTAATGTTCTACCACTTGAAATTAGTATAGAAACTTTGCCTCCTATGGACTCCTTTGCCCTCCCCCCATGTATTATGGTTGTCTTATGTCTTCATTTACTGAAAACTACCAGACAATGTTCGAATTTTTTGCTTTCACCCATCAAAGAGATTTTTAAAATGTCAAGAGAAGTACCTATTGTATTTACCTAGATGTTTGTGGTTTCTTTTGCTTTTCTTTCATCCCTGATGCCCCATGTTTTCCTGGGGCATCATATATTTTGTGTTTAAAAAAACAGCTTTTAGCATTTCTTTTGGAACAGTTTTTCTGGCAGTGAATTCTTAGTTTTCCTTCATCTGAGAATGTCTTTATTTCACCTCTTGAGAAATATTTTGCTGGATATAAAATTCTGGTTTGATGGGTCTTTTCTTTCAGCAATTTAAAAATACTCCATTTGCTTCTGGCTACCATTAGAATTCTGTGGTAATTCAAAGTGTTCTTTGCCTAGGTAATAACACTGTTTTTCTCTGCTTTGAAGGTTGTTTCTTTGTCATTAGTTTTCAGCAGTTTGGTTATACTCTTATATGATTTATTTTATTTTATTGATCTATTTTCAAGTTCACAAATTCCTCTTTCTTGCCTCTCCTTTCTGTTATTGTTCCCATCCAGTGAGTTTTTAAATTTTCAGTATTTGTACTTTACAGTTACAAAATTCCTACTTGGTTTTTGTGTATCTTCTGTTTCTTTGCTGAGACTTTCTATTTTCACATGTTTCCAGAGAGCGTATTGATTGATCGTTGAGGCATTTTATCATTAGCTGCTTGGGAGTCTTTGTCAGATTATTCTAGAGTCTCACCATCTCATTGGCTTTTGTAGATTGTCTTTTCCTCCGTGAGGTAGAAGTTTTCTGATGCTTCATGGGCCCTGTTATTTTGGATTGGATCCTAGATATTTTGAATATTGTGTTATGAGACTCTGGGTCTTGCTTACATCCTGTGGAGAACATTGATATTCTTGTGTAGACCTCAGTGGGCTTCGGGTTCGGCCCCGATTCCTGACGTTCCAACTTCTGTGCGTGTTGGTTCTGCTGTCCTTTTTGTTTTCCAATCCTTCATAGTGTGGTCTTGACCTTGACAAGTGATCCACCCAGTGGCCAGTCGGGGACGTGGGCAGCTGTATCTCTGTTAGTTGAGTTCCGAAAGTCTCTGGGATGCTGCTTAGTAGCAGGTCCGTGCATGGCAGCTGCGGGGGAGCGCAGCAGATAACAGATCACTTTCTGGGGCCATTTTCCTGAGCACCTCTCTCTCTCTGGAATCTCCTAGGGACTCATTGTCTGCTTCTCAGGGGTTCTCCCTTTTTCGTTCTGCCAATGAGAAAGTTGGGGCCCATCCTGCTGCCTGCTTTGACTGTTCCTGCATGCTGTTCCAGTCTGCAGGAAGACCAAGGTCAATGCTATTGGGTGTTACTGCTTCCTGAATCCGCCCGCTACTTTTTGCCTTTTAGAGTCTCCACATAGTCACTCAGGTATTCAGTCTGGGTTTTATTGTGAGAGAGGCTGGTGAGTCCCTTTTCCACCTCACCCAGAACTAAAACTCCTAAATGACTTTTAAGGTGAATTACAGATTTCCCCATAATACTAATGACTCTTGTACTCTTGGAATTCAGTTTTGGTAAGTGACTCGCTCATATGCTTAACATAGATGTACTTTTACTAGAAAATATGGCGTATTTTGCACCAAGGGACTTACGTTGCACGCTTTTTTCCCCATACAGATGAGGTGTTTACTCTTCTTCAGAACTTTGTCTTGTCCACAACGGAGAGCATTTCCGAATTTATTCTCCGACGGCTTACTATGAATGAACTAAGTACTGTGAGTATTTCCGGGAGTAACTTTTCATTCTTTTTCATCAATTTTTGAGTGATTACTTACTGGCAGGCACTGTATTAAATTGAGGAGAAAATTAATATGATAGTTTCCAGGGAGGACCCCTTAGGAAGCAGAAAAAAACCTAAGCTTGGGAGTCTCCTCCTTACATTCCATCTATGTCATAACTGAGGCCTTGGAAAAGTTACATAGCTTTTCTGAGCCTCAGTTTCCTCATCTGCAAAATGGAGATAATACATCTACTTCCCAGGGGCTAGAGAGTTTTGCATGGCATAACGTATCTGAAATATTTAGCATATTCAATATGTCTTTGGTCCTGGTGTTCAGAGATTCTGATTTGGGACATTTGGGGCAGGACCAGGTAATATAATACATGGATGTTTCTAAAGCTCCGTAAGTGATTCTGAAACACAGAGTAGATAACAGTCGGTCTGAGGTAAATGTCCTTATCTGCTCTGTCTCTATTCTCCACAGACTTTGTTCCTTCTAGAACAGCTGAGTAAAATAACACCTGAAACTAATACAACACTAAATGTTAACTATACTAGAATTTAAAAAAAGAAAATAAAGTTTTCCTTTTTCTTCAAGAATATTTAAAAAATACTAATTCATACATAAATGCTTATTCTTAATTTTTTTTTGGTTGAAATCTCTAGGGACAAATGTCGAAGCTTTAGAATCAGTAGATTGTGAATAAAGTGTGAAAGTATGCTTATTTTTAACTTTTATTAGAATACTCAGTTAGGTACATTTGAAAGCCTTGTGAGCAAGTGTGAAAATACAGAAAGGCAAGTTTTAGATGGAAAGACCTGAGCTGTTACGACAGGAAGGCGAGGATATATGGAGAAATCCGTTGGTGTGGGGGGTGGTTAGCTTTGTTCGTAGTAAGCACTTCTTCATAGTGGCCTTGCTACACCTACTTCCCAAGAAGGCGTTTCATAAAGAAGCAACTCTTTGGATTGGTTTTGTGTCAATATCATTTTGTTACCATCAGTATTACATTATCTTCCTGTTAGGGAGATTTTCAGACATACACGAAAGAAGTATAATGAGCCTCCATGTATCCAGTAGAGAACATAACTGTTTTGGTCTGTTTGGAATTTAAAGCTAAATTTAAAGGGGAAGGATTAGGGGCGCCTGGTTGGCTCAGTCGGTTATGCATCTGACTCTTGGTTCTGCTCAGGTCATGATCTCATGGTTCCATGAGTTCAAGCCTTGAGTTGGGCTCTGCGCTGTCAGCACAGAGCCTGCTTGGGATTCTCTCTCTCTCTCTCTCTCTCTCTCTCTCTCTCTCTCTCTCTCATTCTTTCTCTGTCTCTTGCTCTCTTTCTGCCCCTCCCCCACTCGCACTATGTCTGTCTCTCTCAGAATAAATAATCTTTTAAAAGAAAAAGGGGAAGGATTAATGTGATTTTATTTAATGACCAGCTCTCAGGGAAAAAAGGCCTGGTCTTTAGTGTCGTATCAGTTTCCATGGCTGACTTCAAGCTGCCTCCATGAGGCCANACACACCCTCCCACCCCTAACATTGGGGACCAGCAGCGGCCACCACACCTGAACCCATCTCCCGCCTTCTCTGGTTCCTGCAGAGCACAGTGGTCAGCCCTTTCCAATCTACTCAAGGACCTTACTGCTGACCCAACTCTCCTCTCTTCTCCCCCAACTCCCCCATTTTCAGCCTCTCCTTGTCTCCTGGATTTTTTCATGAGCATTGAGACAGCTTTAGGAGCCCCGCATCTTAAAGACCCTCTCAATCCCACGGCCCCTCCGGGCTTCTTCTCTTCATCAGCTTGTCTGTAAACCTGCCCTGCAGCTCCCTTCTCTGGTTTCTGCCTCTGTCGTGACACAGGAACAGCCGTCTGTAAAGTTGTCATAAACCAAATGGGAGCTTTTCATATCATAGTTTTGTTGAGTCCTCAGCCCCACTGGACACATCAGCCACTCCTCTGTGGGAACACCAGCTGTCCTTAGCGTCGGTGACCCCTTCCCGTCCTGGTGTGGCCGCATCTCTGCCATCGCCCCCACTTCTGTTGGAGCGTCCGCTCTCTGCTAGATAGACTTGAACATTGGCGCTTCTATAAGGGAGGCCCGGGCCCTTTTCTTACGCTCTGTTTGAGGGAGGTGCTCTTAGCTGTGCCCCCGGCTTCAGCCAAGCCAGGGACCCTACGGCTCTGTCTCCACCGTGAGCTGCTCTTCCCAGCCTTCCTCCCTGTCAGCCTCGCGCTCTTTAACGGCTCGAGTTGCATCTCTCGCACTTGAGCCACTCAGAGCCGAGCCCCTCACCGTTCCCTTCCCCGTGAACGTACCACCATCTAGCCAGTTTCTCCAGCCTCACACTCAGGGAACCCTCCCCAGCACCCTGCCCTCAGTCTCCCCGCCAGCGTCCAGCCCCCACCGGGTCCTGCAGCCGTTACTTGCTGTCTGCCCGGCGTCCTGGCGCTTGGCGGAGTGCCTCACGTGCGGTTGCTCAGTAACCACTGATTAAATGGATGAATTCTGTGCTTCCTGGTGTCCTGGAAGACCTCCGAGGATATTGTTAGTACTTAGCATGCTAATAATAATCGGGGCCCCCGTCCAGAGCTAGTCCACTTGCCTGCTTTCTCTCCACTCTTCCAAAACCCCTGTGACAGATGGACCTTACCCTCCACATCTGTCGGATGAGGAATCCACAGAGGTTAGGTCACAAAGCCGGTGGGTGGTGGAGCTGGACTGAACCATGTCTGCAAGTCCCAAAGGCCTGCGTTCAGCCCCGCCTCTGCTATACACCAGTCCCGAGATGCCGGGTGAGCTGTGTGTCCTCTCTGAGACTCAGTCACCGACTTAGGAAAGGGGGACTGCGGCCTTCCTAGTAAGAACGGAGCGTTGTAATCTGCCCGAAACAAAGGCCGCTTCGTTGTTCTAACTGCTAGTACTTATGCTGGCCCTGGGATTCATGAGTTGGTGGGACACAGTCACTGCCTTCCAGGGTTTCACGACCAGGGTGCAAGCCAGAGGTGTACACAGTGACATGTGCTCCGGTCAAGTCAAGTGTAGTCGCCGTGTCAGTGCGGGGAAGTCGGTCCTCAGCTCTGCGTGGGGAGACTATGGAGGGCTTCTTGGAGGAGGTGACTTTTTCTGTTATTAATACTTTGTGTTACTGCATTTGAATAAGGTCACTGATTTCCTGTCTGAAGTCTCATAGTTGTGTGAAAATCACGGGCCCTGCGTGTTAATGTGGTTTATTGTTTGTCTTAGGTTTCAGACCTGGATCGTTGCCATTTATACCTGATGGTATTAACTGAGCTTATAAATCTCCATTTGAGAGTTGGGTGGAAAAGAGGCAACCCCATTTGGAGAATCATGTCTCCTTTGAAAAATGCATCCATTCGGCACCTTCAGGAGATGGACCGCGGACAGGTAATCTTTGATTCAAAACGTCTAGTTCGATTGAATGAGGCATGTGTAGAATACATATTTGATTATCGCACAATATTCTGACATGGAAACCACTGGCTGAAATTTAATTTTAAAATAGTATCCTTTGTTCATAATATGTGATGAAGATGGAGACTCCTGTCCTAATCTTAGGTATATAACAAAGGCGTGGTGACTTCAGTCTTAAAACCATTTAGATATAGATTGTGGATTTGCACTGAATCTTTGCCCACATACCAATAAAGGACACTTTAATGTGTCTAAATATATATAATGTAACATGTGACATATAACATACATAATAGCTGATATGTGGCATATAACATATAATGTGTACTTACACATGCAGCAGCCCCCATCCTTGGCTCTCTTTGTTTTCTGCCCTGGACTTACACTGCCTCCCTCTTACCTCCCCCAACCAGTGCTATTTTGCTGCAGTCATGCTAGGCCATTTCATAGAGCTTCATGGATGACAAGCACACGCCGCATCCTTCCCCATCTAGGCTTTCCTTCTGTCTGCTCCTTCCACTGACAGTGCCTTCCCCTGCAGTGTGTGCTTGTCAGTAATCCACGCAATCCTTTAGGGCCCAACTTGGGTCAGTGTCTCGTTCATTTGTCTGTTGTTCTTTATGCCTCCATTGTAGTGTTTATCTCTGTCTGTCTGATTTTTGGAATAACTTATGTGTATGTGTCTTTTCCTCTAGGTTTTAGTACCTAGAAGCTTTTCTTAAACATGGCATAAAAGGCGTAGTGGTTATGAGCACAGGAGTTAAGACTTCCTGGATGTGGATCCTGCTTTTAACCTTGTGTGACCTGGAGGAAGTTACCTAACCTCTCTGTGCCTCATTTACCACCCCCACAAAATGAGGGTTACAGGGTTGATAATGAGAAGTACAGTGAGCTCATACACGTTAACACTTCAGAACAGTGCCTGGCACGCAGAAAGCCCAGGCTGTTAAATAAAACAGAATGTACATGCTTGCTGTAATAGTCTAGTTATTAAAGATCGTTTTTAAGAACTGTCCCACAAGAAAATGATAAGGAGGCCTGGTCACTACGTCAGCATCCTGTCTAGTATGTATTAACATATCAGCGCTGTGAAAGGACTTCATGGGCCTAGAACATACACCGAAATCCTGAACCATATCGCAGCGGTTCTTAAAGACGGCTTGTTTTAGTAACTCAATTATGTTAAGGGTAATAAGGCCATATTGGCTAAAAGTAACACTGAACTTTACCTCTTGCGTGGACAGTGTTGCTGTGTAACATTTATCCATAGAGACACTGGATTTATTTTACGGGGGGTTGGGAAGGGAAGGCATGGCATGAGGGGTCCTCTCGTGGTGGCGGTACTTGGGAGCACCCTTTCAGACTCGGTGCAGCTGCTTCAGTGCGTCAGGTTCTGGCCTGCGCTCCTGGCCTCTGTGGTAGAGGTTATGGATTTCCTAAGTGTGACGCCGGGCTGTCCTGGTTTCCTTCCTTTGTGCTACTGCTTCCTGTGTAGTTTCAAGTGCTTCCCATGAAATCCTCTATTTAACCTTCACCGTAACGCTGTGGGGTGCACTCTGTTATCGTCCCCATGTTACAGGTGAGAAAACTAAGGTGCAGTGTGTCCACGGCCAAACCGGCACTGAGTTCAGAGGCGGGATTCAGACCTCGTCCCCGTGGTTCATGAGTAGCTCTTAACTGCCGTGCTGTGTCCCCCGTCCCGAGGCAGCTTACAGCGGAGCGCAGGAATTACTTACGTGTGCGCCTGGGGCCGTGTTTCCTGCACACGCTCCAGCCAGACAGTTAAAGTAGAACTCACTAGAGACACATCCAGACGCTTCTGTGAGTAGGGCAAAGACCAAGAAGTCCTGCTCCACATACACTCGCGGGCTCTATGTGTGCGGCTCCTCTGCCATGGGCCTGCTTTCAGGATCCCACCCCCAAACCGAAGAGATCAAACCGTCTCCTTAGTCGGAACTGCTGAATTTTTATTGCCACCTTACATTTGCTCGCCGCCCATCTGTACGGAAGTGGCGAAGCTGACTGATGCATGGTGGCGGGTCTCCTCGTCGCCTCAGCGACGTGCAGGAGCCGGGAGGGGGACCGGGGGATGCCAGGCGTCCTCAGGTCCTGACCGGGGGAGACTGGCTTCCGTGAAGTAAGACTGCTCCGTTTCCCCCTCAGGAGCCCACGCTGGGCACGCAGGTTCAGAGAGCCGTGAGTATGGCTGCCCTGGCCCTGGTGTGTGAGGCCAGCGACCGGACTCCGGAACTGCAGCCCAACCCTCTGGAGGCCGGGCCCACGGAGAGCTTCGTCTTCGCTCTCCCGCTCAACCACACGCTGCGGAAGCCCCACGCAGAGGCGGAGAGCAGGTGCGTTCACCCTGGGGGACAGCTGCTATGGGAAAGACATCTTTCTGCTCATCTTTGTGAGTTCATTTTTGTTGCTAGTCATTGAGATAATGAGGGATCTCCTGGCCTTACTGACAGGGGCTGGAAGTTTGGACATGAGGCCGCGGTCAGGACGGGCCCCTGTTATCCCACGATGCGTCTCTATTCCTGGAAACCCACAGACTTGACTGCATGTTTTCAGTGAATCCCCTTAAGGTGAATGAAAATTCCTGCCTTCAGAGTAGTTAGAAAACTGAGGTTTATGTGGTTCCCTTGCTTTTCAAAGGTAGACAGGCTGCTTGATCCATGACTGTTGAATTTCTCTCCTCGCGAGGATAGTGCCCTGCATGCAGAAGCAGCCAACCCAGACTGGCCGAGGCCTGGGGTAGTGACGCGATCTTTCGTTTCAGTCTTCATGAAGAATCCTCATCTTCCCAAGGTTGGGGGAAAATCGTTGCACGATATATCCATGATCAGTGGGTCTGCCTGTCTTTCTTGCTGAAAAAGTATCACACCCTGATACCAACCGCAGAGGGCGAAATTCCGGAACCCATCCTGCCTGCGGTCCACATGCCAGCGCGGACCCTGCAGTCCGCTCTCGAAGCCCTGACGGTCCTGCCTTCGGACCAGGTCTTGCCCGTGTTCCGCTGCATGAACATTCTGGTTCCCAAGGTGAGAGGGGCTGAGACCGCGAATGAAGAACGGCTACAGGAACAGAGAGCGGTTTCTGAAACTATGTGATAATTCCGTATTTCTTTTTTTTCCTATCAGCTTTTGACCTCCTCTGAATCCCTCTGCGTAGAGTCTTTTGACATGGCTTGGAAAGTTATATCTGCGTTAAGCAACACTCAGCTGATATTCTGGTCTAATTTAAAAGCTTTTGTTCAATTTGTTTTTAATACCAAAGTTCTTACCATTGCTGCAAAAATCAAGGGCCAGGCGTACTTCAAAATAAAAGAGGTAACTTTTTTTACACTGGGGTAAAAATACATAATGTAAAATGTACCATTTAAAAAATTTTTAACATTTCTATTTTTGAGAGAGACAGAGCACAAGTAGGGGAGGGGCAGAGAGAGAAAGACATGAATCTGAAGCAGGCTCCAGACTCTGAGCTGTCAGCCTGATGCGGGGCTCAAACCCACAAACAGTGAGATTGTGGCCTAAGTCAGACACTTAACCAAGTGACCAACCCAGGCACCCCTAAAATGTACCATCTTAATCATTTTTTAAGTTCAGTAAAGTATGTTTAGGCTGTTGTAACAGGTCTCCAGAACTTGTTGAACTTGAACTGAAACTCTGTACCCATTAAACAGCTGCCCTTCTCTCCCTCCCCGGCCCCTGGTAACCACCATTCTACTTTCTGTTTCTATGAATTTGACTATTTTAGATTGAAAGGAAGTAACTTTTTCTTTTCTTCTTAATTTGTGTGCCCTGCAGCACAGGAGGAAAGAAAGAGTTGTTATTTGCAATCACATACTAGATTTGCTCTTAGGTATCCATTCCGGCAGTGTGTATTTTGAACCCTCCTGTCACAAGTAAGACCAAGCTCTGTTAGATGTAAGAGTATGTGCAGAAGGGTAGCATGTGAACCACACGTGCCATAGAAACTCACTTTGATTCCTATAGTGCTTAAAATTTTTTTAATAAATTGCCAACTTTTAAGAATTAGGAAATTTACATGCAAATCTGTATTTCCCTTCTCTTGGAATGCTGGAAAATCGGATGACGTGGCCACACTGGCCATTCCTAGGAGCCGCCCGTCCACATAGGGCACGCCCCTTGCGTTTCTTCCCCCCACAATGAGTCCTTGACCATCCTGGGGACCAGAGGCAGACGGCAGGGGCCAATCTGTTACCACATTCATGCTGTTGCTTTTCTTGTACAGAGAAGTGTTTCTCTGAACATACCGTATCAAAAGGGCTCTTTATGGGGCGCCTGGGTGGCTTAGTCGGTTAAGTGTCCGACTTTCGCTTAGGTCATGATCTCGCAGTTCGTGGGTTCGAGCCCCACGTCGGGCTCTGTGCTGACTGCCAGCTCAGAGCCTGGAGCCTATTTCAGAGTCTGTATCTCCCTCTCTCTCTGACCCTCCCCTGCTCACACTGTCTCTCTCTCTCTCTCTCTCTCCTAGAAATAAATAAAAAATAAATTAATTAATTAATTAAAAAGAGGGGGCTCTTTGGTTCCTGAAGGCACTTGCGCTTGCCACCACTGGTACGCACCAGCGGACGTAAGGTGGTGGAAGGATGGCGTGTTTGGGAATTCGTGTAGACCTCGTTATCCGGGGGGGAAACAGGAAACCAAGTCCTTTGGGGATGCTGCTGTCCTTGCACTGCCTCTCTGTCCATGCCTGCCCCACAGCACACACCTGGGGACCGGGCCTCTGCTGCCCCAGAGAAGGGGGCTGTGGCAGAATGCAAAGGAAACTGAAAATGTAAAGGGTGAGATATTTTTCTCTCTTTCACTCCATTACTTTGGGCAGTTTTTTTTTTTTTTTTTTCTCTTGGAGAATCCTGGGACAATGTCACTATCAGTGAAATTGTATTTACTCTTATTATTAAGAAATGAAAAATTAGCATTCTGGGATTATTGATCATCTTGAAAGACTAACGATAAAGAATTCTTAGGTTTTTATACTCTGTGGTTATGTTGAAACTGTCAGTGGAAGCCTTCAAATAAGTTTTTTTAGCAACACTTTTTTTAAACAAAATGGGCCAAAGAATAAAATGACTATTGTATTTCATTCCAGATTATGTACAAGATAATTGAAATGTCTGCTATAAAAACTGGAGTCTTCAATACACTGATAAGTTATTGCTGCAAATCTTGGGTATTTTCTGCTTCAGATGTGTACCAAGTGTCTTTATCAAGTGCTAAAAATTACAGCGAACTTGTCTTCGAGGCATGTATATTTGGAACCGTGTTTAGGCGTGATCAAAGGTAAAAGATAACGTTATTTCAACCTGTCTTGATTTCTGTTAAGTACCTACTTGAGAAAATTATGCCTTTATTTTGAGGCTTTCAATTAGAAGAATATAAAGCATTAATTAACTTTGAATTTGGGGTTTCAATATTTTCCTCTCTAAAACCTGTTCTTTGTCAACTATTTCTTATGGGAAGACTTATTCAGGATGTGCAGACCTACGTAGAAAATCTCGGCCACGATTGTGCAGCCAACATTGTTATTGAAAAGTAAGTATGGCGGCTTTTCCATTGTCTTGATGTAAATAGAATATTCCAAATTTAACATCAGCTGAGAGACCTCTTGTGTTTGTTAAATGAATGTTTCCTAGTGATATCTATAAGATACTGAAAGAGCCTTCAAAAGGAAGTTAGAAATCACATTCCCTTGCTAATATATTTTCTTTAGATGTAAAACTTTTTACTAAAATTTGATAACTTCAAAAAATGTTTTAAAGATGAAGAAAAAGAGAGAAGAAATTGTAACATGGCACTGAAAGATATTTTACAATGTTATCACATTCTTTTTTTTTTTTTTTTTAATGTTTATTTTTGAGAGAGACAGAGACAGCATGAGCGGGGGTGGGGCAGAGAGAGAGAGACAGGATCTGAAGCAGGCTCCAGGCTCTGGGCCGTCAGCAGAGAGCCTGACACGGGGCTCAAACTCACGAATCATGAGATCATGACCTGAGCCAAAGTTGGATGCTTAACCAACTGAGCCACCCAGGCACCCTGATGTTATCAAATTCTTGATGGGAATGAGAATTTTCTTGCGGAAAAACAAATTTGAGTGCAGAGTCCAGTATAAATAAGAAAATGACTATGGGATCATAAAACCCCTATCCCTGTGCGGGGTGGCGGGTTGGGGGGCTGTGGTGATCAGCATATACATAGTTCTCTCTCAGTGTCGGTCACAATTCACCATTTAACAAGTCAACATTCTACACATAAAAAATAAAATTACCTCTGTAATAGGCCCTTAAGTATTGATTTTTGGGATAAGACTCTTCTTATCTAACCTCTGAATTAATTTTTTTGGAGCTTGTCGAGTAGCTTTCTTAAAATTTTATTTTTTCACATAATTTTCAAAAATACGTATGTTTAGATGTTCATAAAAAATGCACAAACAATAATTACATATAGGTATCACAGAGTGTTAGTTACTCTGAAAGTTAGAACTGTTTTTTAAATCATTTGCCACGCTTCTCTTTAATACATTTTTCATTGTTAACTGTTTGAGTTTTTGTTTTCTCGGCTGGTTTAAAGTAGCAATAAAAGTGAAATTTTTTATCCGATGGTTCCAAAATACTTTGATCTCTACTAGACAAATGTTTTGTTAAAGTGACACTTCTTGACATTATAACAGCTCTAATGAAGTTTGGAAATCCGTATTAACAGTGTCACATAACCGACCTTCCCACATGTGGGGACTGAACAGATGGGGTGCTCAGAGCACGCACTGCTCAAGTGTTTGCCCAGCGCCTGGAGCTCATGCGTGTACCGTGCACGGCGAAGACGAGCCGTCAGCTGTTTGATGTGTGTTCATGCCCCCGAGCAAACAGGTGTCCATGATGCTCTGGAAGGAACTGTTCCCTGAGCTGTGATCTGTTCTGCCCACAGAGACCTTCCTGACACAGGATGGGTCGCGTGTGCACTGTTTTACTGGAGGCCTGGGTAAATCTGTGCTCCTCCAGACTTTCTGTACAGGTTCTCTGTCTCATATATCCGTTTGCCATCTTGCGTTTATCCTGAATACAAAAAGCATTGTCATTAAGTACGGAGCTCCTCGATTTAGAAGGTTCTGATGTTTTGAAATAAGTACGTGACATATTTTTCTGCTTTGAAAATGTATTAACAGAGTTTGTCATTTTACGTTTTTTTAGTACTAAAAGAGAAGACCATTATGTGAGAATTTGTGCTGTCAAATTCCTGTGTTTATTAGATGGCTCAAATATGTCTCATAAGTTGTTTATGGAGGATCTTGCAATCAAGCTATTAGATAAAGTAAATATGCCTTATTTTACTTTAAATCTTTGCTTTTGATGGCTAACTATGTGACACAGTATGTATTCTAAATATTTTTTTATCAAGAAAAAAACGTATTTTTAGTTAAATATTAGTGATTGTCCAATTGTTTGGTTTTAGAGAAGAGTATTTTCCCTGTAGTATCTAAACTTTGCTCAGAGCACTCAAAGCAGAGTGGGCTGGGTAGCTGTAGTCCGGAGGGGTGCCTAGTCCTTTGAGCCGGGGGAGGGGCTAGGGGAACAGCACTGAGTCTGTGTGAAAGGAGGGAATGCCTGAGACACCTGTGTCCTGAGCCAGGAGGCAGGGTCCTTTCTAGAGGGAAGACACCGACACAGTTGGCATTTGAAAACCGAGGTGAAGGCTGCTGAGGCCTGTGTGGGCAGCTTTCTGCTTACTTTTTACTGGAAACGTGCAAATGTCTTGTAAAAGTAGCTTTAAAAGTGACCAGTTCCTGGCCCGGTCATCAGCGATGGACAGTCTTGTCGGCCCGACACTCTCCCCAATGCATTTCATTTTGAAGCCAACCCCAGACATCAGTTTCAGTGGTAAATATTTCAGTATGTATGGATCTCAGAAAGATGAGAGTTCTTTTTTTAAGCCACACCCACAATACCATTTTCACCCCTGAATTCATAATTCCCTAGTATTATCAAATCTCCAGTCAGTGTTTAAATCTACCTGACTGCTTTACGTTTTTGTCAGTTTCTTTGCCGAAAATGTGACCCAAACAAGGTCCATCCCGTCGGTTGGTTGAGGTGTCTCTAATGTGCCTTAATCTACAGATTCCCCTCCTCATCCTTGTTAAACTTGAATGTACTTTCTGGAGAAAGAGGATTGTTTTCATTGTAGAGCCTTCCACAGACTGGATCTTGTTGTTTACGTGGTACTATTTTTGATTTTTCTCTGACCCCTTCATATAAGATGATATTGAGATTTAGAGTCTTGATCAGGTTTAGGTTTGATTTTCCTTTTGGGGGTAGAGGTGGGGCAAGAGTGTATGTCCATCAGGAAGCCTAGAGTATTTGGCTCTCTCCCCTTTAGGGATGTGAGTCATTGATGAATTGTCTCATTCCATTAATTCTCTCAAAATGGTGATACCCTAATTATTTTATTCCTTTTTCATTTACCGACTGAAGTTCCTCTGTATCCAGATATGAAGTATTTAGACCTCCTGAGCTATGTTTCCCGTAGGAGAGGCAGGATAAGTGCTTGGTTTTTTTCCTCTTACTCATCAGTTTTCAAAATAATGAATTAGCTTCCTAGTATCTTCTAGTTTCTTCTAAAGGTGATCAGTGAGGTTTTTCATTTTTTTAACTAAAACATATTGATGTTTCAGTCCATTGTAGTTGTTATTGTTCAAATTATCCCAATTTTGGTCAGGTGAAGGAGAAAATCTGAGAACATAATTTAGTGTGGGGGGTGTTACATTTGAGTTGCTTTTGGGCCTCCATGTGAAGTTACCCAGTAATAGACAGTTAGGAATATGATATTTAGGAAAGGAATAGAAGCCACCATACCTGGTGATGGCTGAGACTTTGAATGAGGACAAGACTCTCTAGGAAGAGGCTGAAAATGGGAATTTAGAAAACACCAGCATTGGAAGTATATTGGTAGGAAAAAGAACCAAAGATCATTAAAAAGAGGACTGAGAAGAGAGACTAGAAGCAGAATTAGATGGTGTTGGCCTGGTGTTGCTAGTGTTCTTAACTTACGGAAAACTCTTGTCTGTAGGGGGTGCCTGGGTGGCTCAGTCCATTAAACATCTGACTTCAGCTCAGGTCATGATCTCATGGTTCGTGAGTTCGAGCCCTGCATCGGGCTCAGCCCGCTGTTGTTAGCAGCACAGAGCCCATCCAGATCCTCTGTCCCCCTCTCTCACTGCCCCTCCCCTTCACACTTTATCTCTCTCTCTCTCTCTGAAAAATAAACATTAAACATCTCTCTTAAAAAAAAAAAAATCTTGTCTGTAGAAAATTTGGCATAGACTTCTATGAATTTGCCCATGATTATAACCTTTAGCCTCAGAGCAGCAATTCAAACTCAGAGCCTCTTCTTTTCCACCACAGGGTGCGTCTGGGGGCTGTTACCGGTGGTGTGCACTGTAGCTGAGAGCAGGCCGGGCGCCGAGGAGAGAAGCTGGGGGGCATTTCTGAGATTTCAGAAGCCCGTTGGGTAGGGCCAGTTTGAAGTAGAGTGAAGGGGCAGCGACATGCACATAAAGGCAAGAATTGTACTTTTTAAAAACTGATTTGATGAACCTCTAAAGGGAATAAGGACCTTTCTTCCTCCGATATGAGAAGATAAAGGTTGAAGACAGAAAGGTGAATGGGGAAGGTTGAAGGAAGATTGTTGAAGTGGGAAAGATCATATGGCCAGAGTAGAAACCTGGACTGAGCTAAAGGCTTTGGGAAAGTAGGAAAGATTTTTCATTGTGTTTGTGGAAATGGGGATGGGAAGAGACTTGAGAAAGGTGAGATGATTGTTTAGCATAGTAATTCTTTCTTTCTTAATTTGAGTGTAGTTGACACACAATGCTAGATTCGCGTCAGGTGTACAACTTAGTGACTGGACAGGCTTGTACCTTATGCTGTCACTGCAAGTGTAGCTGTGACCTGCCCTTTTGTATCGCTGTTACCACGTCCCTGACTGTTCCTCATGCTCTGCTGCTTATTCCCGCGACTTACTCATGGCGTTACTGGAAGCCTGTGTCTCCCTCTCCCCTTCACCCATTTCACCGAGTCCCCGGGCCCCCTTCCCTCTGGCAGCGACCAGTTTGTCCTCTGTATTTGTAGTTCTCATTCTGTTTCTTGTTTGCTCGGTTTGGTTTGGGTTTGGTTTTTTTTAGATTCCATTTATGAGTGGAATCAAACTCTTATACTGTATTCTCTGGACTGGCAGCTTCAACACCACCAGGGAGCATGTTAGAAATGCCGACTCCAGGGCCGCGTCCCCCTTCTGCTGAATCAAAAGCTCTGGGGGTGGGGCCAGCAGTCTGTTTGAAGGAGCCCTCAAGGTGATCCTGAAGCACCACAGACTTGGGGACCACTGGTCTAGCAGCACTCAGGGCCCAGCTAAAGCTAGAATACATACTTTTGATGAAGTCGGTTGGGGCAGGTGATTTTCCTTTTCTTCAGCAGTGCCTGGCAGCTTGAAAGTAGGGTCAGATTACGTTAGACCACTGGGTTGTTTCAAACGTAGGGAATTTACACATGGTTTTGAGGGTATAGTGAAGGAAATCAAATGTGCCCTTGAAGATACCGTAGAGATTGTTCTTAGGTCCCAGGTTGGGTCAGGAGGCGCATGAAACTAGAGAGGTTGACGGACTGACAGAGAAAAGAAAGCTGGTTCTGAATAAAAGAGCACATTGAGTGGAACAAGTAAAAGGACAGATTTTGAGCCGAAGAGGGAAGCTTAGTACTTCCAGGTGAGGCCAGTGAGGCCCCGGTGGCAGGTGCACTGGGCCAGCAATACCCCAGCCTGCTTGTGTGATCGCGCTAGTGATGGTTCTGTTCTGAGCTGCATCAGGGCTGAGTAGGACATCCAACCTGAAACCCCTCTTTCAAAAGAAAATGTCCCCAAAGAAATCATGGCACGAGAGGAGGCTGTGAGATTTTCATCATCATTAGGCGTCATCAAAATGTTAACTTAGCTATTGTCATAAAATTGTATACCTACCGAAATGCATAGGCTGGGATCAGTGAAGGAAGATCACAGAATTTACCAAGTAGATGAGGATTGTCTACATTCAATGACTGGTATTGGAGAGAGTAGATGACCTACTTTTTTCATCGCTAGGACACTTGAGAATGTTAGCACACTCTGTATTGCAGTCATAA
Source organism: Crocuta crocuta (assembly GCF_008692635.1). Lineage (NCBI taxonomy): Eukaryota > Metazoa > Chordata > Mammalia > Carnivora > Hyaenidae > Crocuta > Crocuta crocuta. The sequence goes on along the minus strand of NW_027551578.1, from coordinate 5,177,694 downwards.
CCTAGCAGCTAAGCACTAGCAGTTACAGAACAGAAGTCAGCCTGGCAGTTGGCTGAATTTAGACGGCACAGACCATCACAAGCAAGAGCTGAAGAAGTCTCCCCGCTGCCATTCTCTGGTGTCAGGTGAAGGCATTGACCGCACTGTCCATTAATGTGCTCATCCCTTAATGGTGTTTCCATCAATTTGCAGATATCATAACTGCAAACTTGCCCAGGACAGAGAGGCAGCAACTGAGAGGCACCTATATCGGTTCATCATAAGATATGTCAAATGTCTCAGTCTCTCCTCACCCCCGTGACCCCGTGTCACCACATTAGAGTGGCCACAAAGGCACAGACGGATACTTCCAAATACTTTTTGTGCCAACTACAGTTTTAGGATGCTTTTTCTAATTTTAAAAGCAGATAAATTAACAAAAGCAACTAAATTCATGGTTTTGAAGGGAAACCAATTTAGAAGAGTCTTTCGCATCTTCCTTTCCGCCTTCAGGAGGGTCATAAGCTTCTCTACACTTTTAAATTTGAAGTTGTCATTGATTTGGTTCTCACAGATCACAAATTCAGTGGGTAACTCGATACTGATTCTTCCCTGCCCCAGGATGAGTTGGTGTCCAAGTCCAGAACCCGATACTATGTGAATTCTCAACAGCACAGAGTGAAGAACCGAATATGGCAGACGCTATTGGTGCTTTTCCCCAGGTTTGATCAGGTAGGATTTTTATTCTGTTGGTTCCGTGAAGCACAATGTTTTGATACGAAAAAAAAAAACAAACAGTAAAAACTGTCATGTGTTGTTTTAATACTGAGAAAGTAATCTTAAAATATATTCTTTAATTCTTAAAATTGAAGTCATTTGTTTTTTTTGGTTTTTGTTGTTGTTTTTTAGTAGAAAAATCCTAAGGCAATTAGGTCTTGTAGAAGTAAATTGGAAACTAGTTTAATATATTGGCACTACTTAATTTTTTTTCTTCCCTTAATGTCAATAACATTTTAACTGTTTAATGTCTGGTGTGCCATTTGATTAGAAAGTATAGGCACATTCGCTTCTAATTTCCCACAGCTGAGTTCCTTTGGAGTGCTGTTGTTTTGTATGAGACAGTCATTTGCCATGGCTGATTTTTCCCCCCTTCCATGAATTCTGCAATTATATAAACCAACAAAGCCAAGGCCAAGATCTTAATCTATTACAACAGTCTTTGTCCAGTTACTTTTCTCTTCCCTGAGGAAGAGCGAATGGAATCTGTCTGATTTCTCTGATCATCTTTGCTGAATATTCCTGTTAAGAAAATAGATTGTTGTGGGAAAGTTAGGTATATCTCACACAATTTTAAAAAGCATTTTTGAGTGCAAAAAGTTTTCTTCTGACCTCAGAGTTTCTTCCTGTTCTTCCCTCCTAAAGTCTTTTAAATGTTTTGGAGAATTTTAAAAACATAGCAGACTCTTTTTAACACAATTTTATGTCCATGTAAATTGTAAAGTACCCAGTAAAGTACCTTATCATTATGATTCAGTAAACAGTTTTTAGGTTTGCTGTTTAGATAGTTGTAGATCTGATAATTACTTACATTAACATTTTAAGCTGTTTCAGGATTCCAGTCTGTAAAGCATGCAGCTCTTTTTTTATTTTTATTTTTTATTTATTTTTTAAGTTTATTTATTTTGAGAGAGAACATGCATGCAGAGGTGAGGGAGGGGCAGAGAGAAGAGACAGAATCCCAAGCAGGCTCTGTGACATCACCACAGAGCCCAATGTGTGGCTCAGACTCAACAGACTGTGAGATCCTGACCTCAGCCAAGATCAAGAGTCAGATGTTTAACTGACTGAGCCACCCAGGTGCCCCAACATGTGACCCTTTTTAAATGTTTAGTTACTGATTTTGGAGGGAGGGAGAGAGAGAGAGGGACAGAATCCAAAGCAGGCTCCAGGCTCTGAGCTGTCAGCACAGAGCCTGATGCAGGGCTTAAACCCACGAACTATGAGATCGTGACCTGAGCTGAAGTCTGATGCTTAAACTACTGAGCCAGGTGCCCAAGCATGCAACTCTTGATCTCAGGGTTGTGAGTTCAAGCCCCACGTAGGTTGTAGAGCTTAATTTAAAAAACAAAACAAAACAAAATGTGAAGTTAGTTCTCTTTAATGATGACTATTTAAGTTAAAATTAATAGCCTTTTTTTTTTAATGTTTATTTTTGAGGGAGAGAGAGAGACAGAGCTCGAGCTGGGGGAGGGGCAGAGAGAGGGAGAAACAGACTCCAAAGCAGACTCCAGGCTCTGAGCTGTCAGCACACAGCCCAACGCAGGACTTGAACTCACAAGCTGTGAGATCATGACCTGAGTCAAAGTCGGATGCTTAACCAACTGAGCCACCCAGGCGCGTCCCAATAGCCCTTTTGAAAATTGCTACAAGACGATATCTTAATTGTTCCCACCATAGTCATACCCTGGTGGTAATCATATTGCAATTTATGAATGTATCAAATCAACATGAGTACACCTTAAACTTACAGAGTGTGTTGTATGTCAATCATATCTCAATAAAACAAAAGATATTAACCATAACCTACCCATTTAATGTATGAACTTTATTTTTCTCAGAATTTCTTGAATAGAATTATTGACAAGATTTTCCAGGCTGGTTTCATCAATAATCAAGCATCCATAAAGTATTTTATAGAATGGATTATTATATTGATTCTTCATAAATATCCTCAGTTTCTTCCGAAGTTCTGGGATTGTTTTTCTTATGTAAGTAAAAGAGATTTTTCATAATTTTTGAAATTCAAAGATTTTGGCTATGCTGGGAGATTTGCTTCATCTTAATAGTTGTTTTTTTTTGACTGCTGGTTGTCCTGTTCTTGATATATTGACTTCCTATGTTCTGTTTTGCAAAATCTGAATTAAGAGACAGAAATTTCTGGCATCCATCCTGATTTATCAATTTTCTGTTCCAACAAAGTAAAGACGGAAGAGGCATGTGTTACTAAGAAGTAAGAGAAATGGGTGCCTTCTCTATCCCTATTCACCAAGCAATGTCTGTGTTTTTAGAAATAAGAACAGTGAGGAATTAAATGCAGTCTTTACATTTTAAGGAGTTTTTAGTAAGGAAATTCCACACAAGCCAAGTAGAGAGACTGGGAGGGAGCCCCCTCACCAGCTGAGAACAAATACTGATTGATTTCCATTCTTACTTGACCTCTACCTTCACCTCCCCCCCTCCATGCCCCTCTGCCTGACATTTCTTGTATGTCTTGAAAATCATTTATAAGGAACGGATAAGTGGTAGGGTTTAATTGCAGCCTCCTGCAAATAATGAACTCTTTCTAAACATCAGTTCTAAGTCCTTGTCCTGAGTGTTTTTCATTGGTTCCCCAAAGCACCTTCCTTTTCTTAATATAAATGACCTTGCCTTCTGCTTTGTGTGAAAATGGAGATACCTTCCATCCTCAATGTATATTTTCCTGTTTCTTCCTTTCTGTTTTAGGGGAAGAAACTGTCTTTGTCACATCTTGTCCCCGTGTCCTTATTAGTATTTTGGGGGGACTTTATTCTTCATTCTTCTGTTGACTTTTCTTCTATCCAGCCATTGTCTTAGCGCCATCTTCCCTTTACTACAGCCACACCTCATCTTGTTGTGATTGGCTTGGTTACATTGCATACACACTGCCATCCAGACAAATGCAAGGTCTGTGGTAGCCCTGCATCACGCATGCCTCCTGGTGCCATTTTTCCAACAGCATTTGGTCACTGTAGGGCGCAGTGTTTGCATTTTGGTAATCCTCACAGTATGTCAGACTTTTTCATTATAACATTTATCATGGTGATCTATGACTAGTGATTAGGGTTCGCCCAATGCCCAGATGATGGTCAGAGTTTTCAGGAATGAAGTATTTTTTTCCTAATTAAAGTATTTTTTAAAGTATGCACATTGCATTTTTAGGTATAATTGTTACCAAACACCTCATTCTCTGCTGTAGTCTGGTGTACATAGAGTCTAGGAAATGTCACCTTTATATGCACCAGGAAACCAAAAGTCATTTGACTCATGTTATTGTGATACTTTGCTGGGCTGGTCCAGAACCAAGCCTGCAGTGTTTCCGAGGTGTGCCTGAGTTATACTGTGGGATCAGCGATCTTTGCCTTCCGCTCTTCCTTTACTTAAGCCACTGTAGTCGACTACATTTTCAGGAGTCCTATACTGAGGATTTCATATGCAGCTGCAGACCACCTTTCTCTGTCTCCGTCTTCCTTACGTTCCGGGCTGGCACCTGCTTTCTCTGCAGCGGACATCCACTGCGGTGAACTATGTGGCTTTTCCCTGGTGGCTTGATGGAATGCTTCTCTGTTACTTGGTCTGTTCCCTTTCCTTCCCTCAACCCATACACTTGGTTTTATCTTAAGCCTCCTTACGCTTGCGGTGAGCAAAGCATAACGTGCAAACGTGTTGAGTCACTGTGAACTGTAATCCCTAACATGAACATAACGTGTGTCAGCTGTACACAAATACAAACATTTATTAATAAAGAAGAGAAGAGATCTCTTCAAGAATGCCCCGTCCATATTGTTTGTAAGAAACTCAAATCTCTAACAGTAGGAGAACAAGAAGAATCCTTATTCAGCCTCAGGTGCTTCTCTTTCTGCACTCTGCTCTGTAAACCCATGTGTGCGGCTCCCTGCACCCCCCAGCCCCTGGCCAGGCTCTCTCACACGGTCACTTCTGATCCGCGCGTAAACCTGACATGATGATAGTACCTTTCCCTGATGTCGATCTCCTTTCTCTTGTTCTTTCTCCCTAGTCTCCTTACTTGAAACCCACATGTCCATAAACCCAGGGGCACCTTCATTCTCACAGTCATCCTGAAAGATCGATCGGGCTTTTTTTTCTCTAACAATTTACTTATGAAGACACTGAAGTTCAGAGAGATTGACTTTCACATCAGTAAGAGATGACATAGCTTTAATTCAAACTCTGTTTAATTTCCGACGCTGCATTCTTTTTTGCTACTCTGAGATCCCTTATCTGGCTCCTCCTTCCCCTCTTGATGTATGTGGAACCAAGAAAACTACTCCATCATTTTTCCTTGAATTACTTCTGTCTGCTGCTTAATTAGTGTCGTCTGCTTTGTCTGCTCTCCGGTGGGGAGGCTCCACCTTGGAAAGTCTCCAGAAGGGCAGGTTGGCTCTGGTGTCCTTCTGAGAAGTCCTGTCTCTCCTGTAGCTCCAGTAATAACAACGGTTCTGTGACGTTTTTCCACTTAGTTCAGTCTCTCTCTTTTCATAAAGATCTTTCAGGCCTTGTATATTGTCTTCAGATCTCTTTCTCTGGACATGAATAAGGAGTTTTTTCCTTGTATGCAAATCAACTTTTGATTGAATCAGAAACGGGCTTTGGGCACCTGGGTGGCTCAGTTGGTTAAGCATCTGGCTCTTGAATTCGGTTCGGGTCATGATCTCATGCACGGGTCATGAGATTAAGCCCCGTATCAGGATCCGTGCTGGGCTTGGAGCCTGCTTGGGATTCTCGCTCTCCCTCTCTCCATGCCACTCCCCCACTGTCTTGTGTGCTCTCTTTCTCTCTCTTTCAAAAAAGAGGCGGGGACTTCAGCAGTGGAGGAGCAGGGAATCAGGAGGATGCCCAGAAAGCTGCAGAATCCGGCTTGGAAAATAAGAATAAAGGAGGTGGAACGGCCCAGGGCTGCACGACAGCCATGCCACGGAGCCGGTGCACTGGGGGCTGTCGCCTTACCCCACCGGAGACAGCGTGCCGTCCCCGTGATCTGTTGTACACCCGTTGCCTCTGTGGGCTTTGCCCCTGTAGTTAACAGTTCTCGAGTCGGGCTCAGGGCAGGTGCCTCTGGATCCTCGATCCAGGTCTCAGGTACCGTCTCTTCAGTGGCCAGGAGGCTGGGAAGAGGAATAAATGCGGCATTTTCAGCTTCCCACAAGACCCGTATGGTGGGAGAGTTCCCTAAACTCAGAAGGGGATTCAGGATAGATACCCAAAGGAGGGCAGGTATCCACTACACCCTTTTCTTCCTTTATTGGAAGCAGATGACCCCAACTTTTATCTTGTAGAGAAAACCGAAGTCACCCCATAGGAATACCTTTACCTTCTCCACAGCTGCGCGCGCCCACCTGCGAACGTATCCATCCGAGACTCCGCCTTCCCTCCTTGTAGCATAAAGGACCCGGATCTTTGGTTGACGATCATTCTTCTGCTTGTTCTCTGGCCCCCCGTCCCCAGACTTCTCAGGGGCCTTCTGTTTTCAGTCTGTCTTCTGTACTCTCTCTCTCCTTCTAAACCACCTGGTTTCCGGTGCTTTCGACGTGCTCCCGTCTCCTCCTCCGCGTGCTCCCGGAAGTCTGCTCTGCACCGCCCGCCCCTCCCCTGCGGTCACCCGGTCTCGCTCCTGTGTTGTAGGCCGGCCTCCTGCAAGGGGCGTCCGTGTGCCACCCCCTTCCACCGACCCTGCCGTCCCGCGCGACCCCTTCGCAGGGGACACTGTCCAGTCCTTGTCACCCTGCCCTTTCTACTTTCGGCCCGGTCCACCCTCTTGATGACTTCCTTGGTCTCGGTGCATTGACACACCCTCAGGTTCCTCTCTTCCTCTTTCCTGTGTCGTTTCCAGCCCTTTCCTTTCCCCAGCAGCCATTAAATGTCATGCTTCACAAGACTGGGCTTTTTCTTTTTCTTTTTCTTTTTCTTTTCTTTTTTTTTTTTACCCCTCTCCCTTTAATTTCTCCTTGTTTTATAGTTTCAGGTGTATTTAAGCTACGGATTCACTTGTCTGATGTAATGGCCAATTTGTATTTCTAGTCCAGGCACCTTCCCCTAAGTGCTAAATCAGGGGTTGGCAAACTACAGCCAAGTTCAGCCTCGTGATTTTACTGGCACACAGCCTTGCCCGTTCCTGTCCATACCGTCTGTGGCCACGTTTGTGCTAAATGACAGAGCTCAGCAGTTGTAACAGAGACTGTGTGGCCTGCAGAGCCACGGTTCTATTTACTGTTTTGTTTGGTCCTTTACAGAAGTCAGCCCACCCTGCCCTAGACATTGTCCTTGAGTGTTTGTAGATCACCCGGAACTTGGATGTCTGACACTACGTGCCTCATATTTTCCCCACACTTTATCTTCCAACTATCGTGAACAATGCCACCCTCCATACAGTTGCACAGACCGGACACCTTGATCCATGACCAGCTCCGTGGACCTTACATCCCACAGGCTTCTCGTTTACCTCCCTTCTGTCTCTACCATCCTGTCTCAGTCCAGGCTGCTGTGACCCAGTGCGGTGCTTCTGTCGCTGGGCCACCTGCGTCCACTCTTGCCTCCATTTCAATCCATTCTCCACCCTGAAGCCAGAGCAGGTTTTCCAGAGTGAAAATTTAATCAGGTTATCCACTTGCTTCTAACATTGCTCTCGGAATAAAGACCAAGAGCCTTCCGAATGGCCTGCGGATCTTAGGTGCCCTTACACTCCTATTGATGGTCTCCTGTTTTCTGTTGCTAGAACAGTCCAGAACCCATGAGTGTAGGCCACAGTGTTTTATTATTTTTCACGATTCTGGGTTACGTGGGCCTGGCTGGGCACTTCTCTACCTGGTGCCTGCTGGAGCTAGAACTTCAAGGGCTTCTTCTGACTGGCAGGGTTGCTGGACCCCTTTCTGTGGTGGCTTGGGGCTCCCGGAATGAGCATTCCAGCAGGACACCTTGTGTGCGTGTGCTTCCGCAGCCTCTGCTTGCATCCTGCTCGCTGATGGGGCACAGGTCGAAGCCGATGGCGTGACCAAGCCTCACACAGTGGGAGGGGCCTGTATTAGAGCACGGGCACAGGGGAGCTGGGGTCGCTGGAGGCCACAGATGCGACTGAGCATCACTCTGACCTTTTCTGGTCCTTCACGCTCATCGCATGTCCTTTGGCTGTGCCCTCTACCTGAACTGCCCTTTCTTTTCTTCATCTACAGAACTGTTTGTCTTCGTTTAGATCTCCGCCCACACGTCCTTGGTGTCATTTCTTAAAGGAAGGTTGGTTTGGATCCCCTTATTAGAGGCCTTTGTAGCACGTAAATAGTGCTTGTTGTGGGAATTTTACTTTATTGGGCGATTTCATCCTTCTTCCCCACTAGACTAAGGTGGTCCCTGAAGGCTGGAATCTTATTTACTTTGCTTCCCCTGATTTCCAGCACCATCCCTGGCACACGGGAGACATTCAGTAACTGCCAGGTGCATAAAGGAGTTAAACGTCTGGTCTGCCTTTGGAGCAGCTTCTGGACTGTAGGGTCTGTCGTCTCTTTCCTTTCCAGCCTGTCTGGGGTCCATCAGCTTATTATCACTGGAATGTTGTGTTCTTCCAAATCCCTGCTATTGGGAAGTTTTCTGAACCCCAGTTCAACACTCTCACATAGCTTTTTGTTCCGGCTCTAAAGTCATCTTCAAGGTCCCGTCTAATTTTCG